>NW_028227265.1:10852500-11005000 GCF_978045245.1 Mus caroli
TGGAACACGAAGAGGACAAAGCGAGGTGACTACGTAGGCAGAACGCACGACTCTGGGGCTAGAGTGATCATTGGTCCCCACCACTCAAGAACATTAATGCACAGCTCTGCACACCTCCAGGCATGGCATGGAGGACTTCAGACCAAAGCTATTCTGAACTCATGAATAGGATGGGAAATCACAGCTGATAGCCAGGGAATGGTTGTCGTTGGTTCTCTCTTACTTAAAACATTAAGGTTTTTTGTTTGTTTGTTTGTTTTACAACAAAGCATATAACGGGAGCTCAAAAACATTAGCTAGGAAACAAATGAATGGGTGAATGAATGAAAGAAAGAATGGGTGGGAAGATGAATGGATGGATGATGATTGAATGAATGGATGAATGAATGAATAAATGCCTGGATGGATGGATGATAAATGCCTGGATGGATGGATGGATGAATGAATAAATGAATGGATGGATGAATAACTGCATGGATGGATGGATGGATGAATGAATGAATAAATGCCTGGATGGATGGATGATAAATGCCTGGATGGATGGATGGATGAATGAATAAATGAATGGATGGATGAATAACTGCATGGATGGATGGATGGATGAATGAATAAATGCCTGCATTGATGGATGGATGGATGGATGGATGGATGGATGGATGGATGAATAAATGCCTGGATGGATGGATGGATGGATGAATGAATAAATGACTGAATGGATGGTATTCAGGTACTCTGTGCACCATGGGCAGCTTTCAGAGCACTCTGATCATAATTCCGTTTCTTATTTTGATGCTTTGTTTTCACTAAATGGTTTTCTGGAACCAGTTGCCAGAACTTTCCAGTCATATGCTTGTCGAATTGTCCATTTACAAAGCGATGGTTCAGCCCAAATGTGTACCTTCCCAGACTAGGGAATGAGCTGCGCTATACCATACAGCAATTCTAAGGCATTTGCAAAAAATAATTATCCCTCTTTCATCCGGGAGGCTTGTTATCTGAATAAATGTTTCCCTGATAAAGCTTGCAGCTGGGTTGGGTTTGAGAAATACAACAATTAAGAGTCATGGGACAGGAGCTCAAAAAAGGGTTCTCTCTCCACACGCGCATTTACTTCCTACATCTCTGATTAGGAAGAACAGGGCCCGAGTGTGCCTGCCAACGCAGGGCTGATTGCTAATCAAGTGGCCGCGGTAGACGGCAGCCAAAGAAAATGAGAAAACAAATGGACATGCTGATTAGTTTTCTCCAAACATCTTAAGAGACGCACTGGGGGCCCGAGGTGAGTAGGTAAGATGCACCCAGCTCGCTCTGTTTGCCAACGACACCTGAAGCAAACTCAGTATTAAAGAAGGAAGGGTAGGCCCAGGCCCCAAACTGAAGGCAGCCACAAGCCAGCCCTTGGGAGAAATAATGGTGGCAATTATAATGACCATAATCACAACTGCTGAGATTCAGCTCTGTGCAAGTATGGCCATGTTTATTGTCTCACTCGAGTCTCCAAATGACTCCGTGTGGTGACTGCTGGTTATGCTGCCTCCATTCCACAGGTGTAAAACCCAAAACTACAGAACAGGGTATATCTCAAGGCAATACTGTCTGGTGTGTGTGTGGGGGGCGGGGGTGGGTGGGTGTATGTGTAAGATATATGTGTGGATGCATGAAGAGGCCAGAGGGCAATCTCAGATGTCATTCCTTAGGATATGTTCAATCTTGTCTCTTTTTTTCTTTATAGATATATTTTATTATTTTTCCATTATTACTGGTTATTGTATTTATTTACATTTAAAATGTTGTCTCCCTTCCCAATCTCCCCACTGCAAACCCCCATCCCATCCCTCTCCCCTTTGCCCCTAGGAGGGTGCTCCCCACTCACCCACCCACTCACACCTCACCGCTCTAGCATCCATCTATGCTGGGGCATTGAGCCTCCACAGGACCAAGGGCCTCCCCTCCCATTGATGTCAGATAAGGCAGTCCTCTGCTATATATGTGGCTAGAGCCATGGACCCATCCATGTATACTCTTTGGTTGGTGGTTTAGTCCCTGGGAGCTCTGGGGAAGGGGTCCGGTTAGTTGATATTGTTGTTGTTCTTCCTATGGGGTAGCAATCCCCTTGAGCCCCTTCAGGCTTTCAGCTACCTCTTCCATTGGGGTTCCCAGGCTCAGTCCAATGGTTGTTTGTGAGTATCTGCATCTGTATTAGTCAGGTGCTGGCAGAGCCTCTCAGAGGACAGCTATACCAGGCTCCTGTCAGCAAGCACTTCTTGGCATCAGCAATAGTGTCTTTTAAGACAGGGACCCTCAATGGCCTGTTACCCACAGATATGCTAGGCTAGTTCCCTAGCAATCTCCGGGGGACCTACCTGTCTGCCTTTCTTGGTACTTTCTTGTGTACCTTCAGGTGTACACTATTTCACCAGCTTTCTTCCCCCATGGGCTTTAGGGATTAAACTCAGTTTCTCATGCTTACAAGGCACTTTGCTGATGGAGCTATTTCCTTGGCTCAGCAAAGCGACACATTTAAGTGATAGCATACGAATTCATTCTGATGTCTTCATTTCTAAATTTCAGGCTTGATTGCTGACTTTTAACCCCATAAATCCCAAGGAATCACAAGTGTTCTTCATAGCACCTACAGCAACAGCACGGGGAAAATGGGGTACCATATTTGACAAGTTTGGGACCTACAGGTCAATGTACTGACTCATATTTTTTTAGTTAAGAATATTTACTTGTATAGGGCCCATATCACTTCTGTAGATGCAGAACAATGTTCACACATGCACACACACACACACACACACACACACACACACACACACACCATAGTTAAATTTCAGAAGAAACAGAAAACTGGGCTTTCTTCACTAGATGATACTAGCTACAAACAGTACAAATCTTGAGGTAAGCTTTCACTTTTGTAAAAAGCGAACAGAAAGCCAGTATCAAAACCAAGGAGGAGGAGCAAGAGTAGAGGGCCCCCAGATGCTTCATAGTGATTTTATACTTATGGTAAGAGAACTGGTGCAGGCAAATCGCCATGACTGAACATCCTTTGAAGTACAACAGTGAGGCCAGAGCTTACTCTGCACTCGGACTCCTGGTTTCTGATGCGTCTTCCAGCAGAAGAGAAAGTGTGGGGTGGATTATGAATGTTGACTTTCCGGCTTCTTTGACCAACTCCCTGATGGAAGCAACTTCAGGAAGGACCAGGGTTACCTCAGCCCACGCTTCAGAGATAATCACCCTTTGTGACAGGCAGACGCTACGGCATGAGCATGAGGCTTTATATCCTTTCTTGAGTTTGAGTCCCCAGCACATAGAGTGTTGCTCCCCACATTTAGGATGGTTCTTTCTATCTCAATTAACCTGATCTAGAGGACCCCTCATAGGCATGCCCAGAGGCTTGTCCCCCCAGTGATTCTGGAGCCTATCGAGTTGACTATATTAACCCCCACAAAGAGGGTCTTGGTCAGGCTCATTCCTCAGATTCCATCTTATTTCATCTTTCTGTGGCCTGGACAATTCCTCCTCTGCTACAAAGGTGTTGCTTTGTGTCTGAGGGCTTTCCCCAGAACCACAGGAGACTCATTCAGAGCATGCTCCATCTTAGTTTTCCATCCCATAAACCAAGAGGATGTTGGCCCGTACCCTCATTCTATGCCTTGCCAGTGCTGGTGGTATCTAGAAAAATCCTAGAACTTTCTGATGGAGAGGGAGTCATAGACTAATGGTCTTACTTAACTCTGGAATATATACTTCATGCATATGCAAATCTATTGTTGTAGAGAGTAAGTACTGTGGAGTTAAAACCTTTTCTGGGGTTGGCTCTCAACTGAGAGGGGCTGGCATGAATGTCTCTCTAGATGCTTGGTGTTCAAAAGAATGCCCAGCTCCTCCTCAGGTAAGAGAATCTATGCCTTCTACATTATTCTTGTTGTTCCCATAATGACTTGTGTTCATTCTTGAGTATCCCCACTCCCCAAATGTCATAGTGAACAAGCATGGGAGAGGAAGGCAATGGTGACATTCGTTAACCTGTATGCTGAAGTTGCTCCTGCTTACTTACCTCACACTGTGGCTTGACACTCCTCGTTCCTACACGGACACATCTGTCCTCCATGGCTGTTGTTTCTCTATGCTGCTTAAATAAGCTGCCTGTACTCAGCCTGATGTCCCCTTGAAGTTTCATTGAACACAGCCATCGTCTCAGGCTACCTCAGGACTCCCTGAGAGACTAGGATATCAGGCTTTGAACAGAGACAATAGCAAACTCACTCGGGGCCAGTTCAGGCTGCGTAAGGTTGGAATGGAGTTACCCCTCTCACAAGCACAGTCCTTTCAGGCTCTGCAAAGCTCAATATTGAAAATATCGTATTATCTCATCTAAGGCTTGTGGAGACCACTGATATCTGAGGAGGCTAATCTAAAAGAACCCATTGATCAGTTAATCCTCTCAGCTCTCAGAGAGAGCTCCATTCCTGCATTAAGCAGACCCCCAGGAAGCTAAACTCTCTGTAGGACCGCATTCACTGCCTCCACATCCCTTTTCATGTCTTCTCTGAGGTAGGATTTACAAAGGAACTTGGGTGTTTTCATATTGCTGGAAAAATAGCTGCAGGAGAAGCTATTGCTTGTGTGGCTCAGTGCCCTTCTGTGCAGGCTCTGGCATTTCTGCCAGAAAAGAATGCCAAACGGGGGTTGTGTTGAGGGGGGCACCATTCTCATCCCCAGTCAGCAGGCTACATTTCCATCACCTCAGTCCAGCTTTCCACAGTGACAGCAAAGCACAAGGTAAACTTGGTGCTATATCTCAATGCTAACATGTAATTATTGTTCCTATACATTATAGTTTGTCTTTTTAAAAGTTTTTTTTTTTGTAATTGGGATTTTCATAAACTATTTAAAGACACATATGTAGCTCAGTGGTAAACTGAATGGGAAAGGCCTTGATTTCCTAGCATCAGAAAAGAAAAGACCAAAAAGCGTCAGAGGCAAAGAAAGAAAGGAGGGCTGGTGGAGAGCTAAGAGTAGCTAAGTAATGGTGGGCAGCGAAGTCTAATAGAGTTGGAGAGCTAAAGAGACCACACAGAAGACCTGAGTCAGAGTGTCCCACATTAGGAAGATGGGGTTGAGAGTCACTAAGGCTCTGCAGCCTGGAGGCGTTTACTCCAATTGTACTGGTCAAGGAAAAGAGTATGAAGCACAGGGTTGATTCTACAACCTGTAATCCAAGCACCCAAGCAACTGAGGTAAGAGTATCTATTCTTGCAAGTTTGATACAAGCCTGGTCTACACAGTGAGTTCCAGGCCAGCTATAGACAGTAAGGTCATGGCTAATCATGTCACACACACACACACACACACACACACAAATAGATGTGTTTAATAATAAGAACATAATCTATAAACCACACAGATATTATCATTGCTACAAAATAGTTTCCAAGTAGACATGTAGACATGACTAAGGATGGATCATATGTCTTTGGTTCTTGGGTCCAGGGATAACATAAGAAGGGTCAGCAGGCATTCTCCATGGTCACTGGTTCAACACTGCATATACCTGGACAACACCTTCTACATATTTACCGGGTACTAGTTCCAACACCGGGGTTCAGAACAGATCTCCGAGTAAACAGTATAATAGCTTTGTGCAGGTAATAGCTTTGTTCTTCTGGAATGTGTGACTCAAAGAGAAAGTGACTCCATTTAAAAGTCCTCCCCACCTGGCCAACGAAAATAAAGCAGCCAAGAAAGAAAACAGCTTAAAAACTATCATGAGTGTTTATAGAAATGGGCCTTGATATCTCTGTGACCAGCACCGGACATGAGTCACAGATTGGACAAAAATTAAAATCAAAACAAAAAAACCAATATGGCTGCTCTTCCAGTGGGAAACCTGTCTCTAGAGTTTTTGCCAAATGCTGATCATTATTGTTAGTTCTTTGACCAGAATAGAGTCCTCTGCAGATCTCATTTTTCAGTGGTGTGTGGGGCTAAGAGGGGGACTGCCTGCCTAGGACATGTCTGAGTTATGGTGATACCATGTTAGGGTTGTAGCACACACTTGAGAGGCATGAGGAAAAGCGTGTCTCTGTGGTAGTCTAAGGACTCCAAAAGAGAGCTCACAGAGGAACCCAAGAAGAGACACAGAACTTAGTAGCCAATGGGGCCAATGGTTGAACCAAGCTACCCTGTTCCATCTTCTCTACCCATAAGTCTACTGGTGTGAGCAGTACACATGAGTAGGGTTGACAGTACCTCCTCTCATGGGGTTGGTTGAGGGTGCACCTTGCTCACTGACATTGATAGGTATTGAAAGAACTATCAGATGAATTTGGTGTGCAGATGTAGCAATCCCCCAGTGGGCCCCTGTTGACTTTCTGAATGAGAGACAATGCTAGTAAGTTTTTGCCAACTTGACACAATCTAGAGCAGCAGTTCTCAACCTTCCTTATGCTGGGTCCCTTTAATACAGTTCCTCATGTTGTGATGACCCCCAACCACAACATTATTTTCATTGCTACATCATAACCGTGAATTTGCTACTGTTATGAATTGTAATGTAAATATCTGAAATGCAGGATACCTGATGTGCCACCCCTGTGGGGATCATTGAGCCCCACAAAGGGGCTACAACCATAGGTTGAGAACTGCTGATCTAGAGTTACCAGGGAGGAGAGGGTCTCAGTCGAAAAACTGTCTCCATAAGATTGGTAGATGGGCACATTTGTAGACGTGTTCTTAATTGCTAACTCATGTAAGTGGCCCAACCCATTGTGGATGGAGCCATCCCTCAGCAGGTGGCCTCTGCTTTATAAGAAGTCAAGTCTGACAGCAAGCTCGTGTTGGCACCTGCAATAGTGTCTGGGTTTGGTGGTTGTCTATGGGATGGATCCCCAGGTGGGCAGTCTCTGGATGTTCATTCCTTCAGTCTCTGCTTCACAGTTTGTCTCTGTAACTCCTTCCATGGGTATTCTGTGCCCTCTTCGAAGAAGGATCGAAGTATCCACACTTTGGTCTTCCTTCTTCTAGAGTTTCATGTGTTTTGCGCAAACCCAGACACTATTGTGGGTGCCAACAAGAGCTTGCTGACAGGAGCCTGATAATAGCTGTCTCCTGAGAGGCTCTGCCAGTGCCTGACAAATACAGAAGTGGGTGCTCACAGCCATCCATTGGATGGAGCACAGGATTCCCCAATGAAGGAGCTAGAGAAAGGACCCAAGGAGCTGAAGGGGTTTGCAGCCCCATAGGAGGAACAACAATATGAACCAACCAGTACACACAGAGAGCTCTCAGGGACTAAACTACCAACCAAAGAAAACACATGATGGGACTTATGGCTATAGCAAGATAGGTAGCAGAAGATGGCCTAGTCAGTCATCAATGGGAGGAGAGGCCCTTGGTCCTGTGAAGGCTCTATGCCCCATTATAGGGGAATGCCAGGGCCAGGAAGTGGGAGTGGGTGGGTTTGTGAGCAGGGGGAGAGGGAAGAGAATAGGGAGTTTTCAGAGGGGAAACCAGGAAAGGGGATAACATCTGAAATAAATGTAAATAAAGAAAATATCTAATAAAAAAAAAAGATGAGAAGAGAAAAGAAAAGCAAGCAAGCCTGAAATCAAGCTAGTAAGCAGCAACCTCCATGTTCTTTGCTTCAGTCCTGCCTCCAGGTTTCTGCTTGGCTCCCCTCCATGATGAACTCTACCTCCAAGTCCATAAACCTATTCTTCTCCAAGTCGATTTTGGTTGGCGTGTTCTATTACAACAGAGAAGCAAACTAATGCAGAAGTTCTGAGAGCAATCTCCTTCTGCTGCCGCGAGCCTTGAAGGGAACTCGAGTGTTCAGGCCTGAAAACCAAGGAGTTTGTGAATTGAGTTTTCTCAGCTGGTTTCCCACTTGGCTCTTCTACTAGCTTTCTTCTTTGGCCATCCAACACAAAAACAAATTTAAGCTGGATGGTACCCATATCTCACAAATCCAATAGCACACAGGTTTTGAGCTTCATTTGGCCGCAAAGAGATTTTCAGGAAAGAGTTCAGAACTATTTTATTGCACAACTCTGAACAGAAATCATTTGGCAAGGCTGTTTTAAGGTTCATAGTTTAAAAAACAAACTATCTAGATCTAGCTCTAGATCTATGAATAAAAAACTAATCAGATACACTGATCTGACTCTAAAGTACCAACTCTTCCTTTAATGCATGCATGCGTTTCTTCCCATTGGCCAATGAATTGACAGGGGTAGTTCATTGTTTAGACCCAAATGCAGAATCTCGTGTCCTCTGCATTAATACTAATAATGCAGTAGCCCATGCCAGCTTATCAAACTGCTCTTGATTCCTGAGCCAGGGATGAAAAAGAGCAATCAGAACTCAGGAAACAAGCCCCACCCAGATGTTTACTGACACTAGTTAGACAACAGGGAGGAGGTCTATGCCAAGGGATAAATACCCAGCTGAGCACTAGAAATGTCCCTCAAGTTGAAACTATGCCAGGAAAAGAACACTTTCCATATGAAAATTACTCAACAGTCTGGAAATGACCCCCTTGCCATTTAGATGACAGTCTTTGCCTGTGAGTACGAGCTAGAGACAGTACTGTGAGTTCTTTAGCAGTGTACCACCCTCTATTTTGATGGAGAAGCTGGTGGACAAATAAGATGTGTCTCTCATATATGATCTAGAAAGAGCCAAGGTTCATGTAAAACAACCCTTCTATCTCTTTAGGAATGATTACCCAGAAAACAACATGTTATAGAAATGATTTTAGTGCGAATGAACTGGTTTCAAAAAGGATGCGAGATTCCCAGTTGAATTTGAATTTCAATTGAAGAATTATTTTACCATAAACATAAGTCAGATATTACGCAGGACCTAATTGCACTGAAAGACATAAACATTTTCTAAATGATTGGTCTACATTTACAGGTCATATGTGTAGAATATCTTTCTAGAAAGTGACTCCAGCTAGGAAACCCATGTCTACCCGTGTCCAGGGTACCTGCAGTCATCTCAGACTGTTCTCTCATTCCATTTAGCATGAATCATACCTGACTCAGGAATCAGGGGCTGCACTATGGCCTCCTTTTGATTCAGTTGAAGCCTCCATGTCCACAGGCAGGCACTGTCCAGAGCATGAAACAGCTAGAAATACTGCCTGCCCCATGGAACTTGTAAGATTACCTTCATTCCTAGCACAGAAAAAAAAATCCCAAAGTCCAGCTTTTGTTTCTCTATTGTTTATAAACCCACCAACCAAGTGTTATGGCCCAGGGCCATTGTGCACTATGGCCTGAGTTCAAATCCTCGCATGGCAGAAACGACCTATGTGTGTAGTGATGGAGAACAGAGCTCAGATCTCCCAGGGGCTTCATTGCTTATATTTCGGATTGGTTTGCTTGTTAATGGATTTAGTTTCACAGGAGAGTATGATATTATTTTAATGTAGAGAAAATGGGGAGGAGGGCTTGTAATAAGTTAAATAAGGTTGGACACAGCTTGAGACAAAAGCGTGGGGGGGGCAGAGGCAACTAAAATACAAGGGAGGCTGAAAGTAGGATCTTACATGGGTCACATGTGCAATTATCCAATCCCTCTTTAGCCGTTCCCTGGAGAGTCATTAGTACAAGAAGATGGGGTGCACTGTGCTGGGACCCAACTTAAGGAGAGGGTACAGACTCTGCAGTAATAGAACCAGAATTTCTCTGTTCCGTGAATGCCGTCAAAAGCTGCCCTCAAGGGAAAGGCTGCAGCCAGGACTCTAATATTAGCGTCCTGGGCAGAGTAGAGCTTAAACCTCAGAACTGTAATGTAATTGGGAGCGGGGGTGATTTATATCCCCTGCATAGCTCATCATTTCCGGGAAAGGAAATGAGTGAACTGGGTGTTAAATCCCCACTGCCCTTCTCACCCTGAACAGACTCAGATCTTGATTTATGAAGACACTCCTATGGCCCCACGGCATCACACTGGTCTGAAGTGCTTAGTCTATGGCGGTGATTTGGAGACTATCTGTTCATGGGTCCTCAGAAAGTCTTAACATGTTTATTGAAAACTTGTTACCAACCTCAAACAAAGACGGGATGGAGAGCTCTATTTTGCAATTGCAGCTTGAGGGGGGGGTGTCTCCAAGTACTAATAAATTATTTATTTAAAAGGGAAATATTAAAAAAATGGATGAAGAAAAAGGAGCTGTGTATGACTGGCCAATGAATTGATAAGGGTGGTCCATTGTTTAGAGCCAAATGCAGGCTCTGCTGAATGTACGGCATCCCAATGCAAGCTGTAGTGTTACTTCAAAGGAAAAATTAAAACACCTGCATCTGATCCATAGTTAATGCACAGGGTTCAATGTAATGAGCACGGAGTTCTTAGAAAAGTACCAGGCATGGCCTGTTTGTCCAGTGCTGGCTATCGATCTGTTATAGGATTTCAAAAGAGAATGTGTCCGGCAGACACAAAAAGAGAACACTTTGAATGGCTCCATTTACATAAGCCACAAAAGAGACAAACTAACCTGTGCTATTAAAAGTCAGAGTGCTGGGTGCCCCAGTGGAGTATTGATAGCAGAGTGGGCAGGCAGCAGAGCGATGCAGGCTGGCCATGTGCCGCCTCTCATGTCTCTATATGTATTTTTGTCTTGATCCATTTGGAGTGCTATAATAGGATACTACAGACTGGGTGAAAGCAAGCAACCAAGCAACCAAGCAACCAAACAAAACAGAAAGGGCTCAGGAGACTTAGACAGCACTTAGGGGCCCACAACACTCTTGGAGGAGACCTGAGTTCCTTTCCCAGAACCCACTTTAGATGGTTAACAAGTATCTGTAATTTCCAGCTCCGGGGGATCTGATTCCCTCTTCAAGCTTCTGTTAGCACCTGTAGGAACATGTATATACCCACAGATGCACCTGCACACACACAATTAAAACTAAAACACACCTAAAAATATTCATGGAACCTATTCCTTAGAGTTTGGAAGTCTGCATGTCTAGGAACAAGGCATGTTTCCATGTCTAGTAGGGGCCAGGGTATGGCTCCCAAGGGGCATCTTTACATTGTGTCTTCACATGGCCACATGGTTGGTAGGGAAGGGAGATATCCAATGCCTTTTATAAGGGCAAGAGCCCTCTCCATTCTGACAGCCCCCTCATAAGCTCACCAGCCCATACTGGCCCCACTTCTAAATGCCATCTCCACAGAGATTATAGTTAGCCACAATCAAACATGCTGGTGCCTAATTTGCAGCATAAGCTACATTTTCATAAGCGTAAACCTTGAGTGTCGATCTTATCTAAAGTACAGCATAAATATTTGTAGAATATGATCCAATAACTTATATATAGAAAAGATGCTTATAAAAATAAATATATAAATATTGGAAGCTATCTTCACCGAGGCAGACATCTCTCTCTCTCTTACACACACACACACACACACACACACACACACACACACAGAGAGAGAGAGAGAGAGAGAGAGAGCACCTTGCAAGCAGCGTGCACAGTATGGTGCTATCTACACAGGGAACCATGAACCAAGGCTGGTGGTGACATAGAGCAAGCCTTCCCCTCCACTGTTAGAACAGTCAGACTCATTCAACACATAGGGGAGGGGCATAAGCAGAGGTGTGACTGGGGATGTCACCTGACCCCCCAGCCTTACTGGCAACTTCTCATGAATGCCAGGTGTGGTAAGAAAGGTGAACTCTTTATTAATATCCTGACACATAGGGATTTAGGAGTCACGAGAGTGCAACCATTCGCTTCTGTGAATCACGGAAATTGGTTGTTGGGAAGGAACCTTAAATCTTGTGTTTTGGACATCCTTGGAAGAAACCATTTCTTAAGTTCTTAGAGGAAATTCAAAGACAAAGCAACACTGAAATCTTATGCTGCCCTGAAGATTGGCAGACTGAGGGTGATAGTGTCCAAAGCTGATGGTAGCATGGGTTGGCCTGGTCAACATCTTACATGGGCCTTCTTTTGTGCAATCTCTACAATACGCCTATATCCAATGGGTCTCTGTGAATAGATGTCATTACTCAGTGCGTAAGGAAGGTAAGAATAAGAGGCAACACAGATGTCCTTCAATTATTGGAGTGACTAAATGATGAGAATAATCTATAAGCACCAAAAAGCCATATGTACATTTTGCACACACACATGCGTGCACACACACATACACACAAAACCCACATATACACAGACCTACATACACACACAGACACATACATACACACACATACACACACAGACACACACACAGACATACATACACAGACATATACATACGCAGAGACACATATACACTTACATACATACATGCACACTTGCATGCACATACACACAGAGACACACAGACATGCACATATGTACACACACACACACACCTATAGATTTTATATATTATACACTTTGAATGGGGTAAATGCCCAGATATTACTATAGAATGATATTTCCCTTTTTTGTTTTGTTTTTGTGAACAAAAGACAAGGCATGGTGTATGCACACAAGCTTTCTGCCACAGAAACACACCCTGAGGCTATTTTCACATCTCTGAGAAAGTCATGTAGTACTCATGAGAAAAAGTATAAAGATAACCATCACATGGCATGGAATGCATGAGAGAGAGAGAGAGAGAGAAAGAGAGAGAGAGAAAGAAAGAGAGAGAGAGAGAGAGAGAGTGTGTGTGTGTGTGTGTGTGTGTGTGTGCGTGATGGTCCTTGGCATAGCACCCAGGAGTCAATAATGAATAAGAGATAAAAAATGTTATTAAACCCTCAGCTAGGCAGGAGTCCATGTTGCTTATAGTCTTTGTACCTAATATAATATCCTCTCTTTTAAAGCTGCTTAATAACAATTGGCACTCTTGGTGCCCAGTGCCCTGTTTGTTGTACCCGGAGTGTAGCCCCATCTACACAAGTGGTCTACCCCTTGCTCATGTGTGTGACTGAAGCTCTGCTGTGAACTAGGCAGGGAGCATGTGCCGAGGGCTGGCTGATAGATAACGCAAGCATGGCATCTCACATGTTGGCACTAGACAAGGGTCAGCGAGGCATCCAGATGATGAGAGGCAGTGTGGCAAGGGATGGTGGGAAACATGCTATTCTATGAAAGTACCAGGAGGGAGAATTGTCCAGGTATTTCTAACCTAATATTTAAAACAAATTAGGAGTTCCCCAACACAGACAGCAGGGAGGGGGTTGCAAAGAACTAGATGGACGTGAAGGATTCCCCTCCCCATCTATCTTGTATCTTTTCAACACCTGGTCGCTATGGAGATGGTCAGCCAAGGTCACAAACTCAGGACCTGGGATTCAGAACTATACTGTTTATCATTTTTTATAGTAGTTGCAACCAAAATACACATGGCCTGCCAAGCCCACACTATTTAATAGCTGATCTGTTAAAAAAAAAAAAGCAGGTCAACAACTTATGACCTCATGCAAAATATCCATTCACCCCACAGACATCTGCATGGTAACTAAAGTGATTCATTCTTGTAGTTTCAGCTTCTGTCCCTGCCTGCCTTCCGGAATTGCACTGCCTCCCTGCAGGTCAGCTCTGCCCCTCAGAGGCTCTGGGAACACTTTTTCAAGTCTGTTAAATGTTCTGAAATAGTGAAACTCAGACCTAACAAACGAACCTTGGCAAACAGAATGTTTCAAAGGAAACAAGCATGGCTGTTAGGAAGTCCCGAGCCTGAATCTGCTGCAGCTGTGTCCCAGGCCCCAAGGCAGAGAGAGGACAGGAGCCAGCTGTGGCTGGCCAGCTAAGGTCATAAACTCAGGACTCAGGCCAGGTCTGGCTCCTTGATGGGATTTTTCTCTCTAATAGAGAGCAAGTATAATGTCTCCATGTTGGAAGGCATGTTCTGAGTACTTGGCCAAACACTCATTCCAAATTCCTTCTCCCAACCTGCTTCCCTCATAATGGCTAGAGATGTAAATACAGGACCAGCCTCTAGTGTAGTCAATGAAACCATGTGACTTGTCTGACCAATAGGAGTTAAGCAGATGTCTATTCTGTGGTTCTAGGGTGAA
This sequence comes from Mus caroli, assembly GCF_978045245.1. Taxonomy (NCBI): domain Eukaryota; kingdom Metazoa; phylum Chordata; class Mammalia; order Rodentia; family Muridae; genus Mus; species Mus caroli. The sequence continues at coordinate 10,866,548 of NW_028227265.1, forward strand.
TGGTGGCTGGTAGAAGGCTGACACTGTCCTCTGTCCTTGAATATGAACAGTGGCTGATGTTCAGCTCTGCTTGTTAAACAACCAGACCCAGCAATGCTGAGCCTACATCACAGCCTGCAGTTATTCTTAAGAACAATGTCACCCTGCTTCTGTGTGACCAACACTGGGCATGCTCTGAGTAGACCCCTAGCATTCTGAGCCCTTTCTCTATTTCTCCTTGTCTCTTCTGCCTGATGCGGAGGTAGGAGCTGATGCTACTGCAGGCTGGTAGACGTACCTGCACTCATGTCCTAGTTTGCTTCTGTGGTGCTGGGATTAAAATATTCACAAAAGCAACTTGGGAAGGAAAGGGTTTATTTGGCGTATAGGTTAAGGTCCACCTTCCTGTGAAACTAACGTGGAAATTCAACGCAGGAACCTAGAGAAAGGAAGTGAAGCAGAGGCCATAGAGTAATACCGTTTACTGGCTTGCTTCCTCTGGCCAGCTTAGTTACCTTTCTTATATAGCCAAGGCCCACCTGCCAAAGACGATACTGCCCACAGTGGGCTGGACCCTCCCGTAATTAGTAATCAAGGAAATACCCTACAGACAATTCCACTGGCCAATCCAATGGCAATTCTTTCAACCTCTTACTACCTGTGCCAAGTTGACAAACATAGCCAACCATGACACCACACAGGGGCAGGCTTTCTTGGTGAGTTCTGCTTTCTCCTACAAAGGGAATCACATAGCACTCAGCTGGTACCTGCTAATGAGGAAAGGCCGGGTCTCTTGTGAGGCTTAAAGGATAAGAAAGGCTGGGATCCACCCACTTGAGCAATCAGACCATCTTGGTCACACGGTTCCAAGTCTCCTGGGAAGATTTTATGGAGAAAAGGAATGTCTTTTCTTTTATTAAAATTTTTATTTTATTTTATTTTATTTTATTTTATTTTTTTTGCTTTCAGACATGCATCAGTGAGCCACAACTAAGTGCGTAAAAAGAATTATCAGCTGAAAAGGGGGGAGTAACTAAGTCACAGAGGATAACTGGAATGGTTCGTTCCTAATAAAATTCTAAACCCTAGCCACACCCAGTACTCAATGTTTTTACACCATGCTTATGCTATTTATGATTTGGGTCTGCTTTCTGAGAAGTGCTGGCCACAGTGACGGAGAAGAGGCAGTGCCACCAGGCAGGAGACCTTCCGTTTAGCTCTGGTAATGGTAACACCTGCTTCCCCATGCTTGCCTTAAAAGCACTAAAAGCAGGTAGCTGGTGGCTTTTCTTATGGCTCTCGGATAACCTCAGGACCCAATTGACAACACAGATGGGAAGTCACGGACCTGAGTAATGAGGTGGTGTCACAGACACGGAAATCACAAATGCCTAGCAGCCCGGAAGGTTCTGGGATGCCACAACCGGTACCTGAGCAAATATTCTCTTCTAGTATTTTTCCCCTTTAAAGTCTTTGGGTTAGTGGATGGGCTTTATCCTAAATCTAAATGCCCATTTTGTTTATAAATATTGTGTTTTAAGAGTTAGGGGGAAAGGGAAGCATTTAGAGGGGAGATCTTTATACGGACTGAATAACAAGGCAGCGGTTCTCATACTGTAATCTGACACCTAGAAATTAAGCCTTTGGACTGCTGTCTTTTCTTGCTAACACCCAGTGCATAGTTTCTCAGTCACCTCTTTCATGGCTGTGGTAAATTATCTGTCAGAAGCAACTCGAGGAAGGAAGGGTTTGTTTGGACTCACAGCTAGAGGTTAAGTCTGTCATGGAGGAAAAGGTATGGTGGTAGGAACCAGAAGCAGCTGGTCACGTGGCACATGTAGTCAGGAAGCAGGGAGACTTAGAACGCTGGTGCTCAGTTTGGCTTCTCCTTGTCATTTAGCCCAGGATCCTGCCCCATGAGGGGGAGGGTCTTTCCTCCTGAGTTCAGTATTTCTGAAAGCACCCTCAGGGATACAGGGGACTGTCTCCATGGTGATTTAAAATCACATCAAGGTGACAATAGAGATGAGCTACCACAAGCATACAACAATGTGGCATCTAATCATTTTCCCTAGAAATATCTTATTGGATTGGATATCCTCCATCAAGTTTGATTGTATAATGAGAAACTCAGGTTCATGACTCATTTTCCCATGAAGGGTTTTTAGAAGCTCTGAGAAGCTCATTCCTACACACACACACACACACACACACACACACACACACAAGCATCGAGTGAACTCTGCTTGTGAGACCCACACTATGATGGCGATCATTTGTAGTGTTAGGGGTTGTGGAAACGCATCTCTGACCCAGAGATGTTTTGCTTCGGTACTAACAAGCAACCACATCAAATGTGATTGATATGGACAGTGCATATACACTGTAGGAAACAAAGGAAGAAAGGAAGCAAGGCAGGTGAGAGAGAGTGAGTGACATCCAGACACCAGCAATGTCTCCACAGAAGCTTGGCTCTGCGGGTGCTTGCAGCTTTCCTCCCTGAATGTGTGAGGCTGCCCTGTAGATATTCATAGGGTTGAGGACATAGTCTTAGCAAAAGACATGGCTCAACATGAGTGTCCAGATGACCAGTGCACTGTACTCAGTCTCAAGTTCCACAGTCACGTGGCTTCACACTGCAAGCAAGGATTCTACTCTGCCGCCTCCCTAAGAGGCCACCTTTACCTACAGACTTCAAGAGAGGGTGACCAATCCTCCTTAAAACTTGAGCTGGAAAGATCCTGAACTCGCTTAATTCCTTTCTAAAGTCTCCAGTGCATCAAGAGCGTATCTACCAAACTCTTAGGATTAGCAGAATGCAGTTCTGAACACCTCACAGATGAACGTGTGAGCCCCCTTCATCTATGTAACAAATGGTTGGTAAACCCTCACTCTGTTTCAGACACTGAGGAGTGTGGGGTGTCCTCTCTCTTTGGGATGGGCATGATGATCCTCTCTTCTAGACCCAAGGAAACAGGAACTGGAGGAGTAGCTAAACAAAGGCTAGGTATATACTTAAGTGGTAGAGAGCACACTTGCTCGGTGTGTATAAGACACTGGGTTTGAAACCCAGAACCCTGAATATCTGTAGCTTACCAGAGATCTTCTTATCCTCTTAGGCACATGATGAGATTATTTTTGAACCTCCCACAGGTCTGGTCCGTGGATTGTGCACAGATATGATGCTCAGACTTGCAGGACAAAAATCACAAGGTCTCTCCTCCATTGGAGCTTCTTTCAAGGACAAGCATTAAGCGCTAAGCAATTCACTACATGTTGGAAACTTACCTGTTAGAGCAGCATACATAAATCATATGTAAATGTGTGCAGCTAGCATGGGGTAAGGCCAGGATTTGGGTCCAAATTTGATAACTTTGGAGCTCATGAATCAGCAATGGGACAACACCACATGCATTTGTTTGTGGGGGCTACCCTCTGGTATGACAGAATCTGTCCATTTTCCCCTCAGTCCCACAGCCCCTCAGGCTCCTTCTTTCCTTTATGAGTTACTTGTGTGGGACAGTTATTCAGCCTGATATAATTCAATTTGTCAGTGTCTATATTAAAGTGAAGTGTAGAAAAGCAAAAGAGGAGATCAATCAATATCAACAAGATTGACAGATCCCGGCTAGGCTGACAGAGATGGCAGGGAGGGGTGTAGACCATCAATTAATAGCTGCAAACAGAGCTGAGCAAGATGGCAGCGAAGGGTGTTGACCATCAAGTTAATAACTGCAAACAGGGAACACTACTGCTGATTTTACAGGAATGGGAAGGACTATGTGGGAATATTATGAATGACTGCATGCTAGCAAGCGAGACAATTCAGAGGAACTAAACGAATTGCTATGAAAGCACAAATTCCAAGCTGACTGAAGAGGAGACTAAAACTTCCCCAAACAGCAAAGAAACAGAAAAGTCGCAAGTAACATCACATCAGTAACTCAAAAATATTTTCAGAAAGTAAAATCCAAACCAGTAGAAATTCTCTAGGGAATTTTATCAAGGATAATTAAAAAAAATTTTTTTTTACAAAATGTTAAGAAAAATACTAATATTTTGCAAATTCTTCCTCCCTCCCCATAGAGTGAACACTTCTCAACACGGTTTATATGATCATTGGTAGCAAAATCATATAAAGCTGTCTAAAGGGAGCTGGGTGCTGTCACTAAAGTACTTGGAAGATTGAAGGCCTCTAGGATGCTCAGAGAGTTCAGGCCAGGTTGGACCAGGTAGTAAGAGATCTTGTCTCACACAACAAAAAAACAAACAAACAAACAAACAAACAATGAAGAAAGATAACAGTAACAACATGACCTAGAAGTTCACTATTCCCTCAATTACATAAACAAACACTCAATCACACCCAACTCCAGCCCCTTCTTCGCCCTTATAACATACACACATCTCTGGACTTTAGCCATTTGAACTGGGTTCTATCCCGAGTGATACCAGACACCTTCACTAACATCTGGATCCTGACAATCTCCTCATATCCCCTGTTTGCCCTGGTCTCACCCTCATCCTCTTAGAATCTTTCAACTGTTGGATTCCACCTGGCCTTCAAACAGGGACTCCTCTGTCTTGTTTTCCAGTGTCTTCCTGGAGTCTAGCACACAATATTTGCAGAGTGAGCAAAGACCACTGGCTAACAAGCAGATGGTCAAGTTAGGATGAACGGCTGCATGTGCTCAGAAATGAGCTGAGGCTGAGGATTGGCTTCACTGGGCTACAGCTTTCAGAAAATACCTTCTCTATGTCTAAAAAAAACAAAAAAAGAAAAAAGAAAAAAGAAAAGAAAAAGAAAGAAAAGAAAAAAGGAAAAAAAAGGCAGTCAGGTCCATCTTCTTTCTCCTCACACTTCTCTTCTCCACGATGCCTCAGGAATTAGAGAAACTGTTGCTAGATCCTAAGCACGGGGCTCCATGGCATCTCTGTGAGAAGTAATTCATCTGCTCCTATGAGGGGGATTTGCTTCGATCAATAATAGCATGTACTTTTATCATCTTCTCAAGTATCCCAGGCACCCATTTTCTCCTATTTATATTTGTTCAAACCTTTTACAGGGTGATGATTATTTCCTTTGATCATAGAAATGGAAGTGCCCTGAGACTACACAGGCTGGCATTCACTCTCCCATTTCTACCAGGGCTCTGCCCGCCTGCCTGCCAGCACGTTGATCTGCCTGCAATTGCTGGCACAAACCTCTCTCCCCTTTCTTTGGCTCATTTGAAGTTTGTTATTGTCAGGAAACTTTAGGTCCCTGTATGATCATGGAGGGTTATGGCCCTTACAGATACACCTGTTTATTTTAGATGCTCTTTCCCACTGAGTTTATCAGAGAAGTTCACATTTATCACTATATGCTTCACTGAGACTTCCCCTCCCTCTCCCATGCCCCTTTCCTCCTCTTCCCTCCCTCCTCTTTCCTTTTCCTTGCCCTTTTCCTCCTAGTTTATTCCCTCCTTCTCTCTGCTCTCCCATCCCCTTTTCTCAACTGCTACAGGTTTCCAAGATCACATAACTAGGTTCCCCCCTTTAGATTCCTTTCTGGACTTTTTACTTGTTCAGTTGTTTGTGTTAATGTCTCTATACACTGACACTGGGGTTCTCTTTCCTCCTCCTACCAAAGACACCCACCTGGTTCTACACAAGAGGACCTTCTGTTAGAGTCCCTCACCAAGACCAGCAAAGTCCTTCTTCCCATCCCCCAGTCCTCAGATTCCGAGGGACTTTTGGCCCCTTGCTTAGGCGCCAGAATAGCCTCTTCCTCCCTCTTGCCTGTGACCATTGTCCCACCATTTCCTTTCTCTGAGGACAGCAGCAGGTTAAGTTTTCCTTCTGCTTAGACCCCATTTCCTATGAGCCTTTGGTTTGTGTCAGTTCCTTCCACTTAGACCACATTTGCCATAAGCCATTGTGTCATGTCAGTTCAAAACCCAAACGCGTATGCCTTTATCTCTCCTCTTGGGTTTGGCAGCAGTCACTTTAAAATGTGCATGTACTTGAGTCTGGACTTGGGAAGAGTTTACTTTTGTTAGGGTGTCAAGGATTCCTACATAACACAGCTGACCTGTTTGTTTTTAATTAAGAATGACTTAAATGCATTATAGAAACAGACAGGAACATACATTCTGGATATTCTACTTTTTCCCCCTCCCAGTGGGGAATATTCTTTAGATCTCTTGATTTCTTACTTTGAAACTGAAATGAAGACATGTGATAATAAACTCGGTGTGGTGGTACACATCTATAATCCCAGCACGCAGAAGCTGAAGCAAGCTATTCCAAGCATGAGGGAGCCCTGAACTACACAGCATGCTCCAGGCTAGCCTATCCTACATAGTCAGCTTTTGTCTGAAAAGAATGAAAAATAGCAATGAAAATTTTCAATAGATTAATAAAAGTGCTGTCACCATCCTGCATGTCAGACATCATGTAGATGGTATATATATAACCATATCTATATGTATAAACCATCAGACATGTAACATATTCTTTCCAATATATGAATTATGAATATAGCTGAAACTCTTACTGCAGTGGCTTAGCAAAGCCTGTGGGACAGCTCATACCCACACTCCCTTTTGTGCACTGAATTCCATCCTGTCTATGGTAGGTAACAAATTAGATTCGCTCTGTTGCTTTAAACTTTAGATTCCTGCTATTTATTTTCCATGGGATAAATGGGCATGCCATCCAGCCATGTTCAAATGCCTCTAGATGGCATTTTAAATATGAATATTTTAAACTTTTGAAAATATTAAATTTTTAGACAAGTGGTGGTAGTGCACGCCTTTCATCCCAGCACTCAGGAGGTAGAGGCAGGTAGAGTTCTATGAGTTCAAGGACAGCTGCTTTGTCTACAGAGGGAGTTCCAGAACAGTCAAGGCTACACAGAGAAACTGTCTTGAAAAACAAAGAAAACAAATTATTGAGATTTGAAAGTTTAAAAAAAAATAAATTATTAAAACACAGTCAAAAGCCTTCTGCTCAACAATGCTTTGAATGTGTCTTCTTAAAAGAGTGGACAGAAAAATAAATAAATAAATAAAATAAAAATAAAAGAGTGGACAGATCTTCACTATAATTCAAGACACTGTCATGAACTTGTTTCCCCCTGAGCTGACATACTTGTTAAGAAACTGAATGAGACATACTGGGTTTTCAAAGATTTATTGTTATTACTTTTTAATGTGTGTGTGTGTGTTCACATGAACAGAAGTGCACACACAAGGCTAGAGACATCCCCTAGAGCTGAAGTGACAGACAGTTGTCAGACACCCTATACGGGCACTGAGAGTCAAACTTAAAGGTGCAAGAGCTGTACACGTTTTTAAAGCCTGGGTCATTTCTCTGGACCCCAATTATTTTTAAGCCCCCTTCCTCTTTTTGAGACAAGGTCTCCCTCTGGTACACAGCACATCAAGTTTGGTAGACTGACTGGCCAGTGAACTCCAAGGATTAGCCACTCACTCCACACCTCCAGATTGCTGGGACTTGATGCGTGTACCACCACACCGGGTTTTTCCTCGGGGGGTTTTGCTGATTGAGAAAGGAATCCCCAAGCATACGTGACAAGATCTTTACCCAACCAAAGTCATCTCCCAAGCTTGGGGACAGCTTTTTAAGGAGCTACAAAGCCATGACATCTGGGGTGGGCAATCTTCAAACTTCACTCCTTCAGAAGTGTCACCTTGGGATATGTGGCAGACTAGGCTGCCGTTCTGAAACCCAGGAAAGCCCTCTGGTAGGACAAGATGTTTTAGATGCCAGACACGCTTCCTCCCTGCCCAGGACCTGGCATGGGAGATTTTTCAGCAGTGACTCCTGCTCCCTTAGGCCCCAGTATTTCAGCCCAGACGCAAACGACCTGTGTATATCACTTTGATAAGTTTGTAAAGCACTCTGACATCTTTGGGCAGGAAGCCGTTAAAGAAAGATACCTTCGTTACGGTTTACAAAACCATTTCCACGATATGTTGGTTCGGCCCTTTGAGTAGAGTTCAAAGACAGAAGCAAGTAAAAAAAAAAAAAAAAAAAAAACATCCTGAGAAACAAAACAGCGCTACAGAGGGACATTCTCCCTGTAATCGGAGGGCATGCTTCAGTCTGTCACATTAGACAACCCTGATGTTAAGTCTGTGCCCTAACACTCTCTTAATTGACCATAAAAAAGGACAATTGAAAACACAGAGTTTGATCTGCACCTACACAACACAGCCACTATCACCAGCAAATTAGGCCATTTCGCACTGAGCATCCTGTCAGAGTGCTGCTTAAGCTGTCTCAGGGTGACATTTCATCATCCCATTTCCAAAGAGCAACAGGCTATTAAGTGAATTAGGAGTCAGTGTAAATTTCCACCATTACACCTGCGTAAAAACTTAACATATACTTTTGCTCGCTATCCCTGAGAAGTGCTGTGCTGGGATGTCTGTGTCTATTTTTCAAAAACTTTCAGCAGGACCGGCTGGTGCTCAGGGAGACCTCTTGGCATCGTCAGAGTTAATGATATTACAGCTACCTAGTTAAGCTAACTTGGAGGGTCTGATGGATGAGCTGCAGGGGTGACTCTGGCGAGTCCCTGCTTCTCTCCTCTCTCAGAACCACACACACAGAGTATGTATGGGGTTTCATCCCCTTAACTAGCAACCATGCCAAGATGCTTATCTGCATAGCCCCACTCAGGATCCAGCAGACAGATGGTTCACCTTCTATTTTTTTGGACACTTTATAACTTTAAGTATATTGATCTACAGTTTTCTTTAGCAATTTAATACTGTTATAGATCTGGTGAAGTTTTCTGGTTGGAGGGGTTGTTCAGATAACGTTACTTGTACGTCTATTATTTCAGGGCTGACCACCTGGTGCTGAATAACAAATCTGGGAGCTCTTCCTGGGGGCAGACTATTGCTCACACTCTCAGCAATCTTTATCTTGGTCTAGGATTAAGGATGCATGAGATTTCCCCCCTCCCATGGCAGCATGGCTATTGGTACAGCCCTTGTTCAGGTCTTCTTTAGGCATCCGTGTTGACGAGGAGACTTCACTGATGCAGCTTCTCTGACATTTCTAGATGAGTTCTCATAGGAAGCCTCCTGCTCCTTGACTCTTAAAATCTTTCTGCCACCTCTTTTACTATGATCCCTTAGCCTTTAGGCACAGGAATTGGCAGCTACTAGGGTCAATAAGGTCAAGGATCTTGGTGGAGAACCTACACCCACCGTTTTACTGAAAAGGCCCCATTCCTTAATGACATACTAAATATTTATCCTACACCTGCTGCTAAGTATAGATCTTTCTCATCAGAGAGAAAACCTCCTTGCAGCAGATGCTTCCCATTCTCATCCAGCCTCTTGGCTTCAGCAGCTTTCTTTGAGCGCCCTTTGGGTATACTTCCTTGGCTGACAAAATGCGGCTTGTCAAGGACTAGATTCCTCTGGAGGAAAACAACTTCAGCAAGAATCACAGCAAGGACGCTAGCAGGCAGGTGAGCTGAGGACAGGATGACCAACGTCGCAATAATGAACTGGGCCACAGTGTACTGACTGCCTCCACGTGCCAAAATTCTAAGCACCCATTCCGTGTCCCCTGGAAAACGGAGGTAATAGCATTATAAAGCTAATGCCATCTTTCTGCAGACAGCCAGGATGAAGGTTGTATAGGGAGGCACTGGGGAGCCCAGTGAGTGTTGAACACACTCACTGTTAGTAATGAGTGGGTCATCATCGCAAGGAGCCTGCTGTAGGATGGTGGTGCTATGTAAAAGTCAGCTCTAGAATGCAATGGAAACTCAGTCCAGGCAATAAGGAAGCAATGGCCTCCTCTTTCCCAGCTCCGTATCCTGCCCAACCTACACCATCCTCACAAGTTCTGCTTTTCTCCTCTAATGTCTGCTTTTCTAGACTTGGAACCCAAACTGACAGCAACCCCTGGCTGGAATGACTCTGAGCTTGGTCCTTAGTAATTATTCAAGGGTTAAGCTCCAGCTGCTTCCCTGCTTACTACCTCACCAACAATACCAGGGTGACTAGCTAGTCCATTCGATCCCCCCACCCCCATCCCCATGACCTTCTCATCAACTCACCTAGCCCACGTAGCTCACAAATACCTGATGGTCTTTGGACCACTGTCTCCAGATCTGACTTTTAGTCGAACTTTCTTCATTCTAACTTCTTATAGGTCAAATTAAAAGGAATCACAGATTGAGTTTGGGCTCAGGGTTTCCATCCATGACCACCCATGAATGAGTCTCTTGCTTCTAGGCCATGGGTGCTAGTGTTGCATCATGGTAGAAGGATGTGGTGGAGCAAATCTCATCTCATGGTGACCAGAGAGCACAGAGCATTAAAGGAAGGGCCAATAAAAGATGTAGTCATTCTCAAGAGCATACCGTGGTCTGCATTGGGTTGTCCAGGGTGGGAAGGTTCACCTTAAGGCTGAGTGGCAGCATCCCATGGGCGGGGTCCTGGGATGATTAGAAAGGAGAAGGTGAGCTGAGTACCAGCATGCATCTCTCCGTTTCCTGACCGTGGATGCCCATGGCCAGCTGCCCACTGCTCCCGCTGCCATGACTTTCCCACATATTGGACTTCCCTCAAACCATGAGCCAAAATACAGCCTCCCTTAGAGGCTTTGTCTGTTTCATTTTGTTTTCGATAAGCATTTTGACTCAACAGCAGCAAGAGGAGTAACTTTCTTCTGAGACTTTCCACAATATCTCCATGGCGAATTATGGATCACTATTGAGTAAAATCATGAGTTCATTGATGGAGTGATTCCAATTCATATTCTACTCAAGAACTGGTCCACTTGGGAATTCCTGAACGTCCCATGTCATAATACTACTGTGTTGTGGACCAAGAGTTCACCTTTGAGGACAGACATTTCAAATTGAAACCTAAGCTAGGACAGTGATTCCTTCCTTGAACACACCCAAGAGCCATCACCTCCTCACACCATCCAGAAGCTTGTGCCTTAATTTATCCACCTGTGTGCAGTACATGTGCCTTCAATGCTGTTCACCCAGTCAGCCTCATGTGTGCCCTTTGATCCACACAACTAGCCAGTCTGTGGGCATCATTCACAACAGGCTCTAGTACCTGTGACCTGCTTGGTTCCATTTTTTTATCCATTGTAGTCAAGCCAGAGAGCAGACAACAATCGAGATCTAGCAAAGGGGGGCATCTCAACCCTAAACCTATGGCTGAAAGAACACAGGCACCCGTGTGTGTGCCCATACCTGCTCTGGTTAGCCAGCTGCTCCTGGAGCCCCTTACATCTCCACGTGGAATTTCTCTCTGTGGTAGGTTTACCCTCTGCCCTGTAGAATAACGTGTTAAGCTCTAATTCAGAAAACACTGTTTAGACCCCACTTGAATACTCTTTAAAATTCAGAATTCCATTTCTATTTACTTCCTACAAATGTAAAACTTCTGATTAAATCAACATTTACTCTGAGTGTCTTATTCCTCAGCTCAGATGGTGGGATTACCAATCTCATACGTTTGATTAAGGACTAAATACAGACTTTATAACGTTGAGACAACAAACATGAAGAGAGACAGCTTTTAGACAGCACTCTCCTTATTTACAATAATAAAATACACAAATTATGGCTTTCCTCCTCCCAAGGGTCAATGGAGTAAACTTAGCTAACGGTATTCTAATCAAATTATTTTCTGTACATCGCTATATCTCTTATTAATCGCTTATTCTTTTAAAGAAGGGTTTTGACCAAGAAGAGCATTTTATTCTACAGCAAAGGGCCCCACTGTTTAAGAAGTTGGTCTATCTATATTCATTCATGCATAATTTAATAAGTGTCTGTGCTCCATTTGTGCATTCATTGTGGAGCCTTATACATGTTTTAGGCTGTAATGGGCTAGGGGGATTTCGTTGGGTCAGATTTAGTTTCTGCAAACTGGAATGGAATGCTTCTCTAATGCCAAGTTCTACTAGTCATTTAAACAAATAAAATAGACAACCCCCAGAAAGGAGCTCCTTGACACAAGGAGGCCATGTTGGGATAAGGCTCAGAGGGATACAGGGAAGAGACAGAAGGGGGATGATAGAGGCTGCTTCCACACATGGCCATAGTAATTGCAGGATGGGGCCCCGAGAGGGCAGAGACAGCTTCTGATTCAAGGCAGAAAGAACTGGGGCTCTGACACTCCGCTGGGAGAGCTGCTTAGAACAGGGTTAAACATGAGTTGCTTATGAGGAATGAAGTCTGACTGCCTGCACAGAGAGTCCACAGTTCCGTGGCCATGGAAGGACCTAAAAATTGAGGTAGGTCAAGGGAGTGTCAGCTCAGGGTAAGTTTATCATAGGGTTGTTGAGAGTATTTAAAACCAAAAGTTAGGATTCTAAGCCAAGAGCTGAGCCATAGACCTGATGTTCAGTGGGTCTTTAGAAGAAGTCGCCATCCCCAGATGTCCACGTTTTGGGGCTCTGTCTGGATCAGGGGGTCTGGGTGTTGCTAGTTTAATTTTTCAAACACTCTTCCCACCTGTTTAGGGTAGCTCATTCATTTCCAGTCATCATCTTCAGGGCAGGCAGAACAGGCTCTGGGCTTCTTTCCATCTTACAGATGGAGACGGTGTCAGAAGGAGCATCTTCAGGATCACACAGCAACCAATTCAAGAGTCAGCCCATGGGGAGCCACCTGGGGGGGCACTGTGTTCTCTAACAGGTGGAGATGGGATACGTTGGACGCTGTTATGTACCAGCAGCTGGAGGTGAGGAAGGAGGTGGGATGAAAGGCAATTTGATGATAAAGTGGTTATAGTGGGCTGGGGTGATTGACAGCTCCTAGGATTTACTATGTACTACTGCGGACAGAAGTTGTGTTTCCTCACAAATCTCATCTTGCTCCACACCCCAAGTGAGATGTCTGAATGAAGGGAAGTTGGGTGGAATGTCAGCCTTCAACAAAGCTATGGAATTAAGTTATAGAGCTCTCAGCTCTGCATTGCCTCTGGCTGCCTGCTTATCACTCACAAAGGGTCTTTCCACTATACTGGGAGCTTCAGGCCAGAGGCTAGAGGCTGGCTTATTGTAGGCCACCAGCCCTGAGTCCTCATTCCTTATGCATTTTTGCCCTGCTCCAGCAAACTCATTAGCTCTGAGTCTTGCAGCATCCTAGGCCTTCTGGATAGGAATGGGCACACGCCCTCCTTGCTAAAAGAGATAGTGGGCTTTTCAAAATCACGTTCTCTGATTTTGGATCTCCCAACCCAAAAGGTAATCCTTTCTCCCAGGGTGAATTATGCCGGACATGCACAGAGACTAGGGCTGATGTATGTCATGTGACCTCCAATAAGCAGCACCAAACAACAGGGCAACCTGGTTAGTGGTTTGAGACTCGGAGCCCGGGAGACTTTCCTAAGACAGAATGAATTTTCCAGCAGGGATTATCCTTCAGATTGGAGTTTAATGAAACAATCGCTAACACCGGAGGCTTATGCAGAAGAACTGGCAGACTCCAGGGAGACCCGGGCTCGTCTGGGGAAGATATTTACCTAATAAACCATGAATAAATAATAGAGTGTCTAAGTCAAGAGATGCAGAGGACAAAGGCGGGTGGGGGGCGGCTGGGTACGGCTTTAAAAGCTAAATCATGTCTTGCCTTTGTGCTACAAACCATTACTGTAGGAACACAGTCACAGGTGCAGGCAAAAGCGTCCATGAAGCTGCTCGTGGCTCTGGGTGTAAGCTGTATTAGATGAGGTTATGTCAAGACAGCAACATCCCCAGTCAATGATGCTTCTTGCTTCTTGCTGCTCCCCTCTCTTTCTGTATCTGTGTGTGTGTGTGTGTGTGTGTGTCTACACACACACACACAAGTATACGTGCATGCGTGTGAATGCAGGAGTGTGTATGCGTATGTGTGTGTGGTCATATGTACACTGGATACATGTTACTTTGAACAAGGCTTGTGGGTGTTACCTGCCAGTGTCTTCCTTACTCATTCTCAACCTTATTCGCTTAGACAAGATCTTTGATTGAACTCGGAACTCACTCATTCAGCCAGACCAGCTGACCAGAAAGCTATGGAGATCCCTGGATTTGCCTTCCCAGAACTAGGATTACAGATGTGCACCATAGCCTGGCTTTTTTTATGTGGGTGTTGATGATCTAAACTCACGCTTTAAATGTCGTCACGCTTAAAATGTGGCAAGTGCTTTACTGACTGAGCCATCTCTTTATCTCCGAAGGGTTCAATCCTTGCCTGTGCTTTCTGCCCCAAGGATGTTATTACCAGCGTTGTGACTCTCACAAGCACTGAGGGGACGAGAGGACAAGGATGTCAGCATCTTATCAGATGGGAAGAGAGGATTGGAGAACTGAACCCCATATTCCAGCTGTGGTTTAGAAATGCCATGTGCTACTTGCCTATACATGTCCAAAGTCAGTCCCGGAACTTGGACCTGCTAGCCTAAAGCAGATAGGAAATGTAGTCCCCTGAGGTCAGAGAGAAGGAAAAACCCCATTATTAGTTTACTGTTAGTGTGCTGGTTAGTGTTTGTCAATTTGATGCAAACTAGAGTCACATGGGAAGAAGAAACCTCAGCAGAAGAACTGCCTCCATCACATTTGCATAGGGCATATTTTCTTGATTACGGATTGATGTTGGTGGTGGGGGGCATTCCACTGGGGAGGGTGCCCTTCTGGCCAAGTGGCCAGGGGATGTATTATAATGCAGGCTGAGCAGGCAAAAGGGAAAAGCCTGTAAGCAGCGTTCCCTCACAGCCTCTACTTCAATCTCTCCCTTGAGTTCCTGATTCTTGTCTTTTGTTCCTGTTCTGATTTCCCTTCCTGATGGACTCCAATATAGAAATTTAAGCCCAATAAACCCTTTCCTGTCTAAGGTGTTTTTGATCCGTGTTTTATCACGGCAACAGAAAGCAAGAAGAGTTGGTGACATTACCACATGTGTAACGGCAAAGCCTGGGAAGAAGGGACCATCATTTTATATAATACATGTAAGAACAACCGTTAGAAGTGAGCTGAATGACCTAAAAATTATAAAATGCACATTTTAGAAAAACACACACAATAGTAGCCATCTTATAGTTAACACACCCATATCACAAGCTTTTCTATCATTGGATGGGATATACATAGAGATTACTCTCGCCTTGGGGAACACCAAGTTTGACAGTGGCTGCCAAAACTGTGGGTACTCCTGAAACCCTAATAGATATGCCCTTATTGCATGCTGGGGTCATAACATCTGCAGCGTGAAGCATGGCAGCCAAGGTCCTGCAGACTCCCTTTCTTCCTTCTTCCACACACAGGTAGATTGACTTGCCATAGGCATCAGCGATGTTGGCATAGGACGTTTTTTTCCCTTCTTTTCATTTAAAGGAAGCATGAATAACCAAGATGGGGCCCAGAACACACACTGCTTGTGGAAAGAAGGAAGTCCAGGTAGAGCAGGGTCCTGGTTTGTTTACTGTTGCTGGAATAAAACACTGACCACAATCAACCTGGGGAGGAAAGGGCTTACTTGCTTTAGAGGTCACAATCTATCAGTGAGGAGAGTCAGGTCAGAGACTCAAAGCAGGAACCTGGGGTCTGAAATGGGGCGGGGGTGGGGGGGGAGGGCACTGCTTACTGGCTTGCTTTGCATAACTTGTTCAACTTGATTCCTTTAGTGGCCTGGGAACCACCTGCCCAGTGCTGGCACCAATCACAGAGGGCTGGGCTCTCCCATCAATCAGTAATCAAGAAAATGTCCCACAGATGCATCCATCAGCCAGTCTGATGGAGGCCATTCCTAAATATATAGTGACTTCCTCTCAGGTGACTCTATTTGGTGTCAAGCTGACAAAAATCTACCCAGGACCAGCATATGCTAGAAGAATCCAAGTACGTGGACACCTGGTGAAGAAAAATTATAGAGATGACTTGTAGACTACTAGTTGCTAGGAGTGAGGAGGAGGCAGGAGCTCGGGGTGAAACCATGTAGGGCAATGTGACAGAGTCTGAGGATGTAACTGTGCATACATGGAGTATCCGCTACTTTCCTCATTGCTGTGGTCAAGTCCTGATAGAAAAGTAGGCAAGGAAGCAGGTGTCTGGTACACAGTTGGTGGGGGGACAGTCCAGCAGCATTACAATGGAAAAGGCACAGTAGCAGGAGCGTAAGGTAGCTGGTCACATTGGGTCCTCAATCAGGAAACAGAAATAAAGCCTAGTGTCCAGTTCTCTTCCTTGTTTTCTCCCAATCGAAGACATCAGCAGAGAGCCCACATTTAGACTGAGTCTTCCCACCTCTGTTAATTCAGTCTATAAACTCTCTCACAAAAAATACCCAGAGATGTGTTTCTATGGTGATTCTAAGATCCACCAAGATGGTGACCAAGATGCCTACCAAGATGAACCATTCAGCAGAGTGTGCATTTGTCAAAATACACAGCACTGTAAAACATAGTGTGGGCCTTCCCATGAGCTGCAGAATTTAGTTAATAGTTGCACATACAACTTTCATAGAAGCATCATGTTAATGAATGATGTTGATAGCAGCATGAGCCATGCAAAGGGGAGACAGAAGACATTGGTGCTCCACAGTGCTCAATTTCCTGTGACTCTAAGATCTGCTCTGAGAAATGAAAGCACGTCATATCTTCCAAAGATGTATGGGGGAATCCAAGTTAAAAAAGAACAGCTTGGAAAATGCAGATCATGGTTTGTTTTCAAAGGCACACCATCTTTACCATGCGGAAGAAATGTTCAAGGTCCTTGTGAACAGCATGTCAAAGATGAAGCATTTGTTTACGAGAAGTCGCACTCAGAGGTGACCATGGCAAAAACCGCTGAGAGTGGGATCGCTGCTCTGACTGACTCCTTTCCCACACACTTCACTCAAAAGTAGCTGTTTTGGGAGTTCTTTCTCTAGTTCAAAGCAGAAAATCAGCATGAGACAACATGGTTTTAATCTCACCTTGAACCTTTCTTCCTAGAATGGGAATGGAAGAATGGAGGAGGGATGGCGGGATAACCCTGCAAGCATAGGTTTACGTTTTGTTTTTCCAGCTTAAAGTATATTCAGTCACTGGAATGGGATGTTAGTGCAGATATGTGACAGATGAGGATGAGTGGGCTCTGGTCCTGGTGAGATTTTGACCAAAGAATCCTCCCTGTCAAAAATATTGGCTCTTGGTCAATATAATAGATAGATGTGGTTAAAAGGGCACTTCTGGAATTCTGAAACATTCTTCCAGAAATCTATCAGAACACAAGCAGAGGGTTATAGACACAGGGAGCCAGTGCAGAGTATCCCATCTTCTTTCAAACCATCACCTGCACATAACCAACTCTGTTCCTTTTTGATTTGTTGACTTAACTTCAATTCTAAGGAAAGCAATCCACAGGACACTAGGTAACCATCGTGGTTACTAAGTATGCAATCTGGATTCTCCAAACTGAGACAGAGTAACAGCACAAGCCAGCAGACAAGCAGGCATGTTCACAAGCACATCAATAAAAACACATCGTAAAAAAAAAAAAAAAAAAAAAAAGGTAAGGTTGACATACAAGGACATGTGACAGTTGTTGTTGAAAGTCTGGGGCACCCGAGTTATTCTTAGTGACTTCCAGATTCATCTCTTTTCCCACAAATGTCATAATTTTATTTTTCTTTACAGCTACATAAAATTCTATTGCAGATACCTTTCTCTTTCTTTCTCTCTCTACCTACCTATCTTTCTTATTGATTGATTGATTGATTGATTGATTACATTTCACATTTTTGTTAGCCATTCCTTTGTTGTTGGCCATCTAATCTGGTTCCATTCCCTTGCTTACTGTGAATAGAGTAACAGTGAACATGGATATGCTGATATGTTTACGGTAGGTATTGCATCATACACATATACACACACACACACACACAGAGAGAGAGAGAGAGAGAGGGGGAGAGGGAGAGGGAGAGGGAGAGGGAGAGAACAGAAGAGTTGGAGGATATGGCTTAACCACATCACATAGCCAAGGATAATCATGACATCCCAATCCTCCTGCCTCTACCTCCCAAATGCTGAGACAGCAGGGGTACGCCTCCAGACCTGATTTTTATGGTACCTAGTATTGAACGCAGTGCTAGCCACCCCAAGGATGAAGCTGTGGCAGAGGTGATATGTGTGGTCGAATCCTCCATCCGTGAGTCCCACCATATAGTGGATGTTTATAGAAACTGCAGAGGCTCACAGCTCCCCTGAAGATTGTTGGCATGCATCTCAGGGACTCAGAAAGAAATTCCTAGGCAAGAGTCAAACTGTAGTAATTAGAGTCAGAGCCTGTAGAACACTGGAACGGTGGACAGAGCCAAGTTCAGCAAGTGCAAGGGCTGCTCTGTCCTCGTGGGAAATTGCAGTGCAGATGGAATGGTGACCTGCTAGACAAGTTGCCCAGCTGGTCTGAGCTGTTCTGGTCAACACTGACTCCCAATTAAACATGTGCCCCTGCTGCACTGTGCCATGATCTGAAAGGAGACTTGAGAACCAGAGACGTAGGGCAAAGACCACAGTGTCTGTCTATGAACCTGTGACTTCACAGGACTGTGATCACTCACCTGTGCAACATCTGCCTCTTCCCAGGAATACCATGCCCTGCCTCCTCACAATGCATGGCACAGAACAAGGGCGTGACACAGAGCAATGGGACTGCAGATTAATGGGGGAAGCATTAATGGTAGAACTCAGAAGAAGATGCGACATTTCCCGACAAAAATAGAAAACCATTATTTTAACCTCTCTTCGAAGAGAGTATTAGAGACTAAACATAAAACCTCTTGTAATAGCTTCGGATGCCAACATGCCTGGAAGTACCAGCATTTTAAAAAGCCATTTACATTCTGTTTAAGCCTTACATGTATTGGGGTTAGATAACATTATGATTGACAAAGGTTTATGGTGATTATGAAAGATGCCAAGTTATATTTAGGTGGATTGTTTTTTCAAATCTCACTGTAATTGCTTGTCACCTTTGAAAATATCATAATTAACACAAATTAATTTGTGTGCTTAAATATTTTAGTGGCAGGTTATAATTTTTAATAGGAAAAAAAACCAAGTTTGGAGGAAAACCACAGCATTCTATAGCTTCCAGGAGAAAAGTGAGTGTTGTGTTGGGGGAGGGGAGGGGAGGGGAGAATAATGAAAACTATAGACAGAAGATGGACAAAAGATAGACTATATGTATATAAATGAAGGATGGATTATTAATCAGTAACCAGTAGATGAAATAGATAATAGAAAATAGATGATAGATAGAAGATAAAAATGAAGTTTGGAAGAAAATCACAAGATTTGATAGCACACACATATAGTTAGGCAGGTAGCAGCTAGAGAAGGAGAGAGAGAGGGAGGAAGAGGAGGAATAGGCAGAGGGATGCTGGGCTTAGGAGTTGGTCCCAGCTATGAGGACTCCAAAATTCCACATCATCTCTTCACACCTCTGTGTTGGTGTTTATGAAACAGAGACATTAAAGTTTACATTACTCTTCTAGTATAATTTCTGTTGCTGTGATAAAATACCCTAGCAAAAGCAACCCAGAGGAAAAGGGAGTTTATTTTAGCTCATAATTAGAGGTTCTTGTCAATCATTCTGTGGAAATCAAGGAATCAGCCACTTGAAATAGCTGCATCATACCCACAGTTAGGAGCAGAGAGAAATGAATGTGTATCTCTCTGCCAAACTCACCTTCTCTCTGCTCCTGTGTATTCCAGGACACAACCAAAAGAATGGTGCTATCCACAGTGGATGGGGGCTTTCCATTTCAATGAACTTTAGACTATTCTCTATAGACACACCCACAGGCCAAGCATATCTAAACAGTCCTTTATTAAGACTCCCTTCACTAGGCTGTGTCAAGTTGACAATGAAAGCCAGCTGCCACCCTCAACACTCCACTCTAAGGATCATTCAGACTTGTTCTTCTACAACCCCTATGCATGTGGTACACATTCAACTTCCTGCCATTAAAGAGAGAGAAAACACATGACCGTTGGGTTCCCAGTAGAAAGTTCCCAGGGCAGAAGTGTCTTCCAATTAGCTTTGAAGATCAAAATGAGGAAGGAACCAGGAGGGAGGAATGCTGAGACCATGAAGCACTGCTCCTGACTGGACAGTCTCCCATTACCTGATTTCCATCCCAGGGAAGGCAGGCTGTGTGGGGATATAGTTCAGGCCACAGCTCTTAGAAGCTCCTGATTCCATGGGTAGGTGTGGAACCCCTGTCCAACAGAGGATCTGGGACAGAGTGTTCACCACAGGTTCACACGCCTGTCCTAGCCTGTGCCCAGTGGGTTATCCAGCTCTCCAGTCGACAGAGACTCACACCCCTGACTCCATGCTTACAAAGCTAAGCTCTCATTACTCTGGAACTTGTTGCAGGATTGATAAGAAACAGCCTAGGAGAGATTTAGACAGTGCCAAGATTATAGAAAGGACCCAACACTTCTAGGCAAAGAGGGGTTGTGTTGATCCAATCTGCCTTTGTTTTGTAAAGACCTTCCAACTTATCCAACCTTCAGCCTTTCCCTGGTGGATTCTTCCAGCTTACCAGTGACAGTTCAGAGTGGACAGTCTCTTCCTCACAAACCACCCAAAGCCAGAATCTTCTGGCTTTTTTCTCCCCTCTTCTCTCCTCTCCCTTCCTTTCCCTTTTCCCTTTCCTTTTCTTTTTCCCTCCCTCCCCCGTGATTCCCTTCTTCTTCCCTTCCCCTTCCTCTCATCTTTCTTGATTTGTTTTGACAGGGTCGGTCTCCCTGGGTCCCCCACTGGCCTTAGATTCACACTCCTTCTGCCTCAGCGTCCTCCGGTTCTACCATTACAGCTGTGTGCTACAGGATCTGGCATGTCTGCCTTTTAAGAGACCATCAGAAGGATGTGAAACTGAGTTTAGACAGACAAGTCTGCCATGGATGACCTAAGAGAAGGGAGGATTGATCAGGTTCTGCACAGTAGAGATTTCAGCAGCAGAGGTGACCAAGGTGCTGATGAATGGCCCGGTACAGTTGTAAGGACCCGAGAGCAGAACTTGGGAGAGAAAGGTGGAGGGTGAGGTGAAGGAGCCACACACATCACAGGTGAGGTGAATAAATAAGTCCCAAGGAAAGAAGGCAAATGAGAATTCATCAGGAGTGTGCTGAGCCGTGGCACTGCCAGGCACAATCAGAGGGCTTCCTAATTGCTTGTCAGAGACCAGTGCATCTTGGCAAAATGTTCCTCAACTAACGCTCAGAGAGTTCCTCCCCCCCCCCACACACACCTTAACCTGGCTTCATTTATCATGATTAGAAAACAAGTCAAAATTGATTTCTGTTTATTTTATGCGGCAAACCCCCAGGGAGCTTTTCTTCTCGGTAGGTTTGACAATTTTGAGCTGGGTAGGGGAACTACCCCCCCACACCCCCGCTCCCAGAGTAAAGAACCCACTTCAGCATTGCTTCAAGCAGGTGTGTGAAGTCCTTGGGTCTTACAGAACATGCCAGTCTCTTAAAGCTTTTCCAAGTCACCTCCCACGCATGTGCATGAGTGAACCTTTTAGGCAGCTCTTTCCTACTTTATAATGAGCACATTAAGGGCGATTTGCTAGGAAAGTGGCTCTAAGGTTTGGAATCAGACGTGTGTTTGATTTTTTTTTAGCTCTGCCACCTCATAGCCCTGTGACCTTGGAGAGTCACTAAAAGAGTTCTCTGAGGGGGAAGAGAGAGTTCCTGTCTGATTGCCTGAGACCCTTAGAAGTCTTGGGCAAAAGATGTTGACATGGGAGCCCTGCTCCCCCAGTAGGAATGTGGGCTACATGGCGGTGTGAGTTCCAAGATCCCATCCTGGCTTCAGAGTTGCACGAGGCAGCACCAACAGACACGCGCTTGGCTTTGATTTACAACTGGCACTCAGCAGAGTCTGTCTTAGAGTCGGTGTCCACCTGGACCACTCAGGACACATGATGCACCTAGCACACACTGAGCAGTGTCATAGGTGTTTATCAGATACCATTTTGTGTGATTCAGTGTGTTGGGCTACCTGTCATCTGTTCCTCAAGGGAAAATACACAAAGCATATGTCTCATCCCGAGTGGTGTGCCTCCTGCTGCAGAAGGCACACCCATGCACCCTCCAACTAAACCCACTATCCTCAGCTGAGGCAGGGGGATTCAGGGGCAGCCAGTCTGCGTTATATACGGAGATCCTATTCGCCTGCTATTTCTGTCATAGTTACCTGTTGTGACCATCCTCAGACCTGCAAGATAAAATGTATGGTCAACTCACTCATACTCATTCTTGCTCCCTACTCATGCCTAAGAGCTCATTCTCTGTCTGTCTGTCTGTCTGTCTCTCTCTCTGTCACACACACATACACAGATTCAGACAAATACTCTATTCAACCACGATTTTGTTAATCAGGTAAATCGTTTCTGAAGGATTGAAGGAGA
This sequence comes from Mus caroli, assembly GCF_978045245.1. Taxonomy (NCBI): domain Eukaryota; kingdom Metazoa; phylum Chordata; class Mammalia; order Rodentia; family Muridae; genus Mus; species Mus caroli. The sequence goes on from NW_028227265.1 coordinate 10,888,974, forward strand.
GTCCTAATCTGGGTCTCTGCATTGCCTTCGGACAAGCTGTGACAGGAACAGTGATGCAGAGCCCACAGAAGGTCCCCACATCCCTTTTCCAACTCAGATACTTACAAGTCCCAAACAGATTCCAGGACCTTGTGCTTTACTTCTAGAAATTTTATCACAAAACCCACCACAACAAAACAAAACAAATCTCAGCCAGGTGAGGCAGCCTTGGAGGGGTATCCCCGGGAGCCCAAGCACCGGAAGTGTCCCCTGCACTGATCTCAAACCTGTGTTGAGCATGGCCTCAAATTCTGTTCCTGGGATTCCTTGCTCAGGGCCTTCCCCCTCCCATTTCTTTTAACACTCAAGTCCAACCCCTCTTCCTGGAGACGCAGCGTCTGCCCTGGGATTCCTCGCATCTATGCAGCCAAGGAGGAGATGATTATTTTCTTCATTGTTTTACACACACACACATACACACACACACACACACACACACACACACAAAAGCTGAGAGCTAGACAGATATGTGGCCTGCCTTAGTGTGTGCCCAGTGCCCCCTTCTCTCACACTTGCTTCTTCTTGACCCTCAAGCCTAACTTCAATCCTCCCATTGCCTCAGAGAAACAGACCTCCCTCTCCCTCTCCCTCTCCCTCTCCCTCACACTCACCCTCTCCCCCACCCATCTCTCTCTGTCTCACTCACACCATTCTCTCCCACTCCAATCTCTTTCTTTCTCTCCACTGGCCAACTCCTGGGAGTTTACAAACATGTTTATTCTTGTTTATTCTGGAAAGAAGAAAACAGCCAACCGTCCTCATTCCCCCAAGCCTTGCCCTCCCCAGGCTGCTTAGCTGTCTGTCAGCACCCACTTCCTGTCTGCTCCTCCAGTTCCTGACCAGGTACTTCCCAGGCCTCGGCCAATAAGCTAAGTGCCATTGGCCATCCGCTTACTGAAAACGTTACAGCAAGGGTCACCAATAATCCAATAAAACTCAACTCCAGAGCTGGGTCTGGGCGTCCTGTGGTATGTTATTTGTCTACATTTGCTAATAGCAGACACGGAGCCACAGTTTGGACAAGATACCCTCCCTGCCCCCCCCCCAGCCCCCACAATCTCTGTTCTTTCTGCCTACCAGAGGAAACATTGTGGTGCTGAGAGAAGTGTCAGACAGCAAACTTTGGGCAACGCCAGCATGAAGGCTTGAGTTTGGCTCTCCAGCACTCGTTTTAAAAACTGGACATGAGCATGCATGCCTATAGTTACTGTGCTGGGGACACAGAGACGGGAGATTCCTGGAGTTCATTAGCTAGACAGTATAGCCCATTGCTGAGCTCTGGATTCAGTGAGAGACCCTGAAAGCAAGGGAGAGAAATGACTAAGAACCATACTTGACATTAATCCCTGGCCTCTACACACACACACAGACACACACACACACACACTCCCCAAATGCACTCTCCAGATAGGATCTAAAGGAACCTCAAAAAGTGTCCGAGAAAGGGAAAAGGCTATACCGATGCCTTGCCCTGGAAATGACCGTGGCATGTTTGGTAAAGTGACATCAGGGCCAAATCAGTGTGTGTGTGTGTGTGTGTGTGTGTGAGAGAGAGAGAGAGAGAGAGAGAGAGAGAGAGAGAGAGAGAGAGAGAGCAACCCAAGGTACAGCAGGATAGACACACAGGACATACAGACAGGCAGGATGGACAGGCAGGCTGGCCCTCAAATCTGCACGGAGACTTTGGCCCTCCTTAGAAGGATGGGGAGAACACTGCATCTCCAGCCACCTGCATGCAGAGCACCAGGCACAGGGAAACTGAGATTGTTATAGGTGAGGAAGAGGGAGGAAAGGAATCCAGAGACTTCTCCTCAGCCTCAGCTCTGTGGAAACACCTGGTGAGGTGAGTCCTTCTTCTTCCTCAGGGGGAGGGGAATGTGGTCCTTCCCCATGTTGGAAAGGAAGGTGCATCCCCATCAACACTTCAGCTGAGGGACAAAGGTAGATGTGCCTCACTGCACTGCTGCAAAATGAGAAGGCCAAGCTGCAAGTAGCCTACAAAATACACATACACATATGTACAATACACATATGTGCAATATGCATATATGCACGCATGCGTGTGCACACACACACACACCTGTAAGCAGGGCTTCATTTATACCAGAGCTCACAGTGGATGATAAAAGAGACAGGATATTCATTATTATCAAACACATATGAAGCTGAGCTTTCTACAACCTAAGGATTCTGAGAGCTAAGTGTTGTTTTATGAGACCTTTCAATTTGGAAGTGCATTGCAGATAAAACAGGACTTCGGTGTAAACCACTGATGTATTGTGTTGTTAAGAACAATGAATTATTAAAAGGATAATCTTTTAAACACTAAGAAATTGTCTTCTAGTGCACTCCCGGGGCCACGGGTAAATGCATTACGCCTACAAATTCATGCTACCGGGCTGTAATTTACCAAATCACCATGGAATACACCTGACGTCATAGACTTATCTTCCTCCCACATTCTGGGCTACAGTGGGACCGTGGGGACTGCGTGTGAAGCAAGAAAAAGGTCACTCTGCCCTCTATTTCTGTGCACAGCTGAGAGGCCTTGGCTGAGGTATAAAAAGTACTGAAAACGCTAGCCTGAGGTATTTAGATAGCCCTTCCAAAAGGTACTGAAAACTCCAGCCCACTACCACGATCTCCCAAAAGTCTTGGTGATAATGTATCCTATTGTTAATTTTTTTGATCGAATTTTAGAGTCACCATGGGAACAAATCTCTATGAAATAGTTTCTGGATTAAGGCATTTATTACTGGAAGACCTACCCTAAAACTGGCCAGAACTATGCCATCATCTGGGTTCTGGGACTGAATAGAGAGGAGTGAGCTGAAGCCTGGCATCCATCTCTCTCTTCTTACTGTGAATGCCATGTGACCAGCCGCCTCCCTCCGAGTGCCAAGTCTTCTCCACCATGAGGAATTATATCCTCAACCTGTAAGCCAGAACAAGTCCCCCTTTCCCTTTTCACAGCACCAAGACAACAAATATAGCCTTTGTCTTTGGTCTCATCACAAATTCTGAACTTGTGGCGTCCTTGTGCCAACTTTCACCCTTTCTAAGGCGACTAACAGTCAAATCCTGAACGAGGTCAATGGTCCCGTTCAGTCAGCGAGTCTGATTCAAGTTTGAGATGTGAAACTCCAGCTCAGAGTTTGGTTCCCAAGCCTGCGACACCTCAGCCCAAACCCCAGCCCCAGACACCTGGGTATGCCTCCCCCACCCACATACTCATCCCTCAAGGCATCCCCACCCCAAACCATCTCGTGGACAAATTCCTGTGGCTGCATATTTTCCTCATAGTCCATTGGCCACAGCTCTGTGTTCTCAATGTCCTCGGTGCCCACAGCTTTCTCCATTCAATAGACAAGAGCTTCGAAGCGGAAACCTAACCCATACGGTGTCGTGTGAATATTTAAGTTATCCAAGAGCATCATTAAAAAGTAAAATCAAATGTTTCCAGTGATGATAGGATTCGTCTTAATAATATATTTTATTTAACTTTGTGTAGTCACAAATCATCATTTTATATGATATAGAAACTATTCATGTGATTTAAAAAGAAAAATCCTGGTCTATGCTAGGTCTCTGAGGCCTGGTGTGTGTTTTATGTTCATCCCACATCCCAGGATGGCAGCCATCCTTCAATATCTCAAGAGTCCTATGTGTTTCACTGGGTTAGACGGTGTATTTGGGAGACAGTGGGCATGGCTGAGGTCCACAGAGAGGCCATGCTGTTCCTAGCACATCGGTGGTATGAAGCAGCCATGTACTTAAAGGCTAGCTATAGAGATGTCCAGAAACTCTCAGGCTCTGGCTTCATAAGCTCTTGCCCAGTAGGAGAAGAACTTGGTTCAGACCTGGCAAGAATGGCCAACCCAATCCTAAAATAAAGAGGCTGTTCTTCCTATGTGACAGAAAGCCACCATATCACTTCAAACCAAGTATCTCCTCAAGCAACAGCCAAGACTGAAAACTGGACTTTGTAATACAGTGATCCCACTGGCACGCTGGCAGCAATTAAAGAACACAGTTCACCTGAGCCTAGGCTTCCCACTTTGGTTACTCTGTATAGACACTGCCTTTAAGGGCCAACAAACGAAACCAAAAAAACAACAATAAACAAAACCAAAAAAAAAAAAAAAACAAAACAAAACAACCAAGAAAACTAGCATGTTATTAACATTTTCTTTCAAGGCTGAGGTCCTATTAAAAATTGCCTCCATCCATCTCTGCACTTCTCTTATTTTTAAGTCATATCTACCAAAACTGCAGAGGCCAAAACATATGATTCATATCACTTCTGAAACACATCAAATATGTATGAAGGATTTTCCTCCAGGTCTTCAACTGGCTTTGAAGACTGTGAGGTGTCTCTCTCTTCTTGTTAGTTTGCATGAACCTTTGAGGTTGGGTTGGTCATGTCTAAACTTCCAATAACTCTGGATAGCTGTCTGGATCCATCTTGTCCCCTCTCATTCATCAATAACAAATTTCTTAAGACAATTCCCAGGGAAAGCGTTCAGAGAAACAACTTGTCCCCAGCTTGCAGATTTCCTCGGCTTTGTCTGGCAGAGCCAAGTGCGGAAATCTGTTCAGCAATTACTCTATTAAGCTCAATATCTGTGAAAAATAATTATCATATTTGACACCGGTATAAAATGCCAGCATTCTAAATAGAAAGAGCTGAAGGGTTACCAGATTCAAATTCCCAGAACCGCCTGAGTGCTTTTAGTAATTTGGAAAATTCAGTCAACATATTGTTGCACTGGAAAAAAAATAAAATGAAATGTACTGAGTGTTTCAATTAGGGTTTTTCTTTTCTAGCTATTTTTAATTCAATACTAAATGACAGAAAAACTTGTAGTGATTTCTCAATGTGTTTTAGATTTCTCTTGCCCAAACCTTCTTTCTGGTAGGTAATAAAATAACAAGGGAATAGTTTGTATACTGAAATGATTCTTTTCACCCCTTAAAACGACCATGAAGTGACATGACTTACTATTGTAACCAGAAAATGTCACTTGCCAAAAATACTTTCCCCATAAGAGCCATGCACGGGGCAGGAAACACACCCCTCAGAAAAACCTTTGTGAGGGGCCTCTTTGTTCAGGGAATGTAGATAGGGTTTTGGAAACAGGCAAATGTCAGGCAGAACTAATCTTTCTGAATAAGTTAAGTGAGATGTGGGTGTACTGGCACGAAAGCTATGTGTATTTGAGAAAGCATCAATAGTACTGACAGTGAATTCTTGCCTGGGGTTTTCTGTCTGTCCCTCGGCATCACGGGTGTCCACTGTGATCCTGAGGACTTCAAGAGAGAAGGTTCCCATCACCTCCAAGTCACAGTTTAAAAAAAAAAATCAGAGCACAGAGAGGCTAAGTAACTTGCCCAGAGCCACAAGCTCACAAGGGGAGAGCTGAGATTTGTAGGGAAGCAGCGGGGGATCACATTATTTTAGTGTTAGCCTCACAGTCTTAGCTGGCTGAGCCAACAGCTGCCTGAAAGGGATCAAAATTGCACTGAGCAGCAGAGAGCCCCCAAAGTCACACTGTTCATCATCTGAACTTATAGGGAGAGGCAGGGACCAAGTAACTCTCAAGGCACAGTGTGAAGCTTTGAGATGCACTTGTGCCTGTCTATAGACACACACACCCATGCTTATAGATGTACATACTCACTGGCCTGGTGATCTTTAGTGTCCCATCCTCAGGTACCTCACCATGCTGCTTAGTCATAGATGAGCCCAAAGAATGGCTTGTCCTTTGGGTTAGAATCATAAGGGCGAGTATGACTCATGGTATTCCCTGGTTCTACTTAAAAGAGTCCCACCCCACCCTATCCCCTCTACTCCCCCCCCTTTCTCTGTGTGTGTGTGTGTGTGTGTGTGTGTGTAATAGTATCTCTTGCTTTGTAATTCAGGCTGGCCTTAAATTTGTGATCTTGCCTCTGTCTCCACTGCACTGGGATTTCAAGTATATGTCCACTGGGCTTGGTTGGAGGAAATTTTCTAGTGTCAAAAGAGAAATCATGTCTGACTGCCCATTAGCAGCTACAGCAATGGAACAAAGTCCTTGACGTGACTCTCTAGAAGACCCAAGGCCATGAGGAATGTGCCATAGTATCCATCCATTTGACTTCTTATGATGCTCACTAGGTGCAGGGGATCTGAGACAAGGACGCAAAAGCCCTTAAGTCTCAGCCTTGCAGAGATGCCAAGGATCTACAATAAGACTCTGTAAAGTTTCTAAGATGCTCCTAAAGATAAGTTTGGTTTAAAAAGATGCTCAGCATCAACAAAACCAGTACTTTCTTGGAGGAGCATTCCTTATATCCAAGAATTACAAGGGGTGGGAGAAGACAAGAGAGAACAAGTGAATGAGCACCGACCTTCCAATGGATCTTCCAAGTAAGCCCAGCTTGGAATGTATCTCCTCCAGAAACTCAATGAAGCCATGTTACTTATTCCTGCCTTAGGGTTGAGGCAACCCCAAGTTAAAAGCAAGTCCTCAACATTAATATTGGCTAAACAACAAAACACGCTATGAGAAGCCATCTCTTTTCAATCTAACATCACCGTGATTTTTCGCTTCTGGGATTCAAATACTTAGCTTTCCTCCAGATAGAGAAGTGTCTGACCCACAGTTTTACTAAAGAGCAGATAGGGCAACTGCATATGTACCCCATGGGCTCCCTTTAAGGATGGTATCAATGTCACTGTTTGAAGTGGTAGAACTTGCATCTGCTGATGGTTCTATGACTGAGACATGAGATCCTAAAGATGGGTTAGAAGATCTTTCTTCAGGGACCTTGCCTCAATTTAATATAACTGCACGGGGATTCTAAAGTAAGACGCCTTAGCCCAGGCATGCTAATGCAAGTCTACATTCCAGATATCGTGGCAGGAGGATCTGGAATTCAAGATTGTTCTCCTGTATGTGGTGAGTTTGAGGCCAGATTGGGCTACACGAGATCCTTTCTCAAAACAACAACAACAAAGGATGGGAGTCTTCAGTTGGCCCTGTAATCCATGATCTCATAAGGAAACCGGGGCTACAAATGGTGGCAAGTGACCAAATATACACCTACCCCTCCTAACGGCTTCCCACGTGTATACAGCCCAGTTCCTTCCATGACAATGAGCTCTCATGTCATTCTTCACCCTTGCTCTGGTCTCTCCTAGTCTATGTGAAATTGGAAATCCGGGGCAATAATCCCTTGCAGTTGTCAAAAACCAACATCAAATGACCCAGCTCCAAATTCATGAGGGCTGGAAGCCTCCATTGGGAGGTGGAACGTATGAAGATGCCAGCACTGTATGCTGTGGAGGTAATGGCCAACTATTGCCAATATCTGAGCAGCATGAGGTCTAACCACTACAAAAGCAGAGTTGTAGGTGAAACGATCTAAGATGGCCTTTATGTCTTAAATCTGTTCTCCATGGCCCAAGACAATTCCCAAAGAAGACCCTACACCCATAAGGAAGCAACATTTGCAGCAGCTTTCCCATTAGAAAAGTCTCCTCATCAGTGCATTCGTCAATACTCTTGTTGCTGTGACAAAGGAGCTGATAGAAGAAACGCTTTACTCTGCTTCCTGGTTTGGGTGGATGCAGTCCATCACAGCGGGGATGTCCCTGCGGCTAGAGTCTCAGGCAGTGGCTCACACTGCACCAACAGTCAGGAAGTAGAGAGAGTGCAAAGCTGGGGCCCAGCTCACTTTCTCCTTTTGAGCTCGTCTAAGACTCTAGCCCATGGAATGCTGCTACCCCCATTCAGAGTGGGCCTTTCCCCCTCAGTAAACCTAATGTAGAAACCCCCTCAGAGACATGCCCAGAGACTAGTTTCCATGGTGCATCTAAATCCTATTAAAATGACAGCCAAGCTGGGCAGTGGTGGCACATGCCTTTAATCCCAGCACTCGGGAGGCAGAGGCAGGTGGACTTCTGAGTTCGAGGCCAGCCTGGTCTACAGAGTGAGTTCCAGGACAGTCAGGGCTATACAGAGAAACCCTGTCTCAAAACAAAACAAAACAAAAACAAAAACAAACAAACAAACAAACAAAAGACAGCCAAGATGAGCCAGCTTGCTTAGTCTTATGGTAGCTGCTCTTATTGCATTCACATTCTTAAAACTTGAAAGAAGTGGGACTGTAGGTTGCTTGTTTTTTAAAAGTGTATACCACATTTTTCTAATGCAACATTTAAATATAACTTAGATGGCATCAGTTCTATTATGTCTGCCTCATGTGTCAGAACCCAGAGCAAAGATGCCTAGCATCAGGCCTTACTCTTAAATATATAGTAAGACAGATATCATTCAAACTACAAGCAGATCTCCATCCAATGGAGAGTAGAAGCCAAACACTTGGGAAGTTGCCCTAGCTTCTTTGCTAGCTAATAAGATCTAAATTCCTAAATATCTTAAGTATCTGTGCAAATAAAACTCTTTGGGTACCATACCTCCCCAGCTGCATCCTGGTTTTCTCTTTGTACTTTAAGTCTGATGGTTTAAAAGTGAGTTGCAGTCATTCATTTTCAGATCAGCTACCTGATGATAGATAGATTGATATAATGATAAACAATTAACTGATGGATGGAAAGATAGACAAATAAATGATAAATATACATAGATAAATTGGTAGATGCTTGATAGATGATAAACAGGTAAATGATACTGAGCTATGTGACACAGAGAAAGAGAGAGATAAGAGATATTACACTGAGATAAAGGAATAACTAATTAATACATAGGTAGGTAGATAAATGACAAAGATAGATTATATATACATACATATATATACATATATATACATATGTATACATATATATATACATATATATATATATATACATATATATATATATATATATATATATATATGAGAGAGAGAGAGACAGATTATAGGAAGTTACCTATCTTAGACAGATGGACAGATAATTTCCTTAAGAGTGTATGGTAAACTTCATGAATAAATTGATCTGAAATTATTCAAGGTTGAGAAGACAACAGCTTTGAGGACTCAAGGGATAGTTTTGAAGAAAAAAAGATTTCATGTGAGAATTGCTGTCCATAGTTTTACAAACAAGGTTAGGCAGAAGGTGAGGCTGGACAAGGACTCATTTGTAAAGAACTTTCCTCAGAGCAGCTTATCAGCATCCTGAGTCTTGGTAAAGAGTACAGCCTGGGGAAGGAAATGAAGCAAACAATTAGCTCAAGAGAGCTGTGAAACCACCCGAGCTTCAGTTGCCCCAGGCAATGCAACACACACACTGGAGAGGCTGGGAAGCCAGCTGCCTCCTCCCCAGTGTGCTCAAGACATTTTATAAACAGGATGCAAGGTAGACTGTGGAAAACCATTACACACACAGCATCCTCAAACAGCAGTGGTCTGCTGCCTCGGTGTAATCCTGATTGTTGATGTGATGGTATTCAGGATCTCTGAGTATTGATAGGTGATATTCAGAACCTTGGGGTGTCAACAGAAGTTTTCCCTAAGAGGTTTAGTTGAGAAAAGAAGAAGCCAACTAATGTAAGCAGTATCATCCCACCGGCTGGGTTTCAGACTGAATAAGAGGAGAATTCGAGTCAAGCATCCATCTCTCTCGGCTTCCTGACTGCAGATGCTGTGTGACCGGCTGCCTCACACTCCTGCTGCCCTGACACCGACTGTATCCTCCAACCATGAACTAAAATGAACCCTTCCTTAAGTCACTTTTGCCTGGTCACTTGGTCACAATACCAAGAACAGTGACTAAGACACGTAGTGAGTTTTAAGTATTAAAAATGGTCTCCTGGAGACCATTAATAAAAATGGTTCTGCACTGCGGTCTGAATGGATGAACTTCCCCTTTTCAGGAATGGGGCATGGTTGAGTGTCACGCATGCTCCAAGGAAGATGACTACACCCTAGCCAGCCCCAGGGTTTCCTGCATCCAGCAGTCCTGGGTCGGATGCATTCTCTAGATAACAAGGATGGTCAGGGAAAGAGCCAGCTATGGCTGTCAGAAGCAACAGAGATGTGTCTGTGAGCTGCTCGTCTGGTAGCTGCCATCCCATTTCTAGTCCAATCCCCTCATTAGATGGAGAAGAACTTGAGTCAAACAGAGGAGGGATCTGATTGAAGTCACATGATCCTGTTGACCTGCGTATTCAATTTCTGAGACCCCGGTCCATAGCCAGACAGACGGATACTGTGTTGTCTTTGGTTGCTATGAGTCCCTTGCAGCTCCTCCTGAGGCTTGGGAGTACCAAGGTCATAAAGGATACAGAAAGCAGGGCCCGCATCACATGCAAGGTGTCTCTAAAAGATTGTTCAGAACTTGGCATTCAGAAAAAGAATGCGTGAGGCTAAGCAAAAAGACAGAAACAGAACCAACCAGCCCCAGCCAGATCAGCAAGAAAAAGACCTGATCCATACCCGTGACTGTACCTTCCTGAAAGAGAGAACAAACTGCTAAAGAGAATCTGTAACCCCAGAATCAGCACTCAGAGGACAGGACTAAGGCTGCCCACAGTGGGGCTCCACACTCTCTGTTGTTGCCCACAGTGGGGCTTCATATTTCTCTCTTAGCTTCCTAAGCTCAGGTGGCTGAGGTAAGCGTATGTTGGACTAGCACTCCTGGGTTCTCCTTATTCTGAGAAAGGAGCCACACTCAGACCCAGGGCACTCAGGAATTCCAAGGCTCTTCCCTAGGCAGGCATGGTGGTATGTGACTGACATGACTTCACCCCCTTAGAGGAGTTGTACACTGACCTCGTCCCCTTAGAGGAGTTGTTCGCTGACAATGCTTTAAATAACCATCTCCCAGCCTTACCAATCCTTCCTCATTCTTCTTCTCTGTTATTTTCACCTGCAGTCAGAGGACTACAACGCATGAACCAAACTGGATGGCTGCCTGTCTTTCTGGACTCATTACAGCCCAGGCTGTGTTCATCAAATGGCCCTTTACAGAGGAGTTCCCTCACCTCTTCGGGAGACCATTAGTGGAGATGAATCTTCGGACACAGACTAAAGTTTTCTTCTGGCATTAAAGGTGATTCTTTGGGCAGCTTCTTCACCGTGTTTAAAAGGGAGGCTTGGGGGTGTTGGAGGAGAAGCTGCCCAGTGGTGGTTTGTATAGAAATGTCTCTAACAAGCCCGGGTTTAAAAGGAGTACAAAGAAGGAAAATGCGCACAAGAAGGGGGATTTAAACGGTGCCATAAAGGAGCCCTTACCTGCTATTATTCCTTACGATTTTTCTTCAGTGAACAGAATGAAGTTGAAATTTAGGGCAAGGGACACATTACAGTGACCCAATGAGATTCTTTACGAGGTAGGAGGCAATGATCATCAGAGGCACTTAGGGAGTGGCAGGAGATGAGCAGTACTTGGCTAGCTCTTAGACCAGCTAATGGGGCCAGTCAGCAAACTTCGGGCGAGCAGAGAGAACACAAAAGAAGAGTCTCAGCGCTGCTCACAGCCTGTGGCAGACGTCAGAAATGGAAAAAGAGCAAATTCTAACAGATGTCTGATTAGAAAGCCAAATGTTTATGCGCTGGTAGGGCCGTTACGAAAAGGACAAATGTCCCAGTTAGGTCAGGGTTGGGGTGGGGTGGGGTGAATAAGTATTTATTGTAAGTTGACAGTTTTAAGAAGTGAGAATAAGTAATGTCAAAACGTTGCTGTGAAGTGAGTCAAAACAAGTTGATAAAATAGGAGGTCCCGTGCTTTGTCTACTGGGGTAATGGGTCTTTGCAGAGATGATCTCAAGGCTGGCAAGCACGCAGGACACTCAGCTGGTGGGTCCTTATGCAGCTGCAGAAAGGGCAGCTCTGCTGGGCACAATGGTGATGTCATTAAGCTTTAGTGTGTATGCACCCTCTAACTAGCTAGGGCATTTCTGGGAATTTAGTCTAAGGAATGTCCATCACAATGTTATTTAGAACACTGGGAACCTGGCACACTCTAGATGAATAGCTGTAATCATTGTGTTGAGAATATTTGCACATAGAATATTCTATTTGCCACATAAAATATTTTTCAGCCATTAAAATGCCATTTACAAATGCAGTTAAGAAAGGGACTTCCATAACATAAAAGTCCATGTATGTATTTATGACCACATTTATAATTATAACATCTATATACTGTGTTAACTATTTCTACATTTTTTTTTCTGTTGGGCCTTGACAACTCTATTAGGTAGGTAAGAATGTAATGGTAAGGACAGCTAGGGCTTCCTGAGACTCTCCTCTAATTCTGGGCATTTTGCCGAACATCTTATGTGGGTTGTATTATTAAATCTTGACAGAATCATATGCAGTAGGTATGATTGTTAACTCTTTTCTTTAAAAAAATGTAGAGAGAGAAGCCACAAAAACCCGACCAGGGGGTAAGAAGAAAGCGAATGCTTTAAACAGAGATTTAAACGTATGGAAAGGGTTCACTGAAGAGCGGCCTTTTAACCGCTGCAGTCTCAGGCCCCAGTGTTTTGCCAGCATCATTGATGAAGAGGATGATGGAGAGAGAAGGGAGCAAATGATATTAGGGCAAGAGAAAAGAGAGGGAGGAAAGGATATGGGAAGGAAAAGGGGGGAGGAGAAGGAAGCAGGGAGGGAGGGAAGGGGGAGGGGAGGGCAGGAGAGGAGAGGGCAGGAGAAGGGAAGAAGAGGAGGGGGATGGTATGAGAGGAGGAGGGAATGGGGGGCAGGAAGAACAGAAAGGAAGAAGCAATGGAAATGTTCATGGCTGAGAATATCAACAGGGAGAAACACTAAACTGCTTTTCTAAAATTTTAACTGGTTCTCTTCTTTCTTTGTGTCTTTTCAGGAATAGCAAATTGTCTACAATTTCTAACATTTGCCTTTGTAATTAGACTACAATAATGCATCTTATAAATTGAAATTAACTGAAATGCAAAGCAAAAATAGTGGTCAAAGTATTACAGGCTTTGTTTCCATCTCTCACAAAAGTGACTTAGCTACAGGGGGGTAGTGGGGAGCAAGAATGAAACACCCCCTTCTGCAGCAATCCTTAGCTCCAAGACCTCAACAGCATAGACCTGCCTTCCTCTGCAGCAAGGGGTCCCAGTGGATAGATTCCTGCAACCAGCCAAGGCCTCAGGCAGCCTCCTGAACACCACCCAGGAACCTGCAGAGGAGGCCAGCAGCAGGCAGGGATGTATGAATGGGATTTAGGCTAAAGCTGTAGCTAACTAGGAAATGGGGATTTGGAATTCTCCCCTTCCCACACAGTGTTGTCTTCACCTTGTAAACTGGTGACTGGAGGAAAAATAACTTGGCCAAGCAGTTCTCAAAGGACTTTCTGCCAAAGATTGGACAAAGCCAAAGTATTTGAGAAGAGAGAGACAGAGACAGAGACAGAGACAGAGAGACAGAGAGAGGAAGAGAGAGATGATAGATAGATAGATAGATAGATAGATAGATAGATAGATAGATAGATAGATGATAGATAGACAAAGAGATGATGGATGGAAGGATGGTGGATTGAGGACAGATGGGTAGATGGACAGACAGACAGTCAGGCCTAAACCTGGTTGGTTAGAGGGTAGGTTTATCTTTGGGGCTGGAGTTGTTTCCAGGGTCATGGCAGAACATGAACTGGGGCAGAGTTTAATTTAAATTTTAACATAGTTATTTCAGTGATGATATTTCCCAACAACTGTTCTATCAGTGATACCTTTAGATACATCAAACACCCACCGTAGGAAACCCGGGCACCAGATCATCACCAACCACACCCCATCCCACCCCCACCCTCCCACTCCTCTCTCCTCTGTCCCTTGGACCCAATGGCTCGGAAACGACAGTCATAGAGTTGCTACAGTTGGCTATTGTTTGTGTTGTCTGTCCTGTCAGCTCTCCTAGACAGAGGAACTGAATCCCAAACTTATACCTGACATGCCCACCCCAGGGAGCCTCCCTTTCACACAGGAGCTTCTGCTGTCCCCTCAAAGCCATCTTATACCCACAGGCTCCCTTCCCTGGGGAGCAGGGCCTCTTAAGTCTGCAGGCTACAGGGGTGCATCTGCATTCCCATAGAAAGGAAGAGAAGGCAGGAGATTTGAAGGTGGGGCAAGCTTGTATTCCCTCCACAGAGTCTGTGTGCCTGTACTCCACAAGCTAATTGAGTTTTATTTTAGTTTATAAAATATCATATATTATGGTGGTTTGAATGAGAAATGCCCCCACCCCAGTCTCTGGCTTTTGGACACTTGCTCCTCAGTGGGTGGTACTGTTTAGGGAGGTCTGGGTGGTGCAGTCTTGCCTAGGAAGTTTGACCATGAGGATCTATATGAACACTAAAAGCCTCTCGCCACCTCTAGGTCACTCTCTGATTCATGTTTCTGGTTGAGATATGAGCTCTCAGCTCTCTGTCTCTCCTGCCTTGTCTGCTGCCTGCTGCCTGCTCTCATTCCTCCACACCATGATGGACTCTTACCCCTCTGGAGTCAAATCCATATGCCAAAACCATCGTCTGTCTGTCTGTCTATCTATCTATCTATCTATCTATCTATCTATCTATCTGTCATCTATCTATGTATCTATCCATGTATCTATGTATCTATCTACCTATACATGTATGTATGTATGTATGTATGTATGTATCATCTATCTATTTATGTGCTTATGTATGTATGTATATATGTATCAATCTATCTATAATCTCTATCTATCTATCTATGCATCTATGTGCCTATGTATGTATGTATGTATGTATGTATCTATCTATCTATCTATGTATCTATGTGCCTATGTATCTATGTGCCTATGTATGTATGAATGTATATGTATGTATCTATCTATGTGCTGTATGTATGTATCTACCTATCTATCATTTCTATCTGTCTCTGGGTGTTTATGCATATTCATATGAACATGAATCTATGCTGGCCACAGTGCATCTGTGTTAGCCCTCATCTCCTGCTCTGTTTGAGGCAAGGTCTTTTTGCCATTTCCCATTACAGTGGACCAGGCTAGCTGCCTACAAGCTTCTAAAGATCCTTCTCTCTATACGCCCATCTTTCCATGGGAACTCAGATTACAGATGTGCACTACCAGGTCTAGCTTTTACATGCGTTCTGAGGATTGAACTCAGGTCTTCATGCTTACATAACAAATACTTTATCCACCAAGATATCTCCCAAGCCCTGCTCTCTGGTTTAGTCATCATGGTGATTCCACAAGCCAAGTATGCATGTATGAGCCCCTCTTACAGAGGACCAAAGAGAACTATACAGCAGTTCAGAGGTGACAAGAAGATGCATAGATGTATCCAATAAGATTCACAGGCTTGTTATCTCAGGGTCCTCCTCACAACCCCAGGATCAGAATTAACTAGAATGTCAAAAGAACAATGCAGACCTCCCACCCTCTCCCACCCAGATCCTTAATAGGAACCCGGGGGCTGGGGGGAAGGCGAACCAACCTGCACTTTACAGGACTCCACTAGTGAGACTGATGGATGCTTAAGTTTAACTACTTTGCATGTGGCATGATGAATGTTTTGCTCCAAACCACTTTCTTGATAGGATAGCGATGATGATGACGACGGTAATGATGTTGATGATAACATGAAGAATGTCTTTGACGATGATGATAAGGGATGTCGATGGTGTTGGTGATGATGACGATCATGATGACAATGACAACATGAACAATACTTTTGGTTATGATGATAAGGATAACAGTGGTGGTGATAATGGTGATGGTAGTGATGGTGGTGATGATGACAATGGCAGTGATGATGACTAACACAGGAAGCCCTTCCTGTGCACAGAACAGTCAACACAAAAGGACCTTCTCAGCTTCCATGTTTCATAGGTCAAATTTTCCAAGAAGAAAGGGCTGTGTACTTCAAGTCTGCCCATTCTCTGTCCTTTCTCTTATGCCTTCTGTATGTAATGGTATGAAAGCCCATCTGCAGCCTCGGGTGAACATTCTATAAAACTCTTCCTCTTCAACCCATAGTACATGATCATAGAGTTTAGCTAATTTAAATTAGTGACCTCTCACAGGCCAGATCTCTGTGTTCCTTCATACATGAGTTACAGGCAAATTCTAGGACTAACTGTGTAGCTGTATTAAAGAAGACTTGCACATGCTTGCTATACTCAAACAGCTGCATCTAAAATAAAGTGAGAATATTCTTCTCTCTGTTAATATCCCAAGAAGACTCAGTGTTATTTGTTTTAAAGAAAGTAAACAGAAAACAACAGTATTTGGTAAGCATTTTCTTGGGAGTGCTGGAAGTCTAGCTCAGTGGTAGAATGTACACCCAGGATGTTAGAGGCACCAGGTTCAAGCCCCCAACACAGAGGAAAGAAGGAAAGAGAGAGAGAGAGAGAGAGAGAGAGAGAGAGAGAGAGAGAGAGAGAGAGAGAGAGAGAGAGAGAGAGAGAGAGAGAGAGAGAACCCTACTTACAATACAAATGGTTGGGGTTTTGGTTTATTTTTTAAGTTAAAAAACATGGTTGTGTGCCATTTTGGTTTGTTTTTCTCATTATCTTCAGGGATGTAAGAAATCAAAGCAAACAAAAATACTCCCCAAATCCCTGCACATATTTCCCCAGCCTGTGTGAGGAATAGGAACACAAGTTCTGCCCCACCCCAACCTTGAACAGATAACATGTTTATAATATGTCTCAGCTCTGCCAGAGTCATTGTAGCCTTCCACTGTCTGCCAGGATCTGCTTGGCTGGTGACCAAGCTGAACAGAGGTGAGGGTGACCCTAAACCAGGTCATCTGCACTGGACCTGTATGGTGGCAGTGACTCTAGTACACGGTCTCTACATCGGCTGTTGGAAATGAACTGGGAGGGTTTCTCAAGTGATACATCAGTGGGAACCTTCTTGCCTGCCCTCCAGGCAGATCCACAGTGAAGATTGGCACTTATTATTATGATAATGTCTCTGTAAGGTGTATGTGCTGTCTTTCCCACCAAGAAGAGACTCGAAGCAAGAAGTGCAAATTGAGTCACAATTCACATGCTGTAAAAATTCCTGCTATTTATCTCAGAAAGGTTCTGATGATATATATATGTGTGTGTGTGTGTGTGTGTATGTGTGTGTGTATGTATATATAGATATATATATATATATATATGAATGAATCTCCTTTGTGTTTGTATATGTGTTGTTCGTTTAGACCAGCAGGCTTGCTCAATTCAGTATGTTCCTCCATAGCTTTCAGTTTGATATGGGGGTCTACAAACTATGACATCATTTCCTATAAAATTAAAAGATAATACAGCCATATATATATATAAGATAAAAGCAAGTCAAAGAACAAAGCAAATATTGCCTTCACTCAGTCACCTAGAAATAACTTCTACTAATATTTTGACATACTGCTTCTCAGTCATCTGTATCTTTTTGATGTGTATGATGTGACTCTTGTAGGGAGAATGCCAAACATCCATCCCGGATGTCTGTCTAGAAAATTGCTCATATGCAGAGACTTGCCACAGCCAATGTTCACAGGCATCAGTTGTTCCATGACAAAACATGCGTCTCCTAAAAATCAAACCGAGTGCTAACGCCCAAACAGCAAACTCTTTAGTTACATTAGTAAATCACAGCCATCTGTGTGTGTGTGTGTGAGTGAGTGTGTACTCACATGTGTGCACACATGTGCCAGAGGACAACCTTGCACTCTATTCCTGAGGAACTGTAAACCTTCTTATTTGAGACAGGATCTATCTCAGTAGCCTGGTGATCACCCAGCCGTCTAAGATGGCTGTTCAATGGTCTTCAGGGCTCCCATCTGTCCCCAGCTACCCAGCACAGGATTATAACTAAGTACCACTATACTACGCTCCATTTTGTTTGGACAAGGGTTCTGGGATAGAACTCAGGTCTTTATGGTTGCATGATAGGCACCCCACCAACTGAGCTAGGCCACAAGCCCCGACAATTCTTTTCCTTGATTGGTTTTAATATGAAACAGCAAACCCGGGCTTCTGAAGCAAGAAGAGCACATCTTGGAGAAGATGCTTCTGTGGGATGAAGTTGGGAAGGGGGAGGGGGGACAGATTCAGGGGAGGGGCTTTCTTTCTGTAGCTGAGCAATTACTTAGTTCCCAGGTGCCTCAGCTACTCCTGAGTCTGGTGCAGGGCAGTGTGGCAAAGAGGCTAAAAGAGCCATTGTTAATTCTTCCCTGCTTACCGTTTCTTGACCTCAAACCCAGCAAATGATAGTTGGCAACAATGATCCCAGTGCCTACAGCAATACTAGTAGACACGAGTTGAGCGCTGAGTGTTTACTCTCTCTGTGTTCTTTCCTTAAAACAAATTACTTCATTTAATATTTACTAGGCAAGTAGAAAACAGGCTGCCCGTTTCACCAGAGGACCAAGATGCAGGTGAGTGAGCTAACCTTCCTTAGATTACTTATTTAGTATTTAAAGTATAGCCTGCATGGACCCAGCATGGTCCAGGAGAACAGGCAGCCTCTCAGAGAGGGTTCCACTCAAGAGAAGATATCTGAGTGGAGCCTGGGAAGAATTTAGAGGCATGGGACCCATGAGCAAGACTCCAGGAGGGCTGCTACCTAAAGAAGGTTCTCTGTGGCTTTCTTTATTTGGTTGAGAAAATAATTAGTGAAGTTTCATATACTCATTGGGTTATTGAAACATAAGATAAGAAGGGTAGTAATATGGCTCAGTGAATTAATGGGGCCTGATGTCAAACCTGATGACCTGAGTTCTTCTCCTGGATTAACATTGCCCAAGATGAACCAATTCTCACAAGTTGACCTCTGGATTCCACAAGCATGCCCTTATATACATTTGAGCACGCATGCACACACAAACACAGTAAGTAAATAAAAATGTAAAATTCAAACTAAGGTACTTAGCTAAGTAACCATTAAGAAGCCCAATGCTAATGTTGCAAATTTGACAGGGAAGTGATTTTTATCACAAGTTTTAAAAAAAATAAATCTAGCATCTATGTTTATATACCTATTACTTATTATATATTATGTTACCTGCTTATTAAAGTTAACATTTGATCATGGTGCTCTGCATCTTTTCAGAAACATATGTGTATGCTGTAAACACTTTACCTGAACTCCTGCATCCTTCCGTGATTTGTACTTGGATATTTGATTACCCACCATGCTCTGAGTAACAGGCACAGAGACTATATAGATTCATTGTCATTTTGAAAGATCAGCAGGCAGCCTGTATCTTCAGAGCGTAGCGTGAAAGATGTCTGAACAGCACATCTACAGAGAAGCTGTGTTTCTCATTGCTGTGAGATATTAAGTCAGCGTTGTTTTCTCCTCTGTCCTCACTAATGGCTTACTCTTCTTAAAGAGTTCACACTGAATGAACAACACCAGGAGCCAGGGAAAGGGTGCGAGAGCCGAGGAAACCATTTGTAAATATTTCCCAAAGCATGTAACAGCTTTGTTTTTGACTTTCAGAACAGCCCACCACACCTGGAATAGAAGGCATTGCATCAGAGATGGGTTTGTCCCCAAGCTCAACTTCTGGAGACGGAATGAGTCTGCCTTCACCTGCAATAGCATGGGAGGATGCATCTGACAAAAGCATTCTGTGAGCTCAACTTTGCATGGATCTATCTTCTCTTAGAACACTCTGATCTCCCTCCAAAGACAAATGATATTGGAATGGTGACCTTTTGCTTAGAAAATATTTCTGTGTTGGTTTAGGAAACCATATCTGCCTCGAAACCCTTCCAAGGCTTTTAGTCAAGATGGTAAAGAGTGATGGAGACTCTTCTGAGAACAAGTTAACATGGAGAACACATGAGCAGATCCACTCCTCATGGGAGGGCTGGTGAGAGGACACTTGAGAGGTGGACTCCCTTGAAAGATGGGGATTCGACAGACTATAGATTAACACCAAAGCAGCACAGTACCTACTGCACAGAAGGGGATGGCAGCAGAGACAGTTAAGTCAACATACCAAAGGGATGCTTGCCTATCATCCTGACTGCAACAGTGAACATGGCAATGAAGTGTAGAACTAGCCCAGATGCCCATCAACCAACCAATTAGAAGATAAAATATATTAAATGCATGCATTCATATATGTGTGCATACATATACGTAATGGACCTTAATTCAGCTACAAAGAAGAATGACATGTTATTTGCAGGAAGAAGGACAGAATTGAAGAATTTTATGTCTTATGAAATAAGCCAGGCCCAGAAAGACAAATTGTACACTCTTTCAAGTAGAATCTGTATTTCACCTACAGCAGGACATTGCATAAATAGAATTACATGCAAAGAACATAAAAGAAGAATGGAGACCAGGTCATGTCTTCACATGACTTCACAGGGACTTAAAGAAGGGGAAACAAGAGGGCGAGGGAAACATATTACATGTCTGTGCTTATGTATACAATCTGGATATTAATACATATACACACATATATGTAAAACTAAACAGGCAATAAAAGTGGCAGGGAAATTATTTGAGGGGGAGGAAGATGACTTTGAAAATGGAAGTGAATAGGAAACACTAGCAGTAGGGGAAAATGTGAGCAATGTCATATTAATAAATTAAAGAACTTAAAAAATATATAAAACAGAGAGGGTCTGGAGAGATGGCTCAGCAGTCGGAAGCACTGTCTGCTCTTGCAGAGGACCCAGATCACGTTCTAGCACTTTATGTTTTAGTTACTTTCTGTAACTCCAACTTCAGAAGGTCTCATGTCCTCTTTCGACTTCCATAGGCACTACACGCATGTGATATGTGCATTGGCAGCGTGCATAGCCATGTGCACACACAAAGGTAAAACACATGCATAAAACAAAACTAAATAAAATTTTTTTTTGAAAAAATGTTTTTAAAGTGTAAAAATAAATGTAGTCATGGTCTCACTGATCCCAGGATCAGATGTGGTGAGAGTTCTGATATATAGAATTTAAAAGAGAGAGAGGTTCCAGAGATACAAACTAAATGATAATCTGCTACCATATGCAGGATGGTGAGTTAGGTACCCTCTCTGCCCTCCACCATATCATGCGGCAGCAGGGAGGGGATGGGTGTCTCTAAGGCAATGGCTACTATGGAAGCTAGTTCAGTGTGTATTGGTATCTTGGTTCCTTCCTGACTAGGGATTCAGTAAGCCACCTGCTCTCTTCTTCTCCAGCACTGAAGGACCATACTGAAGGAACTCTCCCTCTTATATATACTTGGACAAGTGATTCATGCTCTACCCACATCTTCTTCCCACAGAGCACTGCCATGCCACAAAACACTGACATACTATTATGAAAGTCTGGCTCCAGTGTCCCAACTCAGAACCACCCCCAGAGGGTTGCCCCACCTTCAGACCTCCCTGGAGCTTGGCTGAACCTTTGGTGAGACTCCAAGATTCCGAGCTCTCCTCTTTGGCCTTAATTCCTAACCTGTGCTGGATAGTTTTATATGAACTCTATGTATCATGTAAAGTTGACATCTTTATGCCAACAAGCTAGTGCCATTTGGGAAGAGGGAGTCTCAAATGAGAAAATGCCTTTATTGCCTCCTTAAGATTGACCTTTAAGATAATCTGTAGTGTATTTTCTTGGTTAAGGTCTGATGTGGGTGGGCCCAGCTTACTGGGGATGGTGCCATTCCTGGGGATGATGTCTTGGGTGGCTAGGAAAACAGGCCGAGAAAGCCACGAGGAGCAAGCCAACAGGCAGCACTCCTTCATGATCTAGACATAAGCTCCAGCTCCCATGACCCTGCCATGTTTGAGTGCCTGCCCTGACTTCTCTCGGTGATAGACTGCATTGAATAATTGCAAGCTGAGACAAATCCTTTTTCTCCTCAGGATGCTTTCGGTAATGGTGCTTTGTGGCAAGAATAGAAGCCCTCTCTACAGCAGCTGACAGCCTCAGAATGGTCTCCGACAAACGTACAAAGAATCACTCTCCCCCTCTAGGCTGGCTTTCTGGAGATCTTGACTCTTGACACACTTAAGTATGTCGTGACAACTCCACGGATAACAACAGTTATATGAAGTTTCCGATCATCCTTGAGAGCGTGCCTTTTCCAGACACACTGCAACAGAATGAAGAAAAACAGAATCCTGGGAACGGTATCTTAGACACTGTCAGGCCAATTCCACATCCCATGTGAAGGTCAGAAAGCATTTAGGAGACACTAGGCACCAGAAGGCAAGTCTTGAAATGCTCACACTGGCTTAAGATCATTGCCTCTTCCCAGTCCCGAGGACAGACATAATTCAGTCGGTTTTACTGAGATCCTGAGTATGGGCTATGTCACTCAAGGCAGGAGTACCATCCAAGGCTTCCAAAAGGTGATTTTTGCTTGATCTCACACAAGTAGAATTGCTCTACCTTCTGATATTGGGTTGATCTACTAATAAAGCATGCCACCATATCAGCATAGGATAGGAAGATTTGGATTTATTGTTAGAGGATGCCTTTCACTGCAGTGAATATAGCATGCTGACCAAGCTGGGCCTGGTGGCTATTGATTTAGGCCATTAGAACAGCACCTGGCCTTCCTATATGAACTTAACCTTACCCACCACCAAAGAGAAATCTAATATTTTGCATGCTAAGTAAAATAACAATAATAATAAAAATAATAATTAAGGTACGCTATCAAATCCAGAGTCCAGGTTTTTGCCTGGAAAGGGTAAGTAATTTGATACTTTTCACTCCCTTAAATCTATCACCATAACAACAGAGTAAGTTCCCTCATTCAAATGCCCTTTCCACATGCACAGCCTAAAAACCAGAAGAAAGCCCTTGGCAGACAAAATGTTAAGTGCCCACTTTAGTACCACTGATACACTAAACAGTCCACCCAGTCTGGTACTACATAAATGTGACCACAAACACTTAGTAGCAAGCTAAAACATGCTCGGCTCCCTTATCCAGGTGTCTTGCTGAGTTGGATGTGTGTGTGTGTGTGTGTGTGTGTGTGTGTGTGTGTGTGTGTAGGGAGAGGGGAACAGTCACTGGCTCCTCACGGGAGGAGGAGTCAACTACTGCTATGCTTCAGAAGTCAGCACTTCCATTGCAAAGGGGAAGACATGTGGGATGCTGTGAGAATGCATAGATTATCAGCAGTATCATTTGCTCATAGAGGCAAAGGAGAGGTTCAGGTCCAGCACCATGTCACATCAGCATATGGTATAACCATAATTTAGTAAGAAGAGGCTACACATCAACTCCCAGTGTACCATTAGTACCCTGCTCTTGCGGAAGACCTGGGTTCAGTTCCCAACATCCGTATCAGGAAGCTTAGAACCTGTCTCTCCAGTTCCAGATCTGATGTCCTTATCTAACCTCTGCAGAAACCTGCATGCATATAGTACACATATACTTAAGTGCAAGCATGCACACACACACACACACACACACACACACACACACACACAGAGGAGCCTATGCACACACACAAATAAAAATGCCAACAAATACATCCTATGTAGATAATGAAAACTAATTAGAGCCCAGTCAGATTTTCAAGGTGCATGCTTGCAAAGCCCAAACTTAGAAGACATAACTGTATGTACCATAACATAGCTTAAACATGAAGATCTGGGACAGCCTGGATTAAAAAGTGAGACCTTGTCTCAAAACTTAAAATAAATTAAATAAAAATTAGTAATAAATATGAATTAAAAACTAAAAATCCAAACTAAGAAATGGTGAAGGCTCAAGGTAACACATGCAGGAGACTGATAATGGAGGAGATGAACAGAAATGAACTACAAGATATGTGTGTATGAAAAAGTTACAGTGAAGTCTAATATTTTTGCACGATGAGTTAAAAAATAGTAAGGATAAGTAAAGCACCATCTCGAATCCAGAGTACAGGTTTTTGCCAGAGCTGGGTGCTAATAGGCAGGTGTCCAGCCTGACAAACTCCAGTCGATTCTCCCTCCTCCTTCTGGAATATTCTGAAGCCTGTAGAGCTGACTCATCAGCAGGAGAGCCTCGCTGAAAGTATAGACGCTAGACCCTGGGCAGAGCTAGTGTGATGGTTCTGAGGAGAAGGGTAGAGTCAGAGACAGGAGATTTGAGGACAAAGAAACCCCTGAGACCCAGAGAAGTTCAGTGGCTCCTGTGACTTACACATATGAGCCCAATTTCTACCTTTTGAAACATCCAGGAATTCTAATTTCCATTCACCAGTAAGCACAGGAGAGTTTGTGATTCTTTCTTGTTCTCTGGTATCCTGTGCTTCTGCCACTAGCCAACAACTGTGTCTTGGATTCTACCCAAAGCCACACAGACCCTGAAAAATTTCTACAATAGGCAGAGATCAGATTTTCCAGCCTACTTGTGGGCTCTGGGGTATACCCTTGCTTTTTGTCAATCCTTAGGAGATCATCTAAGAAACCTGGTTAGTCCCCAAGTGACAGAGGAAATGGTACCCACGTGCCTGTGTGCCTTTCCTGTGTGCCAGCTTGCCTAGTTAGCTGCTCTCTTCCATCTTGTGCCAGAAACATTTGCTGCCCATGGTGGATTTAGATGCTGAATCAGGAATAGCAAGAATTTGTGAAAGGTTCAAGATTTAAAGTCAGGACTTCAGTGTTACTGAAGTCTAGAATGCCAGGGTTTCGTTCTTGCTAAGCACAGACATGTCTCAGCCTTCGGAAGAGCTAAGGCAGGATTTCAGAGGGGGGAGGGCAGCTCACACTGGAAGCTTTGTAGCCTGGGTGGCAGACTGGAGGAGTGCTGCTGAGGAAGGGGAAGAGGTAGCAGTTCTCTGGGGCTTAGAAGAAGCAGGATCTTTATGGTAGAGCCTTGATGGAGAAAAGGTATTACCAGGGGCAGGTCTTGAGGTTTTATAGTTTGGCTCTACTTGCTGTTTGTTCTCAGCTTCCCAACTATAGATACAGTGTGACCAACCATCCACTTCTTTGCAGCCAGGCCTCTCTTGTCAATGTATCCCTTCAGAGAGTAAACCACAATAAATCCTTTCTCCCTCAAGTTGTTTCTCTTTGGGTATTTAGTTGCAACTATAAAGAAAAGTTACTAAAGCAACTACATTTTGTCTTTTATCTATTAGCTCAAGAGAATCCCAGAAAAAGAGCAGGAAGAAAAATGACCATACACACACCTTGCTCTCCTCTCAAGAATTGAGGCTGGATTTGACTCCTGGTAGCTCAGGTTGACCACAGGCCTTGGGTGAAAGGAGAAAACTGGCTTGACTATACATACCCAGACTACAGGAAGAGAGAGAGAGAGAGAGAGAGAGAGAGAGAGAGAGAGAGAGAGAGAGAGAGAGAGAGAGAGAGAGAGAGAGAGAGTGAGTTAGTTAGTTTAAGGATGACTATAAGGCCAGCTCTGAAATTTTGGATGCAAGAAAATATAATTTTGGATTATGTAGATCATCTACATGACTTATAGAACATTTACTATGCATCTCCACATCAGAAAGGTCGGAAAAGAGCCTACAGTTGGAAAATCAGCCTACCAGTCAATCAATTAGTCAATCAACCAATCAATCCACAAGCTGACAAACTTGGTTGATATCATAACCCTTCTTTCGTTGTAGCCCATTCCCATTCTGTAGGACAGTACTACAAAGACAGGCATTTAGGAAATGAAAGCATAGAACAAATAGACACTTGCATGAACTTGAGATCCAGGAAATCAGCACAGCACAGTAACACCAAGAACAGAGACCACCGGGGGCAAGCTGACTTAGCCACTTTGTCTTCGAGAATCTACCCAAGAACATTAGACCCTCAGCCAGCAATATCTCTGCTATCAACTTCAGCAAATTCAAGGCGATCAATTTATCTGAGTCAACAGTCTTCTCCTTGAGACAAATGGCTCATTTATCAAGCAGTAACCCAGTCATGGGACGTACCTGGATATCCACACCCTGCAGTTTTAAGTCAGTTGGTCATGCTTAACTCAAAGCTGGCCAGTTCCTGAGCTTCAATCAATGGTGCTAAACCCTCCAACAATACCAGGGAATATCTATTTATTTCTTGTCCTTTTGAGAACAGGTCAAGGTGCTGAGGGGACTCTGGAAGGGCATTCCATCCCATGAACCATTCTGGGATATCTTTGCAGATACTACTTTGATGACCAGTGTGGAAGCATAGATGAATCTGCATGCCACAGCCCGCTGTCCTTTCTGGATAGAGCTCAGTACCACCCACATCCCTTGATACTGGGGGGAAGGGGTCAGGTCTCAAAATTCAGGGACTGTATACATGCCTCTGAGTTTTACTTTTTCTGAGTACCCTCTGTAGAGACACAGCCTCTATTTATGAGGCCAAATTCTAGATCAGAGAGCTTGGACCTCCTGCTTCTCTCCCAGGAGTCTAAACAGAAACTCGACTCGGGATGCTAAGAAGGATTTGCAGCTAATGAATATGTGGTCCACAGACCACACCCAAATGCTTAAGAACCCAAGACAGAAACAGAAATCAAAGCAACAAAATACAGGCATAGATGTATCAAGTCTCATTTTGAGAGCTTGTGTTTATGAAACCCCGGCTCCTGTTTCATTTTACTGTAACACTGTATCACATTATTATGAAAAAGTATGATTTGTAAGAGTAGGGCAGGAAGGTGGATGCTATGTCCTGTCAATGTCACATTTGGGGTGCTATCATATCTGTCCAAGGATCACTGAACTCTCTTGGAAAACACGAGCTGTCCCCTCATTGCTGACAATTCGCTCAAGGTGGCAGACTTGACAAAATTACATGGTAATTTGGAGTAGAGGAGAAAGGCACGAGCATTCAAAAGATAATTCTGATGGTAATAGGATATTAATCAGCTTTGAACAGGGCTTAGCATCTGGTGGTTCTCAACCATCTTAATGCTACAACCATTTAGTACAGATCTTCATGATGTGGTGAACCCCCAACCAGAAAATAATTTTGTTGTTACTTCAGAACTATAATTTTGCTACTGCAATGAATTGTGATGTAAATACAGATCTGCTTTAACCTGTCTTCCTTTATTATTAAATTGCTTGCAAGCATCTGATTCCTCCAATGTATGTTGGACCTTCCTGCCCTCACCTCTTGATTTGTCTTTAAGACAGGGTCTGGCCACGTCGTATAGATTTGTCTCAAACTTGAGATCCTCCTGCCTCAGCCTCCTGAGTCCCAGGATGACAAATGTGTATGACCACACCTATCTTTACTGTTTGCTCTGTAACTTTATTAAAATCATTGACACACACACACACACCATATACAATGTACACACACACCATATACAATGTATGCACACACACATATGTATATATATATATATATATATATATATATATATATATGCATTTTGGAAATAATTACATTTCTATTTATTTATGCTTGTTTGTAGAGGTATCTGTCTGCATTAGCCTAGCTCTGAATTCTGCTTCAAAATCTTTGAAGCTCTAGATCTATACTATCCTGAGGGCTCCTTGGATTTGTGATCTACATGATTTCCTCCCTGCCACCCCACTTAACTAAATATCTTTCTTCAAAGTATAGTTTTAGTTAGGTTTACTAAATACTGTGTTGATTTTGTCTGCAGGAAGAAAGCTCTGGAAGGGTGACCAGAGTTTCCAGCATGAGAGCCCATGCCCTCATGCAGAAGCCATGGCTTCTCTCTCTCCCCTGACCATGGACCAGGGTGTGGTTCTGGTTCACGCATCCCTGTCACTCTGGACACTGGCCATGCATCCCGTGAGCACTCACTGACATGTATGGGCCTGGTTGCTTTAGTTCAGGTCTGCCTTCAGCTTCACTCCCTTTATTAAGCACGTGGAATGGACTGCATAATGTGTCTCTAGCAGGATTTATCTCCTCTGGTCCTCATGCTCCATTGTAATCCACAGTACATCTTTCCACTGAAACAAAACACAGTGCTCACCACATGGAGGGGGTGATTCATGCTCTCCACTGTTTTCCAAGCGTTAATCACATCTCTCCTGTTATTCAGAATCAATGTTTCCTCATTTGGAATTCCCCTTCCCTCTGTAGGATCTAATATATACATATGGAAATTAAAACCAGTTTAAGTTAAAAATAGACCCTCCGGGAGGTCTCCTGAATCAGCTGACATGTGCGGTTCACAGGGAGCTGGATGGCTGACAACTGTTCTGGCTTCAGAGAGTAAAGAAATCAGCTAGTGTGGCAGTTGGCCCCTTTGCAGGAATGGTCTGCCAAGATGCCGTTTACCAAGTTGCAAACCAGTAAGGAAATGGAGCAAGGGAAAAATGAGCCACCGCCCTCTGCTGCCCCAGAAGCAGCTGGCGGAGGGGGACCAGATGAACATCTTCTTGCAAGGATGCTCTCTTAAATAGTAGCAGTCTGTGGCTTCCCAAAATCCAGGAGGCTCAGCCTACCTCAAGTGTGTCATAACTCACACAGCAGCAAAGCCCAAATGGCGTGATACTATCTGTGGTCTTCACTTGAACTGGATCAGGGTAAATATTTGCATGGTCTATTACAGAAGCAGCAGTCTGTCTCATGATGGAGTACTGTTCCCCAGCCACCTGGTGGGATGGTGCAACATCCATCGGAAATACCCTGTAACCCACTGACCGCTTACAATTCCAAAACACATCTTGACTGATGCTCAGGAGGAAACACTCCTTAAACATTCTTAAACTCTAGTCCAGAGACCAAGAATGGGGGAGTTGTGGGGTCAGGAAACAAAGTGTATATAGCTCAGAACACGAAAGTGCCTACACGGAAGCCACAGATGGGAGCTTGGCAAATCGCTCAGACAGGATAGTGTTATTCCACAAAACCCATGTAAAATGCTGGGAAGGGCTGTTCATATTTATAATCCTGTGCCAGGAGGTTGAGGGTGATGGATCTCAGGAGCTCCCGGCTTTGCTGAACTGTTTCAGGCCAGTGTCAGGTACTGTTTTAACAAGCAAGGTGGGCAGCATCCTGAGGAAAATCTCCCTGTCCCTGATCTGTGTCTGCATTCACATGCAGGCACTCTCTTCTGCCATCCCCCCCGCCCCCCCCCCCCCCCACCACTAAGACTCCTGTCTCAGGACTCACATGCTATGACTGCAGGCTGTTCTCCATGCATGGGCAGTTGGGACCGTGCACACGTGAAAATGCAAAGGTCTTAGGTGGCCAGGTACAAGAGACCATGAACTTAGTCAGGAAAAGTGCTTGAGAGAGAACACTTGGGCTGGCAAGTATTTGCAATGCCTTCCCTTCTGGCTCTCTAGCCAACAGGAAATTTCCATAAAAATGAAGGTGAAAGGGACAGACCAAGGGCGCTAAGCAGTTACTAGGATGTGTGTGAATTTGTTCCATTACAGGATAATAAGATCCTCGGCCTTCTCAGACTATTTAAAGCCATGCTTAATCTTCCCCAATTTACATCTGGCTGCCTCGCTCATTAAGCATCCTGATACACGTGGCTCTAATGCCTTCAATTAGGAGATACTCCTGTAAATCCGTATGTTCCTGTATTCCTAAGCCCTTGAAGAAAAGCAGAAACAAAAGAGATTTATGGCAGTTGCAGGACCATGTGAATGAAGACACTCAACAGGTTGAAGAGCCAGGCCAGATGGCGGCACTTAGACTCTGATGTTCCTAATTAAGCAATCTGCTCACCAGCATCCCCAGCAAGGAGCCTGGCATGACAGGATGGCTGTCCTCATCCCAAGCCACCTAAGACATTTCCATTGCCATGTGTGCTAGCTTCTAAAAATTCTTGTGTATGGTGTACAGCCTGCAGTTGTAGGATGTGAGTCCTGAATGGGAGTCTTTGGGACAAAGCATGACACCATGTATGGGGGTTGGTGGTGGGAGGGAGGACTCTCTTGCTTGTACCAGTCCAGCATAATTTCTTCTTCAGAAGTTCAGAGTCACCATTTTTCAAGGCCAACAAGAACACTAAGTCTTCTTGGACACCGTGTCTAGTTTGGTGATAGGGAATGTCCCAGATTGGCCCATTCAGTTGGTCATGACTTGCTTGCTGGGATGTCTGGGAAGAAAGGTTCTAGGTGATTGAGCTGGAGGAAGAAATGAAAGGGGACACAGTGGCCATCTTGGACATGTCTGAGAGTGGAGATTGTAGCAGACACATCAGAAAACAGAGCTGAGTAACAGGGAAGCCCTATTGTGCTGCCCCTAAACCACCTAAGCCAAAGCCAACTCAAACCTGGACATTTCCATTGGGAGATGGTAACTGTACTAGTTATTTTGAAATGTCAACTTGACATAACTTAGAGTCACTTAGAAAGACAGTCTGTATGAAGAATTATCTAGATCAGGTTAGCCTCTAGGGGCATATCTGTGGGGAACTGTCCTAACAGTTAATTAATACAAGAAGACTCAGACCATTGTGGGCAGCACCATTCCCTATGCAGGGGGTCCTGAGTAATATGGAAGAGAAACCATTAACTGAAAACATGAGGATACACATTTGTTCTCTTTGCATTTTACTCTAGAGTGATGTGACTTACCTCTTGAGGCTCTTGTGTGACTTCCCCCAAAACATGGTCTTGGGATTCTATGTCAAACAAACCCTCTCCCATCCTAAGCTCTATTTTGTCGGTGACTGTCGTGACGACAGAAATGAAACCAGTAACCTTACATGGTTTTGATGGCTCTGCATGGAGGTGAGGTACTACCGGTTACAACCAAACAGCCCTCATTAACATGCCTTGTTACATGAATGACGGCCAGAGAGGTCCAAAGAGTCAAGAAGTCAGCGTTTCGACCAGGAAGAAGATGGCTGCAGTGATTCCAGCTGTCCTTTGTAGGATAGCGCTCTCTCTCTCTCTCTCTCTCTCTCTCTCTCTCTCTCTCTCTCTCTCTCTCTCTCTCTCCTGCCCTTATTCCACACACAGCTATTTCCCAATCCCATTGCCATGCCCCCTTCCCACATCAAATCCTGTTCTGGTATGCCTTGTCTTACTCATCCCAAGTTTCAGCTTCTAACATGGCTCCAGGCCAGTCTGAGCCCCGCCACTCTTCCTTCCCATCTGCCTCCTGTTCTGAACTCCCAGACCTCCAACCTCGCTCAGCTCCCACACATGGCCCCTGCTGGAACGGCCACCTGTACTGACAACTCAAAGTCTTTGCGATAGATTATGAAGTCTTTGGCCAATTACCGAGTATATCCCCAGAAGTACAAACACTGAGTTCTATGGTACTGTTGGTCTATCTAACAGCTGTTTACCAGGGGAGCTGCAATTTTCTTTCCCACCAACCGCCTAAGAGTTCAGACACCTCCATATCCACATCAATATGCAGCATCCCCCTATTTTCTCTAGGCTATGAGGAGGTCTCTTTTAGTTTTGATGTGCACATCCTGGATAACTGATGAGGGGCATTAGTAACAGAGCCCTTCTATCTAACCCTGCCATGTTTTCCAGGAATAATGGCCACTGTCCATCTTAGCAATGCCATGTGCTTTCTCTAGGGCACCCTGCTTGATTCCCCGGGTGAGCTTGGAGGGCAGTGGTGACTTTGTTCAGGCAAACTGAGAGGCCTGTAAGGAGCAGGCAGTACAAAGGAGGAAGACCAAAGAGATGACAGGGCCACAGGGAAGGCCCAACTACCATTGCTCCAGCACAGTTTCTGGAAGTCAGTATTTCAGGGCTTACTCCAGACCAGCTGCTATTCAAAGTCCTTCACACAGATTAACAGTTAATCTTCTGAGCAACCTGGTGTGGTGCCATCCATTACCATATTCTTGTCTGAAAGGAAAAGGAAGCATGGGGGAGGTTTTGTTCTGTTTTTTTGTTTTGTTTTGCTTTCTTTTTTTCTTTTTCCTGTTTTCTATTTTCCAATGTCAAATAATGGGCTGTCCTTAGATTACTTTTAAGACTTTTAATTACCTCTCTAGCTATCCCTCTCCCTCTATCTTCCTCCACCTCCCTCTGGGTTGGGGTGGAGGCACTTGAGAGGCATGGTGAATGTGGTCAGAAAGCAACAGGTGGGGGAATGGGTCTCTCTTACCACCATGTGGGGTCTGGGGATCAAGCTCAAGTCTGCAAGTTTGGCAGCAAGCACCTTGATTCACTGAGCCATCCTGTTGATCCTGACCTGGGATATGTAAGCTACGAGGCCTGCCTGAGGAGGTGGGATTTGGGAGAGGGAGTCTGTGATTAGAAACTTAGAAATCAGAGATTCAAAAAAGAAAATAAAATTCCCAATGGGATGACAAGTTCTTTAATACTTCAGATCACAGGGAGGTGCCAAACAGGGCATACCCAAGGACAGTTAGTCGAAGGCCTTACAGTGCAATACCTTTGGCCTATGTATTTTATTCTTTCTGCTGCTAAGAAATGTTAGACTAGGAGAGTCCCACCTGCTTCAGTGTCCCTCCCTTGACATGGCCTCTGCCTCTGTTCCTTTGCATATTTCCTGTTCTTCATGGTAAAGCAAAGGAATCGTGTCCACTAGAAGCATTGAGAAGCCTCTCTCTGCAGCTCTTCCGTGTGTGTGTGTGTGTGTGTGTGTGTGTGTGTGTGAATGTGAGTTCATTCCTTAGTCGACAGTCATTTAATTATGATCTCCTATTTATAATGTGGTTAGTAATAATGCATCTATGAGGATCTTGATAAACATTAATTGGCTGATTACAAGATCTCTATAAATACACGGATGGGGCGGGGAGCGAAGACAGACAATGCCATCCTTACAGAGGTCTGTTGAAACAGAAATGCTATTCATGTGGAGAAGCCCTGTCTCTCCCCAAAATACACACTCAATGGTAGGATGATAGGCAGATGTGGGTAACACCAGAGAAACTTACTTTCTTGGGCATATTGTTGTGACAGCCTAGAACAAAGATACCACTTGAACCTTTGGCCTTTCTCAGCTCTACCCACACTGCAGACCCAGTGTCCTTAAGTCATTGCACTGGTCAGCCAATCTCTCAGTAATTAAGTGTAACTTAGGACATGGAGGATCCATAGAGATAGAAGATAGAGATAGAAGCCTTGGGAGTTTCCTAGAGGTCTCTACCGTCCAGAATGAGAGAGGATAAACAGACAAACGCCTATGCCAGTGAGATCTTACAGGGGGGCACCTCCCACCAGCTAGGTTAGAAAGCGCCCCCATTTGTCACCATTCCACTGAAAATTTTACAGCAGGGTCAAGGGGGCCTTTGTCTGGACATTTAATTCACCGACTGTATGCTCCCCAAGTTAGGACACAAAGCACCTCTTGCTTCACTTTTTCATTAATTGCCTTCATTTTTCAGGCTCCCTATTTGATTTATAGTCAATTAAAACCACGCTGAAAAGCCACGGCTCGTGTGAGCTGAGTACAAACGTGATTAATGCCACACCACTGACTCCCTGGATGACCTGGCAGCTGACCAAGGCCAGTGCTACGGTGGCCTGACTGGGCAGCATCTGGGTGAAGGGTACATATGGGGATAGTGGGAAGCCAGGAGCAGAGGGGACACAGGAAACATGTCCTGGCATCAACCCAAAGTCATGAAAGAGAGTCGCTTCTTCTAGATCATAGAGGAAGATTGAATTGAAACAAAACAAAAAAAAAACCTACTGCCCTGGAAGTGCTTTTTTCCACCTAGGTTGATGAAGCAAATGGGGCAATTAAATGGCAAAATTCCTTAAGCTTTACCATCAACACTAAACAACGGGATGCCACATAGGAGGCTGAGGAAGACCAGTGCCTCAGAGTTTTAAACTCAGATCTTGACTCCAGCAACTATAAGAGATATCAGCTTGAGCCAACTGCTTGGCCTAGTTTAGCATCAGGCGCTCTCATCCTGTGTGAAAATGGTCACACAAGAGTCACTTTCCTTGAAAGGCTGTTGCCAGATTCCAAGGGACTGTCTTGATAGCTTGGACCATACAGATAAAGTCACCTCTCAGGACTAGAAAGAGTGTCCTGGTCAGCATGGCCAGTGCCCTGTGTCTCCACATTCATCTCTAAAGTATACAACCTATCACATTGTCAGAAATGGTCTATCTTCCTGCAGTGTCACATTCAGTGTGGCTTCAGGGGGTGAGCTTGCGTGAGTAATAAGGAGATGAGAAATGGATGGACACATACATGCATAGAAAAGCTGTGATTCTGTGCTCACTCTGGGGGAGGTACCAACTTGGTACCTGGAAATTTAGCATGTTTAATATATATTATTATTATTATATATTTTAATATATATTTAAAATGTTTAATGCATATTTATATTATATATAAAATGTTTACTATATAACATTATTATATATAAAGGCTAAGAGCAAAGAGGGATATACTCTCAACATTGAAGAACACAAATTTCTCTTAAAACATGGCTCCTGAAGGTGTTCAATGTATTTATCAAAGCATAATTTATCCAAAGACTGAATGTCTTTTCCTTAACACTTAGTTCCCTTCCCTTCCTCTCCCTTCTCTCTATTGATGACAAACAGACCTTTTAGAAGAAAATTCTGCATAGGAGCAAATGATAACAAAGTCTTTTCTACCTCTTCTTCATTAATGGTTGACCACATCTAAGATTAAAAAAATAAATAAATATGGTGCTATCAATGTAAGATTAAGAAGAAAGAGTTTGACTCCATCATGAAGATTCCATGCCCCAGGACCCCTGCTGCACACTGTGCTTCATCCCTTCTGATTTTCAGGGTGGCTGTGCTCTCTCTCCTCCTGGATTCCCAGTTTAGAGGGTCCTTAAGACTACCTGAAGCCTGTGAGTGATGAAACAAGAGCAACTGTGACAGCAGATTCTGCCCACACTCTGCTCTAAGTGAACTCCCCACTATTGCTGGGCCAGTTCTGGCTGTGGCTATCCTTGTCCTTTCTACAGAAATGAGCCCATTCACACTTGGAGCGCTCAAAGAACTCACTCACTGTGACACAACTAGAGTATGACTGCATGAGTCACTAATGCATAGTCAGTGGGAACTTAAACCTATGTCATCTTAAGCAAGGAACATATCCCTGGAGCCCATCTCTGTCTCGACCCTCAAGAAGGGAGGACTTAGCGTTAGATGTTTTCAAGAAAAGGTGCAGAAGACAGATCGCTAAGTAGAAAGTGCTTTCTACTAAGAACGAAAGGTGCAAGTCTTGACTTTCCTTCTGAAATGGACCAAATCTTCTTCAGGGACTCTAGTTTCCCCGGAGGAAGTTGCCCTTCTCTGTGGCAGGAGTTCTATTGTTTGCTTTTATTTATTTTTTTAAATGGAATAATATGATCTTGCTAGCATCTGCATAGTAATGGCTCCCAGCCTCCCTTGCAGCTAAGTTGACTACATGCCCAAGTCTACTGATCTATCAGAGTAGAAATGGCACCCATCACTTTCAATCTGAGATAGATAAAAATCTTGGATAAATACTTCCACACCCTCTTTCTTGACCTTCAGTCTTGCTATCAGGTTGGAAGCAGAGTCACCTAGATGAGCACCCTGACCTATATCTATGAGATAGAGTTAGAAATAAAAATTCACTGTGTGAGGTCATGGGGTTGCTCAGTGCCTCAGCCTTAGCATATCCTTATCTGCTGGGGATGCAGTGTGACTACACAGTGTATTAAAGGTATGCTTTGGTGTGGGAATCACTTCTTGTTCATTTTTGTGTTTGGTTTGTGTGTGTATGCATTAGGAGATATAAGCAATAAAGATGGAAATCTGAAGAATACAGTATTTGTAGTGGTTGAGTGACCAATAGCATGTCCATTCTGGATGCTGGATACTGGGCAGAGGTTGAGGGAATCACAAACATGGTTTCCCCTAGGGAACTCAATGACTATAGATCCCTGGGGTGTCCAGAGGTCTGTCTAAGATGCTTGTGAACAACGCAGGATGTTACACTTGGTAACTTGGTGTTCCCATCCAGGTTAGGTATGCAAGCAGCCACCCCAGTGAACTGCTTCCTAACTGTATTTCCCCTTTCCTTGTACTTCTCATTGGATGCTGGGAATAGCCCATCTTTCAAGACTGAGATGAAACCAAAAAAGTTTTGGCCGAATCATGATGAGTTGGGGGCTTTGCATGGCACTCAAAAAGACTCAGAGAAGGAGCTCTGCTGGGTACATGACAAGAGAGAGTGGGGTGCCGTGTTTTGATCCCAGCAGCTTGTTGGAAAATGGCCCTTTAAAGAAGAAAGCAGGTCTAGTTAGCAGTAAGGAGAGTAGAATAAAGAGTTATTTGGATGTGAAGGAAATAAAAGGCTTCCGAACAACTGAAGGGAGCTTGTATTGGAGTGAACAGTGAATAAAATATTAGGGAAATAAAAGGAGCAGGGTGACCATTAGTAACAGTTAAAGTGGAAAAAGGCTATTCACTGGGAAGTGAGGAAGAAGATTTAAAAAGGGATAAAAGGAAACGGTGCTGTCAGAACCAAGAAAGCAGGAATAAACACTCCCAGAACCCGAGACAGCCGAGAGAAAGGGGTTGAATGCAAGCCCAGGGGACAAGCAGAAGAGCTTCCCTACCAAGTAAAGGGACAACACTTCCAGACAACTTCATAAAATCCTACAGCATGTGATCGATGAATGGATTGTGCTGTACTCTGCCTTTGGAATGTAAAAACTCACAAGGACTTAGAACCAAACTTTTTTAAACTAAAAAAATATTATCCTCTCTGTCTCTCTCTCTGTCTCTCTGTGTGTGTGTGTGTGTGTGTGTGTGTGTGTGTGTGTGTACACCATGGTACGTGTGAAAGCCAGAGGAGGCAGATCTTTCCTTCCCCTACATAGATCTCAGGGATGGATCCCAGGCCCTCAGGCTTGGCAGTGGATGCTCTACCCCCTGAGTAATCATGCTGGCCCTATAACCAGATTTCCTAACTATTACAAATACAGTAAACATACAAACTGTAGATATCATAAACAGGCCCAGGATCCTATCACTCACCTACTCTTTCATAGCCTCTGGCACCCATACAGCATCAGCTTCTATTTCTGTTGTGAGAAATAATAAAAAGGAATGGCAAGATTCCCACGCTACACCCAGCTACTCCCTGTACTGGTGCGCTGCACTGGCGGCAATGGCCAGCCTGTTCTTATCTCATGGAGACTCTCTGACTCAGAGCTCCAAAATCTCTCCACCCAGGGCACTAAGTTCCCACTGGTCGGTCACTACCACGCCATCCCCATGCTTCAAATCCCCCATGGCCTATGTGGTGCACATCTCATAAACCCATGCTTAGCCACCATACCTTTCTCTCTTGAACCCGGTCGAAACACCACGTGAAGGAAAACACCAGTCAGACTTAGTTCAGAAAGAATGGTAACTCAATTGCTGGGCACAACAACTAGAATCCTAATCTTGTAAGCCATATAAAATCTAAATCTTCTGGTGGCAAATCCTGGTGGGCCAACCATTGAAACTGGGAGACACCAGCAGCTACATCTTGTCCTTACACTATCACCATCCAAAAACCCCTAACTCTCTTCTGCTTCCTCTTATCCTCCTTCCAACCTGGAAGTCCCACCTAGTTGCCCAGTGGTTGATTTCTTGATTGATTAGGGGGAGGTTCACAAGGAGTCACAGGAGTCTGTGACTCATTCCTCCTTTCCAGACAACCCCTCCTGGGGAAGCAGAATTAACATCAAAATACAACAGCACCAAGGCCATCCACAACATATTTCTGCATAGCAAACCCTTTCATTTATCTTTAAAATGTAAATTCATGTATCCAAAGTTTTTTTTTTTTTTTCCCTAACTTTCTGGCTCTGATCAACTTTTACTTTCCATTTATCATCCAGGAGTTAGTTCCTGCCAGCACACACACCTCTCACCTCTCACCTCTCACCTCTCACCTCTCACCTCTCACCTCTCACCTCTCACCTCTCACCTCTCACCTCTCACCTCTCACCATTGGCTCTTCACACTTTTTCAGAGACAAAAGGGGTTTGTGTTGAATCTTCTGAGATGCATACAAGGCACAGAGAGAAGATTTGGGGGTTAAGAGAACATGATGCTCCCCCAAGACTCAAGTTTGTTTCCAAGCACCCATACCAGTTGGCTCACAAATTGCCTGTAGCTTCCCTCTGTGGTGGTTCTCAACCTGTGGGTTGCCACCCCTTCAGGGGTCAAACGACCCTTTCACCAAAATTGCCTAAGAACCTCAAAAGAAAAAGAACATTATGGTTCATAACAGTAGCAAAGTTAGGCTGGGTGGTGGTGGTGCACGTCTTTAATCCCAGCACTTGGGAGGCAGAGGCAGGCGGACTTCTGAGTTCGAGGCCAGCCTGGTCTACAGAGTGAGTTTCAGGACAGCCAGGGCTACAGAGGAACCCTTTTTCCAAAATAAAACAAACAAACAAAACAACAACAACAACAACCCAGTAGCAAAGCTAAAATTATGAAGTAGTAACAAAAATAGCTTTATGGTGGGAGTCACCACCCATGAGGAACTATATTGAAGGGTCACAGCATTAGGAAGGTCAAGAACTGCTGCTCCAATGGATGTGATACCCTTTTCTGTCCTGAGAGGGCACCTGCACTCAGGTGTGCATAGCTCCATACGGACAAACAGGCACAATTAATTAAAAATAAAACTTTGAAATTGTACAGAAAAGAACTTATGAAGAGTAAGAAGAGAGAGTAGAAGTGATTGGGAACACATTGGTAAAATATTAAAAGGGTATTTCCATTTAATATTCTCAGCTTTGACTTCCCTCTTTGGGCGAAATAAACCGGCCATGGTTTCTCTTGGAGACTCAGATTTTCCTAAACAGTTTAAAACAGGCATTCTCCAGTCTCCACAGACTTTCTTGCCCACCTAGACACAGTTAACCTCAACCACAGACTATACTCAGAACAAACTCTATTCATTGTTTCCTTGAGAGGAAGTTGCAAGCACCTAACTGACGCTGCTCCTTGTGTTCTGCCTTAGTGACAGATGTGGACAAGCAGTCTCAATTCAAAGGCTAATCAGATTTTGCTGGCCCAACATCTCACACACAAACATCAAATTTTAAGTTGTGATCGATTCCCGTAAGGCTGGATTTCCCTGCGCGTGTTGTCATAGATAGTAAGCCTAGTCTCATTTAGCATTTAGCAGCTTACACAGGCTCAAGGGCCATAACCAAGTTAATTACTTAGGGGATTAAGACAGAGCGCACACACACGCCCCTCTGATATTGGAATATACAGTATGCTGCAGTTTAAATTAAAAAGACCCCCTAAACTATGATTGTTCCCAGCTTCTTGGTGCTGAATTGAAAGCTGTTTGGTGTCATGAAGATTATAGAAGCAATCACATTTATGGGCCTGCTTTGCATAGCAGCTCTATTAATTTCCATATTGAGGGTAGCTTTGCATTTCCCAACATGTTAACATCGATGCCATTTGGGGTAATCACTTGGTACAAACAAAATAGAATGCAAGAGACAGAGACAGAGACAGAGAGACACAGAGATGAGAAAAGAGGAGATCTAGAATATTTGTCATCAATCAAGGTCTACTTGAAATATATTGATTCTTATCAGCACAGACGTCAAAGAACAAATGTGTGTTCTTGACGGCCTGACCCAGAGTCACCCTCAGAAATGCGAAGTTGTACACTGAGATCCACTTCTTTTGTACCTTGTCATTAGACCCTGACTGCTGAGATGCTCCATCGCATTGATGTAACTGTGTTAGGGTCTTCCTGTGCTCTAACTTGGAGACCCGATGCTCAGCATCCCACGTTCATGGTTATGGCCCTTTCAACTCTTATAACAGGCACTGGCCTCCCAGAGCATCCTGACCAATCAAGCTGGGTTTTTGATTTGTTTGTTTGTTTGTTTTTCTTTACCCATATCAGCCGTGTACTGCAAAAAGTAAAGGAACGGGGCTAGCACAAAAGGTTATCCTGAATTTATAAAGGCAAACACATAAGCAATCACCCTCTTTACAGGTACTCTTGA
Source organism: Mus caroli (assembly GCF_978045245.1). Lineage (NCBI taxonomy): Eukaryota > Metazoa > Chordata > Mammalia > Rodentia > Muridae > Mus > Mus caroli. Next base: position 10,928,792 of record NW_028227265.1, read on the forward strand.
GCATCTGACCTAATTGCGCCACTGCTTGCATATCCTCTATCCTCAAAGATCAAAGAGGTTGGGGGTCTGGAGAGATGGCTCAGCCATAGGTAGCATCCGCTGTCCTCGCAGAGGATCAGAGTGCGGTCTCCAGCATGCGTACAGGGCAGCTCACAACTATAATCAGCTCCACCCCAGGAGATCAAATGTGTTCTTCTGGCCTTTTCAGACAGCCAAGCTCATGTGCACACCTTCGTGCACACAAATATAGCCGAGTGATCAAAAATAAAATAAATACCCAACAATGGTAAAATAAATGGTGCTCCAAAAGTCTGTAAAATATTGATCAGGTCTACCACCGATTTCAGACTCTATTATGTAAAACCTGCACTTGCTAGTCATCTACCGCCATGTTTTTGATCTCTTCAAGGTAAGGTAATATGATATTGGTGTTAAGTACAGTGGGAGATCATAACCAGATCCGAGAGATGCACATTTTTAGGAAATCAATGGGAATTTGGGGAATTTGAGTTTAATCCACAGAAGCAGCAGAAAAGATTTGGATCTTTTTCAAAACCATCTTATCAGCCTTAAGAACAAGAGTTTTTGATTCCTGCGTCTACAAATTCCCAGCCCCCAATACCCGGCCCTCGCCGTGACTTTGATATAATGCCACACATGAGAAAGGACAGGCAGAGCAGCAATCTATAAGAAGGGGATGATTTTACTCTTGGGTCTGCCCTGTGACGAGATGGATTTCTGTCCCTTCACATAGTACAGAGTCACCCTGGAGGTTGGCATTTGCCTTTTCTAGATGTGGGGCAGCAGGGCTCACTGGAGATGAAATACTGAGAGGAGATACATGTCAGGTATTAATCCTCAAACTGGCAAGTCTGTCATTTGACAGCATCCACCCAGGGCCAAGCAGCGACATAAGGAACACGATCAGAAAACAGGAAGCTGTCCAACATCCTGAGCTACATTACAAACAGCAGAGGAGTCCGCGTGAGCGGGCCCAGGGTATTTCTGGAGTAGCTTACAGTTTAGGACAGGCTGGTCCTCGATGAATTCGGCAGGCTGGTGGATGTGTAACACTTTCTGCTGGAATCCAGGGGTGCACTCCCGATCCTCTGCAGATGTGACCAGGAGCACCTGCGGAAAGGAAGCAATCAATATTTTAACAGCACCTAGCATGTTTGCCCTGCTAACCTCTTTCTTCCTTTTAACGAAATCGACAACCTTTAGAAATGAGCTGAGGTTTGAACTTCACAAGTTGCTGCGCCTCTCATGCCTGCCAACAGCTTTTTTTTTTTTTTTTTTTGAAGATGCATGCAAAAAATCAGAAGCAGCTGCTGCAACTTCCATTCAGTTGAAGTTAAAGAAATACTTGCTGTATGAGTTTTACACCTGCTAAGGATCTCACTATGGTCACCGTGTGTGAAATTTCATTACAGAAGCTGTCAATTTCCAGTGATGCCTGAGTTAGAACGAGCCTCGTGTTCATACATGCAAAGGAACAATGCCATCTCCGAGGAGGAGGGAAAGGGAAACAGACCTTTCCCACTGGAGTAACTTCCAGAAGTACTGATTTCAAAGCCTATTGGATCTTAACCCTGCTGGTGGTCAGGAACCATAGGGTGGCCACCGAACAGCCACAATGTAGCTGACCCCCAAATGGTACATTGTTCCCTATGTTATCAAACTTGACATAAGACAGAGTCACCTGGCAAGAAGGAACCTCAGCTGAGGAGTCACCTTCATCAGGAAGGTCTATGGATACTGTCTTGATTATGGATGTGTGAGTGGGAGGGTCCTGCCCACTGTGAGATGTGCCACCAGTGGGTAGGTGATCCTAGCTTAGCAAGTTATGAGGAGCAAGCCAGTAGGCAACATTCTTCCATGGAAGTTCCTGACTTCACTTCTCTCAACGATGGGCTGTGATCCAGATATGTAAGACAGATAAATCTTTCCCTCCCCAAATTGCTTTTGGTCATGGTGTTTAACAAGCCACACACAGAATATAAACTGTGATAAAAAATAATCTTATAGCAGCTATGCATTGAACTTGCCATGTTTTATATATGCTGTTTTATATATGATATATATATATAAATACATATATATACATACATATACATATGTGTGTATACATACATATACATATGTGTATGTATATATATATATATATATATATATATATATATGGTGCTTTTATAATTAATCTCACCACTTTCTTTACACTTTTGCAAATTTGGCTACCCCAGAATATAAAATGTAAAATTCTTTTCAAGGCCTCACTCTTTGTCCTTGGGATGTCTTCATCTCCATCATTCAAAACAAACAAAAATGAAGCCTAGGCTGTAGGGCTGTACAGTACTTCCTAAACATGGCACAGCTGTTGCTGTTTTGAAAACAGGACAGCTAAGATGATTCCCCTTATAAGATAGGGCCCACCAACTTGTGCGTGTGTGTGTGTGTGTGTGTGTGTGTGGTGGGGGCATGGCAGGAGGAGTTACATGGTTCATAAAGTGACATACTAGGATCCTCACAGGGTATATGAGGTTTCTCAACTGGGAAGATAATTAAGCGATTACCATTGTTAAGAAGGGGGGAGGCTCTTCTTGTCTGTCACATGCTTCTGTAAGTAGCCCCAATTTATTCTCACTGGCTCAGCAAGCCAGACTTGGGTGGAATCTGTGAGTGACCATGGTGGGGTGAAACGTCATTTGTCCATAACTCCCCACAAGTCACTTCCGTGCTTTGGGATATGAGCGTACATGATGCCCTCTGGGGCAAGGTCTAGCTTAGATAAAACTAGACTTAATCTCCATACGCAGAGACTATCATCTCCAGGAAGAGAGGCCTGACTGGGTGTTCATCTGTTTACACCAAGTGTCTGCCTCACACACTGGTCTGCATCTTTGGCTTCAACATCAAAGCTGCCATGTTTGAGCCCTTACCACACTGCAAGTACTGTGTTAAACTCAGTCTGAACATAATGTGGGTTAGTCTCCCTGGCAGCCTCGTGATGCAGTCGGCTATATTTGTAGGAAGTAGCTATGCCTGAGATCTACACACGAATGGCTGGAGTCAGGATCTGAACACAAATGTAACTGTCCTCTGATCTGTCTCCGGGCGGGCAAGCTCCTTGTTCATCCCTGACCCTTAGACCTTTGCCTAGGCTACTGAGCAGGAATTCTCAACCTGTGGATCTCAGCCCTGTTTGGGGGTGGGGGAGTGGGATATTAGATATCCTGTATATCAGACATTTACATTACAATTTATAACAGTAGCAAAATTACAGTTATGAAGTAGCAATGAAATGATTTTAGGGGGGACGGGGGATTGTCACCAAAACACGAGGAACTGTATTAAAGGGTCACAGCATTAGGAAGGTTGAGAACCACGGCTATAGAGATTTTGCTTTGTTTCAATTTTCTAAGCTTAGCTCTCCAAAAAGTATAAAAGGCTTCTCTGATCTGAGCTGAAATTACGAGCACTGATTTCTTAGAACGTAATATCCTCGGGGACAGCCAGTGATGGTAGAGGAGGGAATCGGTTCACACAGCCCAGCCCCCTGTCCTTCAAGACGCCTACAAGGTGTGTGATCTGCCTCCCACCTGGAATCACGCTAGTTGTGTGCCACCCGTGGGTGTCTGGCTTGACAATTCAGTTCTCACTAACCACCATTTCTCTTCAGCTGATCTCCCCGCCCCCGTCTGTCTCTATCTGAGACCAGCCCCTAGACTCCCAAAGATTTGCACTCAAAACTTTGACTCAGCACTTGCTCTTAAAGAAACTGAACCCCGAAATCAGACCTTAAATTCTTAACCAGAGCACATCAGCGTCAAAGAAAAGGAATTTTCTTCCCCACCAGCTACCTCCAAACAATATACAAAAGGTCGGCTGCTGAGGAGCTGAGGGCGGGGCACTTTGAATGCCAGCCTTCTGGGAAGCACTGAACCCCAAGGAATAGGAGCAAGAATTAATCTCAGGAGGTTGGTGGTGTGGTCAGGCTGAGCCACTTCAGAGGAGCTAGGGTGGAGAAGTCACCACCTTGCCTGACATCATCTTTCTCAGCTCAGAGTAGGCGGGAGAACACCATAGTTCACTGTGTGCGCAGGTCTGCCTGTAAGTGTCCCTGTGTCCAGAGGCTAGGCTTTTGTTGGATGCCTTCTGAAGCCATCATAGAACTGACATCCTAAGTGGCACATCTGCAGAGTGCAGACTCGGAGCTCAGAATAATTTGCCGGCATTGTTGCGAGCAGAAGAATCTATAACCCACTAATGCTAATTCAGTTAAACAGAAATGGGCAAAGGTTGCACCTTCTGCCTGCGATTATACGTTAACCTTCTAATTGGCTAATTCTGCCCTCAAATCCCAGACCAGTCAACCAGTCACCCCAGACATATTGAGGAAGGCACAATTTCCCTGGGGACACTGAGCTAATCAGCCAGGAGGGAGAGATTCTGGCTAAGTCAAGGAACAGTAATTTCTGCCTGAGTCTCCAAGTTTTCTATGCTCAGTTTATCCCCTGGTTCCTTGACAGTGTCTGCTCAATATACTTCTAGAATTCTGAAAGAAAAACCAGCCTTTTCCAGCTGCTGACTGAGGGAAGAGTTGGGGCACTGGGAAACGTCTGTTTAGTCTCTGTGGATTTGGGGGTCAGTTTATCCACCAGTCAAAAATTAAATCGCTTGTGTCCTACTCTGAATTTCTATTGCTGCCATAGAACACATGACCAAAAAACAACTTGGAGAGGAAAGGTTTATTCGGCTTACACTTCTACAGCACTGTTCATCACCAAAGGAAGTCAGAACCGGGACTCAAACAGGGCCAGAACCTGGAGACAGGAGCTGATGCAGAGGCCATGGAGGGTAGCTGCATACTGACTTGCTCCTCATGGTTGTCTCAGTCTGCTTTTTTTTTTTTTAATAGAACCCAGGACCACATGCCCAGGGATGACCACACTCATGATGGACTGGGCCCTCCCCCCACCAATCACTAAGAAAATGCCCACCAAGCTTGTCTATAGCCTAACCTTAGGGAAGCATTTTCTCAACTGAGGCTCCCTCCACTCCAGTGACTCTAGCTTGCTTCCAGTGGACATAAAACTAGCCAGCAGAGCTTTTGAAATAAAATAAGTGGGACCTGCTATGCACAGGGAATGATTTAGCAAGGTCAAAGTGTCATATCAGGTATTCCTGTTTGTTGAAGTCCTGGATTCATCAGACTCTGCTGCACAAGGCCCAGTGTATTAGTATTATTTTTGTTGTTGTTGTTATATCTGTTGCTGTGATAAGACACTGGCTGACCTAAAGAAACTTGGGGGAAGAAATGGTTTTTTTGGCTTATAGGTCACAGTCCCTCACTTAGGGGAGTCGACACAGGAACTGAAAGCAGGAACCGAAGCAGAGACCCTGATGCCTATGGGTAGCACTGTCCACCATGGGATGGGCAAGCCCACACCAATCACTAATCGAGGAAATGCCTCACAGACATGCCCACAGGACAATCTGATGAAGGCAGTTTCCCAGCTGAGGGTCTCTTCTCCCAAGTAACTCAAATTTGTGCCGAATCTACAAACACTAACCAGTCCAGCCAGGGACTTGTAGGGCAGTGTTACAGTCTAGCATTTCAGAGTGTGGTCACAGGGGCCATTTTCCTTGTTCAAATTCGGTTAGCCTTTTTTGTTGGTGGATTTGGCATGCTTTGGAGATGCCCTCCACCTCTGCTTTCTCATCTAGGAAACATGAGAAGTGACATGTGTTGCGGACCCAACGGTTTGCTTCATAGAATGTAATTAGGCAAGCACTGCCCAGGCAAGATGATCGATACCCGCTAACTCTCGCAGTACTGTGGTCCAGCAAAGGAGAAAGGCATCAACAGATTCTCCCTTAGATAATCAACAAACTACCTCGAGAAGCTCAGTTGAAAGGAAAGAAAGCATGGTATCCTTTGGGAATATTTCAAAGCTAGGCAGAGGAGGGTCTAACCTCATCTAGGGACCCTGAGCAAATCCATTACCTGAGAGGGAATGTTCTGCCTTGAACTTGGGCCTAAAATGGGGTTGGGTAAATGGAGAGGAAGGGACGCTTTTGTTTCTCTCACCATGTATATGTAGGGGTCTCTGTGTGTGCATGCATGCATGTTTGCGTGTGTATGGACATGTGTGGGGGTCTGTGCCTGTGCCTGTGAGGGCCTGGGGTTGATGGTGAGTATCTTCTTCAGTTTCTCTCATGTGAATCTCACTTGGGTCCAGAGCTCACAATAACAAGTCTCACGAGTGAATGTGTCCCTAGGACACCATCCCTACCTTCTGTGTGCTGGAATTACAGCTGGCCACAGCACCTACTTGGCTTTTCTGTGCATTCTGGGATCAGAACTGTGGTCTCCTCTCTCGAGCAGTATATGCCTCACCTGCTGAGACCCCCTCCCCATCCCAGGGCTTCTTCTTTAATCCAATCCACCCTGCTTTCAAATGAACCGTTTGTGTCTCTCTACTAGTGTTGTGGCATACCCTGAAATCACAAAAGTGCTCTTAACGAAAGAATCCAGATTAATGGCACCTCCCAGAGAGATTTCTCACGGCTCAGTGATGATAGAATGTTCTATTGACTGCCAGACTTCTCAAAACCCAAACCTGTATCTGCAGGTGATCTTGTCATGGGCCCCCAGCCTCCAACTACAGTCTGATTAAGTGTGGGGCAGGTCATGGACTGCCATCACTTAATGTTGCAAGAATTAACACCTGGCCTTCCTCCCAAGCCAGCTCAGCCTTTCTCCGACATGAATCAAAGTCACTGGCACAAGGATCCTACCTGGACAGACCGTTCCCCACATCCTCTGGAGTTTTGCCAAGCAGAGCCTGCAAGCACTCCAAATCTATCATTCCGACCATGGCAATAACGGTCTTCTGATGCGGTTCATGTGCTCATTTATGCATTAGTGCCTGCTGCGCATAAACAATAGGTGCAGATGCGTCACTGCGAGCATGGCAACTATCGAGTTTTATAATCACCAAAGGATACCCATTATTTGAAAATTACCATCAGTCTGCTCTGGAAAGCAGATTCATGTCCTAGAAAGACAATAACCACGCGTTTGTGCTACACTGTTTAGTACAAATCACAGCTTTATCTCCGGAGTCCACTCCAGAGCCACCTTTGTCTCAGTTTTTCCAGATGGAGAATGGGAGGAGTGAAGGTCTGTAGCTGTTATTCTGAAGACTGAGTGAGGAGACTTTTGCAGAGAGGATAGATGCTTACCAATTGCTCACACATCTTCATTGTTATCCTTGCATATTACATTTAAATGGCTGCACTTATAATTCACTGATGTTCCCAGGGCAGTCAAGGACAGCTGTCATTAAAATACCACTTATTGCTACTTTTGTATCCCAGTACCCTTTAAGGTGGTATTGGCTCAGAGCTCTGCCCTCTTTTCAAGAGTCCCCTGCCCTGAACTCATCCACCAGCACCAAAAGTAGGTCATGAGATTATCAGGTTATGAGGTCATCAGGTCATGAGGTCATCAGGTCATCCTCTTCATACCTGGCTTTCCTTTTGGCTTCCTTTTTCCAGACAGCACAAACATTAACATTCTCTCTTTAGAAAGGCGTGGGTATGTTTACCCTGACAGGCACTGTTTTATGAGCTTAGTCAGCTCTGAAGCTTCCTTCCAGAGAAAGGGATGCATTCTCTCTCTATCTCTGTCTGTCTCCCCCCAACCTGCTTTGTCCTTGTTGGACTCATGATGGTCCATCTTAATTGTTAATTGGATGAGATTTAGAATCACTATGGAAAAAAATATCTGGACCGATCTACGAGAGATAATCTAGATTAGATTGAGGTGGGAAGGAAACCCCCTGATATAGGTGGGGCTATTCTGCTGGCTGGGGTCCCACCAAAGAGGAGGAAAAAAGAGAAAGCAAGCTGAGCAGTAACGTTCATCTCTCTCAGCTTCCTGACTACAGATACAACATGAGCAGACATCACACATTCCTGAGGCTGTGACTTCCCCACTATGATGGACTGGGACCTCAAAACCATGAACCAAAATGAACCATTCTCCCTCAAGTTACATTCTGTCCCAGCAAAACAAGAAGCTTAGGTACCTGTCAACTGGCAGCAAAAGAGGTCTGGAGATGTGACTAGGGAAGACTGAATAGAATAAAGCTTAATCCTCATGTCACACAGAGAGGACTTCTCAGGGCTGTCCCTCTAGTACCATATCACTATGCCTAGCTCTCATCCCCTGGCCCTCTCGTGTTCTCCCTTGGACATCCAAGTATCTGAGTTGCCTACTTGGGCTTTAGACTTAAGACACTGACTCTGGAGTCAAGGACCCTGCATGCTGTGAGTCTGCAGACACACATCACACACCTTGAGCTGTTGGCTACATTGCAAGATTCCTGGCCAGAAATCAATGGCTCACACAATGAGCATAGAAGGATTGTCACCACTGAAGTGCCCCACAGGATCACTCTGTAGAAGATCATCCATGACAGAGGCAGAAGAAATCCATGACATCAGCATGATCCAGTAGAAAGGATACTGAAAAGTCCACATGCAAGACACAGACATCCAGGGGAGGTAGCTAGCCAACTGCAGCTATATCACCTTACAGTTAGCTCTTTGAGGTCCATGGGTGTCTAACCAGAGCTAGCTTGGCTGGTTGCACAGTGAGCAGGCTCAGAACCTAGACAGAGAGCTCCTATGCCCCAGGTTCTGCAGACATGCTCCAGTGGCCAGTAGGAAATAGCAAGCCGGAAAGAATCAGCTTATCACATCGCCTCCTAAGCAGCATAAATACAAAGAAACCGACTGCCACAAATAATGAACTCATGGGCTGCGAAGAGCCTCGGATCGCATCTTCCCTTAAGCCAGTTCTCCGCTGTTATTGTTCCAGACAAAGCTGTTCATGTCTCTCAGCACTGTTTTTCGAGTAGTGACGAACCCAGTGCTTGTTATTAGCCTGGATGGACAGCTGCTTTCTCCTTGTCACAAAACACCTCTGCTCTCTGTTCTCATCAGACTGGCTTTCCTGCAAACAGTTTGGAGGGGCTTAGCCTAGTGAGGAAGAGAGCCTGCTATCTCTGTCTCTGACTCGCAGGATGCAAAAGGAAAAAAAAAAAAAAAAAAAAGGAAAGCACTGTATTTTGATTGAGTCTTTATCCTGCCAAACACCAAAAGCCCAGAGTCTGGAAAGGATTTTTAAAAGCCCACTATCCACTGACAGCCTAAGAAGACAGCATTCCCAAGACGCTCATGCCCATGCTTACACATGCCCGCACACCTAAGCTTCCATTATTGACACTCTGCTGGAGTCTAACTTCCCCCAAAATGGTCTTGGTGTTTTAAAGCTGCAGGAATACTAGTAGCTGACATCTTGCCGGCTGTTAAGGCAACAGATATTTAGAAGTGATGTTGGTGTTTCCGTGGAGACAAGCCAGAGTGTGCTTCTTTGCCTTGGTAGGTTCTGTGGCTATTTACGTGCACCCTGGACCTCATTTCTAGTTGAGTGTACTGGACAGATTTTTCTCAAGTTTTAAGAATGGGGGATGACTGTTTAAGCCTGGAAAAGAATGAGGCCAGAGGCTGAACTAATACAAGTCTGCATTTTGGCCACATGGCCATTTCTGTGGCTTTTAAGAAATGGCTTCCCTGGATCCTTTGTCCATATTGTCTTTGGGAGATGTAACATAGTACTTGTGGTACCCAGTCGCTGATGAAACAATATGTGGGTGATAGAAAAACACTAGAGACCCTCTAAAAGGTCATCATCCTGGTGCCTATACCCTGAGAACATGCCAGGTTACACCACACAGAGGACTCCAGGTTGAAAAGCAGGCGGCCTTAAAGTAAAATGCTTATCTCGGTGGATGAGGAAGGATCAGAACGAACTCAAGGATCTCTGAAAACACAAGAGTTCAATCAGTAGATCTGATTACGGAAGTGAAGGCAGAGGGATGTGGTATAAGGGGAACTGTAGCCATCTTGGCAGTGGGGAGCTCTTGAGATGGGAAATGAAGCAGCACAGGGGGATTCTCCCTAGAAGGCCCCCAGAGGGGTTGCTACCCAGTGCGAGCAGTGCTTGTCCTAAGTGCCTCTCTCCTGAGTGCTGTCGGGCAGGGGGGCTTCTCTTCTGATCTCCCCTTGTGAGTCCAATCTGTGTCAAAATGCCCAGTTCTATGTGCTTGCACAAAGACACATGCCCAGACCCTTTGAATTTCATATGTATGTATGTATGTATGTATGTATGTATGTATGATGATTGAGGCTAAGTACCCTTGCATGCTGAGTAATTTCTCCACTCCTGTTTTATATTTAGTCCTTAGTCAAATTTTTTAAAAACTTATTATGTCCAAGTTTTCTGGTTCAGATGCTAGAGACAGAGAAACAGACAAAGTCTTTTATAAACTTATCATCTGGGAGGAAAGGAAGACATCCATAATTATTATAATGTAATAAAGTATACTTCACTTTGTGGGGAATTAACAGGGAGTTGACAGTAAAGATATTTGAGCTAAGACAATGTAGGTTTTAATCCCAGTCTTGCCACTTAGTTGCTGTATATTCACCTCCTCTGTGCCTCAGTTTCTCCATTTGTGTAGTAAACTAATGAATCTAGCTACTTAGGTCTTGAGGCCCTCTGATAAAAAGGTTCAGGATAGAGATGGACTGTTATTTGTATTATTCTCCTGTAGCACATACAAGGAGGGACAGAAAGGAAGGAGAAGAAATAACACACTTCTTAGGTGAGAGAAAGAGACTTGGACCACATCGCAGATAAGGGCCATGTTGGAAAAATGATTTGAAATTTTTCATGTGGCAAACTAGGAGGAGGAACATTCCATGTCAGAGATTTGGTAAATGTAAATACCACGCTGCCAGTTCAAGAGATGGGGATCTAGCCAGAGGGAATAACAAGCTACAGGTTGTTTTCAAGACTATTTGAAAGTGTTTTGTTGTCTCAAAATGGGATTGAATTGATGAAGCTTGTCTGCCTCAAACCCAGCCAGAAGCAATTCGGTCAAATCAGTTTTTGTCTAAAGAGAAGTAACTCATTCTGTTTAAGGTTCCAGGATTAATCAAGCGAGCTCAAAAGGAAAACCCAACAGGGAAATAAGCATCCACAAGAATGGGCCTTAGTGCATTTGAAGAAAAACCTAGGTATTGTGCCTGCCTGGCGTTCGTGTTTGACTGCTTCTATGTCTATCCTGGAATTTGGGGAACTAAATCAATTGTGCCATTTATCAAATAAAACCTGCATCTCCAGAGTCCCTGGGTGAGCTCTTGGGTGATCCCCAGTAGACCCGAAGTTTAACTGACAATTAATGAGTTCAGAGGAACATTCTAGAATCTTTCGACTCTGTGTTCTGCTCTCGGACAGGGGCATAGCAATAATTCGAGGACAGGCAGAGGTTGGGAATAAGGAGAGTCACTCTCTAGAGACAGCCCTCCATTCATGGGAAAGGACTTTTGTCTTTCTCCAGAGAGAGAATTCTTGGTTAAGATCCAAGGTACCCATGGATGGAAGTCTGCCTGACTCCAGTAGGGAGCAGTAGGAGCCAGAAATCCATGTCACTATGATTCTCTTCCCTCTCCCTCCTTCCCCTCCTGCCCCTTCACCCTTGACCCCTAGATCACCTCCCAGAGAAATTCCTCTATCTAATCCTCATGTCAGACTTAAAGTTTATATCTATGTTGTGGCAACACACCACAGTCCCAGCTGATTAGAAACCACTTCACTGTAGTCCAGTCACAAGGTCTACGGTGTGTCCACAGGCTTCCCTCCTGTGGGACAACCTGTTTCCTTCTCCTTCCCAGCGCAGCCACTGACATCCATGGTTCAAGGCTTCCCTCTTCCATCTTTGAAGCCCTCAGAACATCTCCCTTAATTCTGGTTTTCTTTCTAGCACCACACTGGCTTTCTGCATCTCACTGCCTCCTGGCTCCCTTGATAAACATTGCCGTGATTAATCTTACTTCCCCGGGTCACACAGAGGGTACCCATATACTCTGTGAAATAGGATGTGAAGAGGTATGGCAATGACTGTTGGTTAGCCTACAATATATGAAACCGCTCATGTGAGGGAAGGCAAAGGTCGGTAAAGAGGTCTGTACAGGTTTGAACTATCCATAGTAAGTATCGGCAACTCAATATCTACAGTCACCAAGAGATGAACTTTTGGGTATGCCTGTTCCAAGCATACAAACTAACTCTAACACACACACACACACACACACACACACACACACAACTTCTCTCTCTCTCTCTCTCTGTCTCTCTTTCCCCATATCTCCTCCCCCCTTCCCATCTCTCTCCTCCCCACTTCTCTGTTCCTTGATGGTGGGTGATACCATGTGACCCTCTGCTTCAGGGACTCCACCATGAGGACTTGGACCCTGTGAAGCAAAACACCCTCTCGTCCTTAAGTCGGTTTGTGAGCTATTTTATCACAACAACAAGACAATTAAGAAAATGTCCTTCCGATCCCTCCCTCTGCCAGCACTGTTTACTGCTGAGGTCAGGGGTCTCTACAGCAGACCTCCATGTTGTGAAAAGCCACAAACTCAGACCCAATGTTGTGTCAATTTAACAACTAGACTCTGACCTTTCCTAGCTTAAAAATAATTATTGTTCCTTCTTGGCCTTGCTGTGAAGTGGAACATTTTATTCTAACTGTGTGGCGTATCACACGCTCTTCTCCACCAGACATTAGAAAAGATGTCAGATCTGTCAACACACGGGCAGGTTTTTATTAATTATCTTTCAGACGCAGAGTCCTTTGGCTGATTTTTTTTTTCACACAAGGAAAATTCTTCTATTGAACTAGAAGTCTGTCTTTGTTAAATTGGTGTTTTATTTCCCTTGCAAAAAGTTCTCACTCAGGAAGTTCCAGAAAAGAAAGAAAGAGACCAAGCCAAAAATGGCACTGAAGGCAAAGAGATCTATTCAGTTCCGGCAAGTCACATCTCTTCTCTCCAGGATGGAGAAAGAATCTGCATTTCTCTCTTTAGATCTAACTGCATCCTGTTACATACAGAATATTCCAATCCTGATGGAGTCATTCATCGATAGAACACCCATTGGATTCCTGCACTGTATCAGTGCTAAATACAAATCAAGAAGACATAGTCCACAGCACTGAGGCAGACTAGTTGCAATATGAATGGCTGGCAGGTGTATATTTACTTTTAGTACTGTAGGGGAGGGGCCAAGGTGTGGAGGAGGGGGCAGTTATGAGAAATATTTTAGTTTAATTTATTAATTTAAACATTAAATTTAATTTGAATTTTTATTAATTTGAATTTACATTTAAAGTTATTTAAATCTAAAATAAATTTTAATTTTGAAATTAATTTAAATATTACAATATTTACATTTAATATGAAATAAATATTTAATAAAATGTAAGGTAAATTAAAGTAAATATTAAATAGGATGTAAATATTTAAATAAAATGGAGAGAAGAAGGTGGCTATGGAAGCATTGTCTAAGACTACATCAATATGGCTCATTTCCCTCATGGGCCCTTCTGCTTTTTAAAAAAGACACCTACTAGAAAGACCAGGCACAGACTAGACTCTTCAGAGAAATGACTGGGTACTCACCAGAAGGACTCAGACGTCTCAAAACTGAACAATTACTAAACAATCCCTGGGGTTCTCTATCAACTTTGTTTAAAGTGAGAAGTTTTGCAAAGATAAGAAGTAATACATTTCCAATTCCAAATGACTTTGTCTCTGAAAGATGATTAATAACAACCTGCCCGTGGGTTGACAGATCTGACATCTTGTCTAATGCCTTTCCATTTGCAAGGATAAAAAGCAATATGTTTCCTGAAGCCAGGCTTGGAACTTGCTCTGTAAAAACAGTCTGGCCTTTACCTCACAGAGATTTGTCTGCCTCTGCCTCCCAAGTGCTGGGATTAAAGACACGTGCTAACCTGTCATTCCAGCTGTGTGTGCAGGCTGAGCCATTAAGATTTCAAGTTCAAGGCCAGCTTGAAAATTCTGCCAGAAATTCTGTCTCAAAAAAGAAAAGAAAAGAAAGAAAAATAGTAAACGAATGAAAGGGGAAGAGCGAGAAATAGGAGAGAGGGGGGAGGGAAGAGAGAGAAGAGAGAAAGAGAGAGAATGAATGTGGGCTTGTGATATAGCTCAGTGATATAGTAACTGCTTAGCACATGTGAAGTTCTAGGTTCGAGCTCTAACACCACAGCATGCATAAATTCATCAATTAATTCAATGTCTGCAACTTTTTCCTGAGTCATATTTGGAAAATCCAGATTTCAATATAATATTTAAATAAAATGTAGAATCAGACTCAGCCCTCTAGAGAGCGGTAGCTGAGTTCTCCAGCAGGGAGTTGCCCACGGGAACCCTGGTGAGCTTTTAAGTCAACTCTCCTAGAGAGAGATGCCTCTGCTTGTGTACCTGCCCATGCTCATGGCGTAAACACTATCACTGTGGCCGATCTTTCAAGCTACTGACGTAAAACCCCTGAACACTGGTGTCTTAGTTGGGGTTTCCATTGTGGTGAAGAAACACCGTGACCAAAAAGCAAGTTGGGGAGGAAAGGGTTTATTTGGCTTAGACTTCCAGCTCATAGTCTGTCCATCATTGGAAGAAGTCAAGACAGCAACTCAAGCTGGACAGGATCATGGAGGCAGGAACTGATGCAGAGGCCATGGAGGGGTGCTGCTTACTGACTTGCTTTCCCTGCCTTGCTCAGCCTGCTTTCTCACAGAACCCAGGACCACCAGCTCAGGGATGGCTCCACCCACAATGGACCCTCCCACCCTTGATCACTAATTGAGAAAATGCCCTACAGCTGGATCTTATGGAGGCATTTCCTCAAGGGAGGCGCCTTTCTCTGTGATAACTCTGGCTTGTGTCTAGTTGACACACAATACTAGCCAGTACAACAGGTTTGGGGAGAGAGGTATACAGTTGGCTGTCTAAACAACCTTCTCCAATAGAACTAGGTGTGCAGGAACTTACTAAATCTGAGCTGTCTAGGCAGCTTTTGGAGAGCCTTTAAGTGGGAACTACAAGGCTGCCTGCTACCCCACGGTGAGATCCTGTAATAGAAAACTGGATTACACTAATATGAGTTTAAAACAGCCTGAAAAACCCATCTACTAATGGGGAAAATGAGATGCTACAGTCAGGCTTTAGAGTCAGAGAAACGCCATGAATTCTTGATTCGGGACCACATGTTATTTAAATATTGCTTTTGATGTATTACCTAGAGTCTTAGCTCAAATGATCAGAGATAATCCTGCCTTCTGACATAATTAGGGAGCTGCCGCTGTGCTAAGCTGAGGATAATCAATTTGACCTTGAAAGTTTGTCTACAGTGCCTTACTGATGTTCTGAGCATGGTAGAGATAGCCATGCTGCCCTCTTCCAGTCCAATACCAGCTATGGACTGGACTCCAAAGTCCTGTCCCCACTAAGAGAGAAGTTACAGGCTAGTGACCAGCAGGCCCCTCGGGGCCACAATACCTGCTAAGTGGACTTTATTTTGTCAGCAACCTGATCACATTTAAATATCAAGTGATTGAAATTTACACAGCACTGACGTTAGAAAAGAGAGAGCAACTGTCACCGTGTGGTTCCTGGCTGAAAGAGCACCATCACTGGGTGACCACAGCCCATGTGTCCCCAGAAAGAAGAGCCAGGTGCTTTGTGTGTGACTCCAGTTTGCCTTAGATCCCACATAAAAGAGAGCTGAGGTATGTTTCTGTGACTCTGCATGGATTTTTCTTGCACCCAATTCTGTCCATCCACTCATGACCCTTCCTGGCTTCTGCAGGTATCTGGGACTTTCACTATTTGCTCTCAATACTCCTAGGATAAGAGTGTTCTCTGAGGGCTGGGGAACTGGCTCCATCATTAAAGTACTGGTCTTGCAAGCAGGAAGACATGGATTCTATATCCCAAACACAATGCATACACATGCATACACAGGTACCCGTGCGTGAGTACATGTGTACACACACACACACACACACACACACACACACCCCAGAAATGGTAGCACAGCACTGGGAAGCTAGAGACAGGCAGATTCTTGGAGTTAGCCTAAGCCTACTTGGTGAGCAATAGACCAGTGAGAGACACTGCCTCAAAGCCATGGTTGAGGGGAGCACCTGAGCAATAGCATCATGGTTGTCCCCTGACCTCCACAAGCATGGGTGCCTATACACGCTCATAGCAAGAGTCTCCCCTCAATGGGCTGCCGAGGACTTTTCATATTACAGTAAGCTCCCACACACCCTCTACCTAAGACTTCTCCATCCATACTGAGTTTCCTCCAGCTCCTGAGAATACTGTATCCACTTCCTCTGATATCCATTACTCTTATCACAGCCTAAAGCCCTCCCTGTTTAACTGATCTGTTGTTCAAGGGCGCAGACTGGTTAGGGTGATGAAGTCAGCCCTCAGTTCAACAGTGTCTTGTCCCTCATCCTCTCAAACTCACTGCCCACTATAAACAAACAAACAAACAAACAAAACAAACAAGGGATGTTGGACTATAAGCCACTAAGTCATGAACCCTCCTGTTATCAGACTACAAGGCACTTTGCCTGTAATCCGGTCTCTTCCCCCGACAAGCAAACGTCAGGCAGGTTCTGAGCTGACAAAATTAAAAAGGCCTGAGCCGGAGTAGTTTACAAAGAACTTTTGAAACTTATTATTATCGCGTCTGCTTCCCGCCAGAAGTTCAATTACCTGAAATTTCATGACTCAGTCGTCTGGATATTTCCAACCCGAACTAGATTCACACAATATTTCAAAGCTTCAGCTAATCCCACCACTTTCAAAGTAAGTCTGATTCTTCATAGGGGGAAAATAGCATATCTTTGCCACAGCAAAAGCTGGAGGAGAAGGGCCCATCTTCAAAAATTACACAGTGCAAAATGCATTAATGGAGAAGGGCTTTCCCACTAGAGTCTCTCTAAGATGCCAAAAGTCAGTTTGACAGACTTTTCTCAAGGGCAAGTGGGGTCTGTGAGAGAGACACATCATGATAGCCACTCTTTCTGTTGAGTGGCCACCAAAGCCATCGCCACCTGAAAGGTGCTAAGGCTGGAATGAGAGCTTTGGGAAGGACCAGGGAGGCAGACGGAGAGCATCCTAGGGTAGTCAGTGATATGGAGAGCCTCAAGTCCCTCGTCTCAGGAATCCTGTCAGTGTTGGGTGCCCCAGTCCCTATGAGGATATTTAAAATGTACTCCAACTGAGCTAATGAGAGGAGTTGGATACTTGTCCACACTGCCTTCATAGGCCATCTCTGCAGACCCCCTTACCCCACCCTCACACACAGTACTGAGGATTTAGTAACTCTTGCTTCCCATTCAAGGTCACCAGGCTCTCCTGATTGACAGCTCAGGTGACCTAAGTCACAGTCCTGCTCTTCCTCCTCTGGGCTCACCCATAGCGCTCACAGTGCTTGAAAGAAACTCAGGGTACCTTTGTTTATTGGCTCGATCCCCACCTCCCATCAGTCATCTATTTTAAGACTTTAATCCATTTTTATCACAAGGTGCTTCAGCAAAGCTCTTCCAGGCTCCGCCTCTTAATCTTGATAGTGAATGTGAGCTTGTGTTAGGAGAAAGACAATGAAGACTTGGCAATGAGGTTCTTCAAGGGTGATGGATGCCCCTTTAAAGGGACTGCATATCCATTCACTGAATAACTCTGTTCTAAAAATGAAAGTCACACCAGGGGAACCAAAGGGCTGGGTTATGAAAATGCAAATGAGGATGTCGTTATTGGCTGAGCTGAATTCTTCTCATCCTGTCACAAAGAAGGATGAGGGAGGGAGGGCGCTCCTAAGCCAAGCCAGGGATATTACAGAATGCAGGGACTGGCATTTGATGCCTTATAATGGTGTGCGCTGTCTGCATTCAGAGGCAGCAGAATATCCCAGCTGACATAATGTCTAT
Organism: Mus caroli; assembly: GCF_978045245.1. Taxonomy (NCBI): domain Eukaryota; kingdom Metazoa; phylum Chordata; class Mammalia; order Rodentia; family Muridae; genus Mus; species Mus caroli. The sequence goes on from NW_028227265.1 coordinate 10,946,737, forward strand.
TACCCTGAATGTATTTGTATTCTTTTGAAAATAAAGATCTCTTTGGATCTGGCTTCCTTTCTCATTGATGTTTCTCAGAGTGGGCTACATTCAATCCTCTGGTCTGGGAGATGATTTCAGGTGCTATGCCTAGAAACATTTCTTTTAAAATCATGGTTGTCCCTTATTTTAATGCTTGCCCCCTATTTATAGCAAGCGATATTGACTTTCTATTTGTGCCGCTGGAAAACTTCCTCTCTGGATGCAGTTGGGCAACATAATAATTCGACTTAAATAGAAGCTAGTAATGACTAAAAAGAAAGCAATTGTAGCTTTCAAAACAATGGAGAAGATTTAAGTTGGGGGAAACCTTGACAGAATAGCTTCTCCAGGAAGGTTTGCACACAGGCAAGTTCCTCCATATGAAGACAGATCCAGTAGGAATCCCAAGACAGTATAGTGTAACTGCATTTGAGATGAATGGTTCGAAAAGTTTGGTCTCTGGGAGTCCACCCTTCTATCTTCCCTGGGAGGCTGTGATGTTGTTGACTGGCAACTTGACAGAGCCTAGAATCATCTTGGAGAAAAATCTACGGGCACGATTCTGAGGGATTATTGTCATTGAGTTAATTAATGTCCAGGACATTGTCACTCTATAGAGCAAGGTTGAGAACTGCATCAAAAGAAGAGAAAGCTCACAAAATAGGAGGCTGCATCTCCCTGCCCCCTGACCGTGGATGCCACATGGACAGCTGCCTCACCTTCCGCTGGCATGATGGGCTATACGCTCACAAAACCTTCTTTCCCCAAGTTGCTTGGTTGGGTATGTTACCTCAGCAATGAAGAAAGGAACATTTAGAGATGTTGCTGGAAAGGCTGGTCATGAGACTCAGAAATTCTGGCTCTGGAGTCGAAAGATGAAGGACTCAAGTCCTCAGACTCTACCACACAAGGCCATTCCCTCACTGCTGGTCATCCAAGCCGTAAATCCCTGCATAAGAAGTGTCTTTCACGAGCAGAGCCCATACCAGTCAGTCTAATCACAAAGGACAAAAGCCCTTCAACCATTTAACTGAGGAGACATGACACATGCTGGGAGCTAATTATGGGGAAAGCTGGTGTCCTGGGCAACTGCAGCAAATGATGTTTGCCTCAACAAGGAGTCTTAAGGGCCCGAAGCTGTGATCTCCTGTGGTGCATGTAGGGAAGGCTTCCTAGGGAGACCAAGACATGTATTCATTTTATTGTCATAGACCAATGGGGCTGATGAAACCCTGGACAAGAATTAAAAGCCCTCAGTGTGTGGCATGCTTACCACTACAGGATGAGTTCTGGCCTCCTCCTGTGTGTGAGGCTGCAGAAACTTCCATCTGAGGCCAGGAATGAGGAAAAGAGCCCAGGGGGTAGGCAGAGACTGTCCTTAGCCATGTAGGAGGCTGGGCCTGTACATATCAATTGCTATGTGCAGGGCTTAATACATAGCAGCAGAAATGGCAGGCAGGTAAGAGCAGCAGGGTGGCCCTCTTCATCTCTGCACTCATGGGTAACAGTGCAGGGTTCATGTTCCTAGGAGCACATCAAGCTAAACGGGAGGGTGGTGGCGACCTTATCTGTGGCTTTGAATGAAATCCCTGCATCTAAATTTGGTACGGTGGTGAGTTTAAGTCCAGGTGTGGCGTGACCTTGAAAAGATGAAATGGGATTTTCGAAGAGCTCTTTCTTTGTGAATATTCAAAGGAGCATGAATCACTCAACATGCTACAAAGCTGCTGCCATCCACTATGGCAGTCTGAAGCCACATGTGTCTGTGGGACACTGAAGATGTAATGGGTCCCACTTGATGGTGCTAGTGGGTACAGAACGGACACTGCGATACAAAGAGTTAGCTTGTAAACATCTCAAGATATTTCATCCCTATCTTTTCTCTTTTAATTTTTACTGATGTGCATGCATGCATCTGTGAGTACATATGTCATGTATATATAAATCCCTAAAGAGCCCAGAAGAGGGATTCAGGAATCCTGGAGCAAGACCTACAAACATTTGTAAGCCACCTAACATGGATGCTAGGAACTAAACATGAGTCCTCTGCAAGCAACAAGTGCTCTTAACCTAAGGGCCATCTGTCACCACAGCTCCATTCCTACCTATATTTACAGCAGGTTGAAACCACAGAACATTCTGGAGACTCTGGGCTCAAGAATGTGTGTTATGTTTAGCATCACCTGTTTCTCTTTCTATCTCCGAATGGGACTACCGGAAAAAGTTTTTTATACTTTTCTGATACGTAGAGCTTTGGTTACTTATCCAGAAAGGGATCCACACACATTTTCTTGAAGAGGAAAAATTTGTGGAAATTTTGTAGCCTCTTAGAGAAGTGCTTGAAATGCAACTATCTAAGGACAAGAGCCTATTCTTAGCTTATGTGATAAACAACGGTGACCAGATGAATCTGGGCTGTGGATCTGCTTGCAGACCCTGCCCTAGGACAGAGTGTTGCTCAAATCACTCAATGTAGTCTCTAGAGTCAACTGGATAACCATTTTTTCTATTTGTCTGAGATAGCATCTCATATGGCCCAGACCAGCCTCAGTGTCACTATGCAATCAAGGATGACCCTTTATGATATTATTGTCCCTGTACAGTCTGGGGTGCTGGCATCATCGACCTGTGCCACCATGGCCATCTGTGTGGAGGTGGAGGTGGGAGTCAGGGTACTAGGAATAGAATTCAAATTCTCCATCCATGCTAATGAGCACTCAATTGGCAGAGCTACTACATTCTAGCCCCTGAGAGAAGAAACTTTTCTCAGGTGTGTGATGACTAAGGAAATTAAGACTCAGGCTCAGAGGTTAGATAGGACTAAGAACAGAATGTATGTGAATTCTAAGCTCACACTCCTAATGGCCTTTCAACTCCTCTTCCCTTATGACCACATGACTATGTCGGGTGTCCCTAGCACCATGCTTGGCCTCAGTTGGTTTCTGGCTGAAGAGAGAAAGAAATGAAATACAGGATAGTCTTTAATGGAGCGCTGGTGATTTTAAGATTTTTTATTTATTTATTATTATTTTTTTTTGCTTTACCTGTTGTCAAAGTGACAAAGGACTGGAGGCAGCTTGGTTGTTTAATGCAGCCCCCCTGCTTAGCATGAACAAGGCCCTGACCTTTAAACTCATGCGAGAGATAAGTTCAGTCAATCAAATGAGAAGAAACTGCCATCCAAGGGCCCAACAACAAGCAGTGGCCGTGCGAGTGTTAATCTCCTAATGCAGAGACTGATGGGCATGGGAAATAGAAGACAATTCCGCATCCTATCTTCTGAGTTCAGGCAAGCTGGCTAACCCTGAACTGAGAGAATTATTATTTATTAAAAATGAGATAGTCATGGGCCAGCGACTAATCCTGATTGGGTTCAGAAACAATTCCCCACCCATGGAGCAAGTAATACATTTTTTTTCCAGGAAGGTGTTTTGTTAAATACAAAATGCCAATCACATTATTATGCGTCTCCCCGGGGGGTTCCCATGTAGGATCTTTTTACATTGTAATCTTATCAACCCCAAAGAGGCCTTCAGCATGACTGGCCCATTCTCTCTCCAGAACAGCTGCTGCATGCTGGGCTTGCTTCTTTCTGAGACTTCCTCCAGGGGCCTGGATCAGACACCCCTGAGGCCCCTACCTGGCCATAGCTTGGAGACAGAAGTCAGGGGGGTACTCACTAGTTAACATCAGGCTCTTCTTCAGACACAGATAAGAACAAAGAGGGACAGGGTGGAGTCTGTCCATCTCCAGTGCTTACAAAAGCAGCATAGATTCCATGAATGGCTTATGGAGAGTCAGAGAAAGCAAACACTGGGAATGTATTCTCCAAACTAGCAATGTGCTGGCCAAACAAGTCCACGGGGATTGGAGCAACACAGCAAGAGACCACTGGCTTTGTAGGTTGGATTTAGACTTTGTTGTCTGTCCAGCAAACCTCCCATTGAATTCTTATTCTAACCACCACTTCCTGATCTATACATCTTCCACAGAAGCATCTTCTTTTCTGGGTCTGAAGTTTGGTGCACCATGCATGCTCATCTGCTTGGTACATGGGAAGGGTGTGACATATACCTATCCATGTTTTGACATTTATCACATAGGGCAAGTTTTAGGCTTAGGGGACTGGTCCCTGATATCAGTTCTCCCTCCCTCTGACTACCATCTGAGAATGGTCTCACAATAAACCTATCTATTTGAGGAATCAAAAGGTGAGGATGGGGATGTTGGGACACGTCTTGGTAATCCATCGCTGATGTTCTATGATGTTTGCTAGTCCAACATCAGCATCCTTTCCAACCTCTCCTCCCCAGCATCTGCTGCCACACAATTGGAGTTGTCTGAATTGGAATCTGTCTGTCATCCATGCTGCAGGCAGGTCTGTATACGACAGCGGCGGTTGGTCCTCGGTAGATGCTGTGGAGACTCATTTTCTCCTCGTCCATTTATTTCAGAACATACAGCTATTTGTACAATGTCAGCAGATGCAGACGTACGAGCTACTGTGATATGGAAATGACACAGACACAATTTCAGGATTGTTCCCGTGTTGTGTCTTGTCTTGTTTTCTTTGTGGTAGGAATACTTAAAGAGAGAATAAGGTGTATTTTTCACTGCGGGCACTGCACACGATTCATAATGTAATTATAACCGTGGATGGTGCGAGGCCCTCATAGCTATAAGTACACTTAATAGACTACATTTTCTGCTCTTTTATTTTTTTTCAATCGTGTTGATAAGCATTGTGAAGTAGAAGGAAGAAGGGGAAGAAAGGGATGAAAATAACTATGTTTCAGTGGTCATGAATATATTTCTTCCTATGTGGATAATACCATGCGTTCATTAGAGTAGGAAAAGAAAGCTGGAGATATTGAAACATGTATTTTCAAACTGGTTTCAGGCTTATAACTAATGGATAATATTCTGTCACTTATATAGAATTAAAATAAACAGTGGTTTAATGAGATTTCACTAGGCCACTCGCAAGCACTCAATCAAATCTTATTTTCAGTGCGTGAAAAATGTCTCCTTGACTCTTAATGCACTTAGGGTCAACGGTAACATCTTCATACATAAAAGATTCCGGTCTGCTTTAAAGGGAGAGGTAATTATAAGATGAGGGTCGCCGAGAAGGTCTAGGATTTGTGTAACTTCTATTCTAATTAATTTATCATACGTGAGATTTTGCTTTGGCTTCCAAGTGTTGATCTTTTATAGCTATTACATTCTGCGTGATAATGAGTTTTTGCCCTTGGAAAGGCCATCCCTGATATAATTTCACCATTGACTGGGGGGAGCCCATGAGTAGAGATGTTCCTGTATGTGCTCACATCTTGAAAAGTCACCCTGCAGCCCTGAGTCTTCTTTGCCCCTTTGATGCTATTGAAAATAACAAGACACCAAAGGATTGGGGGATTTAGACAAAAGGTGAGAACTTCAATTAATCATAAGGAAGGTTACCTTTGTAGTGGTAGCCCAACGGCGTGTCGTGCTGATCAACAGGAACATTTCTGTCTGAGAATGTGGGTTTCTTTCTCTCCTCCTGTCTTCTAAATGAAAAGCCCTGAATGCTGTGGCTGTTGTGTCTAATGTTTACTGCAGGGTTGCAACGTGGTTCTCAGCCACGGCCGTTGCCTTAGCCCCTGTTTTATCAGAAGACCTTTGTGTCCTTCATCACCTTGATTCCTTCAGATACTTCTCACTCCTTGAAAGGTTTTGTTATTGCAGAAAAAAAAATAAACTGCAGCTATTCATAATTACACCATTTTCCAGGACCTTTCCACCTCTACTACTTCAAAAATATCAAAGACCTACATAATTGTCAAATGGAAGCTTTTTAGATAAGCCACAAAGCTAAGTCGGTAGAATTCTATCTCAGAGAAACTTAGTGTCGAAGTTGCTCAGGATGAATGTGGGATTTCAGTTATGATTTCTGAAATGTTGAAACCCTGCCCATCACAAGCCTTGACGGCAAAGCCCCTGGAGGAAGCCTCAGCGTACCTGCCAACCATCACTTGGGATCCTGGCCATACGCAGCCTGCCATTTTGATTATGAATGGGAATGTGGGCTGGGGTTGGAGAATCTGTCTTTCTGACACCTTCTTAGGTCCACAGACTAGAGATTGAAAGACAGAACCTTGAATGATAATGAAGAGCAAAGAGGCACTAGTTCACAAGACATGGTTCCACTCCAGTTCCCAGGAAGATCATCTAAGCATCTTCTATAAACCCTGCCCTTGGCAGCACCAGAGACCATTCTCTATGAAGGATCTGAGTGGAACAGTGTTGCTGGTGCTAGCTCCTTTCATCCTGTCATCAGAAATGTCTGGAGTTCAGAGAAGCATCAGCCTACCATTGTTGAAGTTTGGTCTCCTTTTGCTATGTATTGTAATGCTAAATACTGCACCCCACCCTCCACCCCTCAAGGTCTGGTTGCCACCAAGGACCAAAGAATCTGCAAGTAGAACTTAAGTGAAGATAAGTGACCTCCCCCACCCCACCCCTCCAAGTTATCCATGATTGGTGAATAAAGATGCCTGCAGCCCACAGCTGGGCAGAATGGAGGTGGGGCTTGGGATTCCTGAGCTTGGCATTGGAGGAGAACCAGAGGAGAGGGAGAAGGAGAGAAGGAGTTGAAACAAAAGCCCCATGGGTTAGGTGAATCATAAGAGCCACAGCTATGAGGGCTGACCAACTGAAATTAAGAGCAGCCCAGACAGAACATGGCATTATTTGAGATTATTAATGGGGAAATAGATTTGAATAGCTTATAGGATAGATATCTGCCCAGCTCTAGGGCTGATTAAGATTTATTATAATAATAAAAGTGTGTGTCTTTTATCTGGGAAATGAATGATCAAAGGCAGGATAGTATACCGCTCCCCATTGAGATTAAGTAGTTTCTACACCATACCACACTGAATAAGATTTTTTTCCATAGATGCCCCTAGGTGCCGAGAACATGGTTTTTATGAGCCTTTATCTGTGCCTGGAGTTATTCACTGATTCATTCAACAAATGTGTCTAGTACAAGAACATGATTGTGATGGTTTGTATATGCTCAGTCTAGGAAGTGGCATTATTAGGACATATGGCCCTGTTGGAGTAGGTGTGTAACTCTGGATATGGGCTTAAAGAGCCTCATCCTTGCTGCCTGGAAGCCAGTCTTCTCTTGGCAGCCTTCAGATGGAGATATAGCTCTTCCTGCACTATGTCCACCTGGACACTGCTGTGTTCCTGCCTTGATGATAACTGTCTGAACCTGTGAAGCTGTAAGCTAACCCAAAGTAAACGTTGACCTTTATAAGAGTTGCCTTGGTCATAGTGTCTGTCCACAGCAGTAAAACCTTAAGAAAGATAATGATAATCAAAGAAAAAGACACACCCCTGCCTTCATAGAGAGTCAAGGTATAAAGAGACTGGACAGTTGAGAACATTAATACACATGTAACTATACATAAGGAGAGTTTTGAAAGCTGAGAATATGTTCTTTCATATCGTAACTTTTCCCCTTCACTGTTTGTAAGCAGACAAATAGAATACACATATTTGTATACACATACATGTATATGCACATTTCATATGCACAAAGCATACATAACGTGTAACATAATATTACATACACATATACACACTGTTCTTTTTCTCTGTTTAAGAAATAGCCAATGCTTGACCATTAAAATGCAATACCAGTTCCCACAAGGCTCAGGGACCATCAGGGAAGAAGAAACAGAAAGATCACAAGAGCCAGAGGTCAAAGAAGACTGAGGCAAAAGAATAGCCTCTGTTCATGACACGACTATTACACTCATGAACTCACAACAACTATATTGCCTGCATGACTCACATAAGGTCAACCCAGGCAAAGGTACAACACCGAGGGGGGAGGGGGCCCATGAACTTCCACCCACAGCTGAGGAATTGCAGACAGAGTCTGTTTTAATGGTGTTACTTCCTATAGGTCAATCATGATCCCGTGTTGCCTTCTGTAGGGCAGCGGTGATCCAGGAAATGGTCTACCACCCATGGGTAAGCCATGGGCAACCAGTACTAACTGGACCCAGTTAGTTATAAGGAAAACAGAACAGGACTTGAACTTCAGGGGGATAAATGTAGGAGAAGTTAGGGGGAGCGTTGGGGGTGAATATCGCCAATTCTATGCATGTATGCTATTCTCAACATTTATCAAAACAAGAAGTGCTTATTTATCAAGCCCGAGGCCTTCTGCAAAGAATACAGCCAGCTGCTCTCAGGGAGTAGAAGGCATGCTGGTGGCCATGATCAGCATTCAGGACCCAGCACTGTGATAGTTGTTTATGGACTCTAGCATGGTGCCATCGGAGCTGGAGTTCAGAGAAATGCCCTGGAAAATACAGGAAGGAACTTGTCAGCCAACATCTGGATCCCCTCGGACTGCAAATCAGAAGATGCAGCTGAGTAGCCTTGATCCTGAACTTTATAAGCATCCACCCTCCATCCAGCTCATAGCAACTCGTTTCCCTCCGGGGGGGTGTGGAGTGAGTGGCTATAACATTTCCCCTACTCCAAGGCCTGGCAAAGGGTGAACAGTCAGTAAATAAATGCCCGTTAATTTTGATATCATCCTCAATGTTCCTGTTAATGGTTACTATGGAAGAGTGTATGAAAGGCTCTCCAAGGAGGGGAGGCATTTTGACATGTGGGGGAGGAAGAGAAAGACATTACAGAAAAGGACGAGTCTCTGAGAACCCTATTGTTGCTTACAAATTCAATAAATATGCCACTGGTTATTTGTGCTTGCCGGAGAATTAGGTGGGGATTAATTAATATTTATAATGTATTTTGATATCCATGTTGTATCTAGTGAGCAATTAGTTCTGTAACACAAAGCCAAATCCTTTTACAAACCAAACAATGTAAGACAAACCGAATACAGCTCTATAAGAAAGCATGGAATCTCATTAACTCATCTTGTAGGAAAGACATCCAATTGGGAACTCCTCCATCCTCTTAATAATTTTCTTGTTTTGTTTTGTTTTGTTTTCTGGATTTCAACTGCTTTTTCCCACCCTGCCCTGCAAGGGCACAGATCAAACTGTTCTCTCTTGAGCAAATGTGATCACAGAAACAAGTGAAAGTCAATGGTGTTCTGGCTCCCTAGCCTTAGAAGTTCTAAAAGCAGAGAGTATAGAGATGGTATACTACAGAGAGAGTCAGTTCCCACCACCCTAGTCTAATGAGGTAAGCAAGGCTCTATGCTTCCTTAATCTAGAGGCATGCTGAGAAGAGGGAACATGGTAGTGGTAGTGGTAGTGGTAGTGGTGGTGGTGGTGGTTGTGGGTGGGGAAAGGGGTGGGATAATATGGAGAAAGTTGAACTGGGCCTATGGAGATGGTTCAAATGCACTGTGGCAAGGAATGCTCGTTCCTCCCTGACTAAGTTCACTGCTGACCAAGCTGATGTCCAGCTATTTTTCTGCTCTATATAAATCCTTTCCTATCATCTTAGCCTCAAGAGCCCCACCCAGTGCCCGGAGCAGAAAGTTCTGTTCATATACCTTTAGCTGGAAGCAGATCCAACCAGAGCTCGCATAAACAGGTGTGGAGCGGCTTTCTCTCTTATCTCTGCCCTTTCTCCTTATGTGAAATGTACAATGATTTTGTGACAGGAATGTGACTACTTCCAATGGAAGTTTGTGTAGCCAACATGGGGAGCCTAAATCCCTGGCAACACCTGTCTAGACAATGCATCCTCCTGATTCTCTCCCAACATCTTTCTGCCCAGAACCAAGATGTTCCCAGAATGTAGGGTATTCAGTGACACAAGCAGAACCAGCAGGACAGTTCCATCTTGCGTCTCGTTTTACAATGTAGACAGACTGTCTGCTTTCTGTCAGGATGCAGATCTGCACACACACCGTATGATCACCATCCATCACCAAATCTCACCAGAACTTCTGCTTACTTTTAGAATTCTGTTCAACTCACCCAAGCCAATACAGGGCCTGTTCACATCAACATCGTTAGAATGCTGAAGATCTTCCAGAATCCGTGTTCAGATAATATCCACCCCCACCAGAGACTCCTGACACAGTGATAACTCTCGGTGCAATGACAAAACAGTCGAGAGCCTGCCCAGAAGGAGGTTAGCATAACTGTGTCTACAGATCTCCTCTGCTCTACAGCAAACTGCTGCAACTTACAGTAAACTCCTCTACCACCCTAGCCGGAAAAGCCAAAGACTTGTCATCTTGCCATTCACCGTGAAGTCCTTGTCCATCATTGGTTGGCAGACCTCTATAAGCCTCATGGCACCATCCCACTCACTCTTTGGGTTGTCCAGCACCTTGCTGGACTCTTTAAAGTCTTAAATATGACATGTATTGATGCTGGAGAGATTACACAGTGGGTTAGTGCTTGATATACAAGCCCAAAGACCCAAATCTGGCTCTCTAGCAGCCACATAAAGCCTGGTCCTGAGGAGACAGGTGGATTTCCAGGGGATTAATGGCCAGCCAGTCTGGTTGAATCATCAAATAATGAATTAGTGAGACTTTGTCTCAAAAACTAAGTGAAGCCCAGCAGACAGTCTGACAGACAGACAGACAGACAGACCGTACAGCTCCTGCATACAAAACCCTCTTATGATAAAACAATGGGTGTGACCTCTAGCAGTAAAGAAGGACAGAGCTCAGAATGGGGTAACTCTGAATGGAAAATTATAAATCTGAATTCCTCTTAGCCTCCTCCCCAAAGCTCCATATCCATATTTTATTAAATTAGCACGGCATAATTTTTTTAAAGAAATGAGTTTTAGCACAGAGAGGCTACGTGGTACTGCTTAAGTGAGCTATGATCCAAATGTGTTCATGGATAGAAATAACTTCTACCTCCCCACCGAGTAGACAGTAAATAGGCCGTGCTCTGGGCTTGGTGAGTGCTTTGAAAGCCAGCCATGTGGCATTTTTCTGTAATTAGCTCCACTGTGCATCCTCTCTACCTCCACTAAGTCTCCTGGAAACCAACCACCTCAGCTTCTTTAGCTGCTGACACACATGCACGCGCGAGTGCACACACACACAGCGCCATCTCTCTCTTCTCGCGGTCAGTGTCTGGGAGTGCCACATGTTCAAACCCTGCCGACATCAGCAACACCTACCTGTCAAACTGTCTCACCAGCAAATCCACCAAGCCATATAGAAGCCAGCCAAGCCCAGGGAATCAACTGCTAGGGTCTGTCATTTACAGGTGCTTTCCACTGTGCAACGCAATTGGAAATGACCAGTGTGCTCTGCCTTACCACCTGGCAATAGGGCTCTAGTCTAAATGCAACTGGGCCTTTATTCCCATGACAACTACAGAAAATTAACTTATTGAAAGGATACAAACAGAATACACATTCCTGTTTCAAAAAGGATGAGTTCTTGTCATGTGCAAACACAAACAATTTAAAATTACAGAAAGTGTTTAAGATTTTATAAGTGCTTTCAATAGGGGGATTGAATCTGAGATTGCACATAGAAAATCAAAACCACGTGACCACTTTATATCCCCGTCACTGTTCATTATTAAAATCGGAATTTTGACTTGTACAATTTAAGCCTCTGGCGACACGGGAGGCTCTGCATTCCTAAAATAGTCTGGCTTCATGCAAAAGTGGCCGTCTGATTTCAGGTTTGCATCTGACTCTTTGTGGCTATTTATAGCAAAGTAATTCAGAAGCCAAATCACTTTTCCCTTAGCAGACAATGCATCTCAAAAATATTTGTTAGAACTGGGTAGATTTGAGAGAAATAGGCCAAAGCCAACCGAGTCCCCACCAGCGAGTGCATTCAAAATTGAATCCAAAACACTTTTCAGCTAATGAGAAATTTCTCTTTTGTTTTGTTTTCTGTGACCAGCAAAAAGGGGGAAAATATTGCAGAGGTGCCTCCAAGAACTAAAAGCATCACTGTTCTGCGATCCAGCGATAACACGCCCTCAAATACATCAAAAGGAACCGAGGCACAACAGACACGCTCCCTCACAGCTGGATTTGCAGCAGCACCGTTCAAAATAACCAAGGGGTATCACCTGCCTAAGTGTCCATCGACAGACCACTGGGTAGAAAACGGCGGTGCATGCGCACAGTGGAGCTGTGCAGAGTCCGCTCAACCACAAAAGAAGGAAACTTGTTTTTGCTCTGAGACGGCTCGCATGTGTGTGTGTGTGCGTGTGCGTGTGCGTGTGTGTGTGTGTGTGTGTGTGTGTGTGTGTGTGTGTGTGAAGTGGGTGTGGTAGGGAGGCAACTATCAGGAGTAGAAGGAGGGAGAAAAGAGGAGGGCATGGGGTGAAGAATATGGTCAGAGTGTGTGATACCCATGGATGAAAATATACATAGAAAACCTTACCACTGTGTACGTGAAGTAGGTATGTGATGTGATAGACCTATGTGGTGTGTGAATGGATATGCACCAACATAACAGGAAGGCCTCACGGAATTTTCTTAACGAGGTTCGGTTATGGCAACAGTCTTGGAGGGCGTCAGAACGGCAGAGTGTCCCTCACTGCTCTGGTGAGCAAGACATATCTGTGATCTCTGAATGCTTTTCCAATATTACTCCAACAATGAATGGGAAGCTCTCTGAGGGTAAAATGAAATCTATTTCTTTATTATTATTATTATTATTATTATTGCAAAATATTCAGAATTTAACTTGCCAATGAAACCTGCAGAGCACAGAGAGTGGAACGCAAGGCAACCTGGGAAAAGCACAGCCCTCTGGAGGCTTCCATGCTGGAGATCCTGACAGAAAAATGTCCGGAGAGCCCAGCTCTGCTGGCTGCTTGGCTGTCTCTGTCCAGACATAGGCCATATGAATGAGAAGGTGTCCAGATGATGCCACCTACCTAAGAAGTCCTGAATGAGATGCAGTGTGCTAAGCCTAGGCAATCAGCCCCTAGACTGTGAGGGGCAATACAGGTTCTGGGGAAATACTCAGCAGGAAAATGTGTTGCCTAGCATAATAAAGCTCTGAGTATGATCCACAGAACTACATAAACTAGGTTTGGTGGCCCTATCTTCCTGGAGTTGGGAAGATAAAAAGGAAGAGGAGGAAGAGGGAGGAGGAGGAAGAGGAAGGAAGAGGAGGAAGAGGAAGAAGAAGAGGAGGAGGAGGAAAGGAGGAGGAGGAGAAAGAGGAAGTAGAAGAAAGAAGAGGAGAGGAGGAAGGGGAGGAGGACTGGGAGGTCTAGGTATTGCTATAAATAATCCTATAAGGAGTATTTAATACCCACCTGAAGGTGCACATTAACATGTGCACTGGCTATTCCTGATGGGCAGAGCTAATGCCTTTGGAAGGTCAAATGAGTGAATTCATGTATGCCATAGGAGCAGTGTCTGCACAGAGTAGGGCCTCCACCCACTCTGGCTCTGTGAATGGCATGAAGCCAGACGGAGGTGCCACTCCCTTTCTGCACTGCCACACTGCTCAGCTGTGACACAGGTGACCTTAGGGACTTGTCCCTTGGAGCCAATGGCACCCTTGATAGTCTTTCTTCCTTAAATCTTTCTTCCAACTCCCATCTGCCGCCATGTCCTCTCTAAACCCTGCATCTCACTCCTGAGCCATGTAAGTTACATAGGGCTTGTTTGGTCTTCTGTTTGGTAGCCCAAGCTGTGCTTATTTTGAACTCAGGGTGAATGATCCAGCTGTATGATAGTGCTCTGGATTTGAAATTTGGAGCACTCCTCCTGCCTCGGTCTCCCAAATGCTAGGACTAGAGGTGTGTATCATTACGCTCAGTGTAAGCATTTCTTTCTTAGGAAGTCTTCCCTGGCCATCAACCTCCACAGAGACGCTGAGCTTTCGAATTCAAGGTCACGGACCACTCTTCTCCACCAAGGTTCTGGTTCCCATCTGGATGGCAGACAGCGCCAAGCTCTTCACACCTAGCTTTCTTACAGACTGGGCAGCCAGCTTGCAGATAGTATGGCTATTGTAAGCCCAGCATCTAACTCATGCTTGGCTATCCATGAGCCAATCCAGGAAAAAGAATGGGAAAAGGCAGGCAGGGAGATCACCTAGAACCAGCTTTGCTGGACCAAAAGGAACTTGCCCTAGGCCAGACTCAGCAGCTGTACAGGCTGAAAGCCCGGGAACCCCAGTTGTCTCTCTCAGTCTGTGGCCCTATTCATCTAAATTTTCAAAAACCGTCTTATGCCAATATCAAAAAGATGATTTCCTCTTGGAGAGGACACTGCCTCATTTGCTTTCAACAGTCACTAATGTTCCAAATTTCCCCTCCGAATTTCATGCCAACGCTCCCATGGGGAATTTAAAAGTAAAACCAGAAAAAAAAAAATGATGTGGGGGAAAAATGTCAGATGAGAACCATAAATGTATTACAGACCTTCAACTAATATTGTTGCTGTCAAAGTTCAAGGATTAAAGAATCATCACTGTGGCACCTTCCCCAGAAGTCCATCCCTTCCTGACAGTGGTGCCTGGCCCTAGCTGCCTTGCAAATAGTGCTTGCTTCAGATGTAATTAATGAGGAGACCATAGTCTCAGAGTCGCAAGGCTCACCCTATCCTAGGAGAGGCAAGTCCCACTGACTGGCGGCAGCAAAGGACCTCACCATATATAGGGGAAATGTCTTCATGTATACAAAGGTAACCTATATGCTTGCTTTTGAACATGGGCTGCCCTGGTCCAATACTGACACAAAGCCTTTATAGTTAGGGCCACATCCAGCGAGTTCAGAGTACATCAGGGAAAAATTTCAGACCCAAGTCCATAAGGCAAACAGATACTTAGTCCGACATGGTGTCATGAGTTTCTCAGGCATGGGTCTTGTCTGTCTCCTTTGTCCCTGTATTCTCAGTGCCTATCAAGACCTGTCACATAGCAGAAGATCAATAAAGGCTTGATGGGCTGGGGAGAAAAGCCTGGTAGATAAAGTACTTGCCTGGCAAGCATGAGAACCTGAGTTCAATCACCAGAATTCATGTAAATCAAGTCCTGTGTGTCACTGTGCTTATAATTCCAGAGCAGGGACAGAGACAGGAGGATCCCTTAAGCTCACTGATTGGTGAGCATAACCTAAGGGGAAGATCTTAGGTCAGGGAACGATCTTCTCTCAAAAACATATGGCTGCTGAGGAGGCTGTGGCAGCCAAGGGTGACTGACCTCTGGCCTCCACACACATGCACATGTACCCGCACACACATATGTACCTACATGAATGCTCATCCCACACACAGATAAAATAGATGCTCATTAGAGAAATTGAATGCATGAGCAAACAGTTAACTCTATAGCTTGGGGCCTGAGCACTGCTGCAGGCTAGCTCCAGAGCACTGTGGATCTTGCCTTGACCTTAAATGGCTCTTGCGAGACTTCAAGGAAATCACTTTGGCTCTCTGCACCTCGGTTTGACTATCTATAGACAAGGCGCACAGCACTCCTCTCCCAGGGTTGTATGGAATAAATGTGGCTCACACAGTGCTTAGGACAATAACATAGGGGCTGTGTGAGCTCTCATCTAAGTGCCATGGTGACAGATGAGCACCTATAGCGAGTGCCCAATGCATGCTGGCCCCTGTGCTCAGAGATTTCTATGCACCATTGACTATGTCAAGTGGAAAAAAGAAACTCATATCTCATTTAATCCACCCCTTCCCAACACAGCATATACCTCTGTCCCTGCTTCGAAGATGAAGGAGCTGAGTGGCAAGGACCAGGCAGTAATGCTCTCCCACAAGTGACAAGTGTCCCTCCCAGCCTCACTGCCTTCTCTTAGCTTCTGCAGTCCCAGAAACACTTACTGTGTCAACACCAACAATGTTTGGGCAGAACATATTAGCAGTGGGTTGGCCTAATGCTGCTTGCATTCCAATGGTCATTTTGGGCCCCCGAGACTGGTTGCCCCAAAGAGAGTCCACACCTAAGATGCTAAATGACCTTGGACCGAAGTTATTTCTGATTTGGTAAATAAAGATGCCAGCAACCAACAGTTGGGTAGAAGAGACTTAGGTGGGTTTTAGATTTCATGGGGCACTGGGGTCAGGATGAACAAGGGGAGAAGGAGGCAGGAGCGGGAAGGAGAAGCCACCATGGGTTAGATGAGCCATGAAAACATGGTGCTGAGGGCTGGCTGATTGGTGTTAAGAGCAGCCCAGATGGAGCATAATAAATAGTACGTGATAACTCGGGGTTAGTGATAGAGAGTAGATTCTAACAGCATGGAGGGCAGGCAGATGTCCAGCTATGATACTGTTTAGGGCTTATCATAAATGTAAAGGTTGTGTGTGTGTGTGTGTGTGTGTGTGTGTGCTTCCAGGAATTCAATAACCAAAGGTGGGGAAGAAATTCCCGGGCTGGGATTTAAATAATTCCTACAGTACACATCACTCCAGCGCCCGCCCCCCTTCTACACGTCCATTTACACCTCCTGAGAGAACATGTGACTTGCTCACGTGTTTGCAAGCGATTTGCCAGCCAGGTCTGGTCTACTAGCCTGGGGATCTAGGAGACTGTGGGTGCTTGATGGGGGTGGGAGGAGAAAAGGGAAAGAGAAGGAGTAAGTAAGAAAGAGAGAAGCAGCGGGAGAAGGAAGAGAGAAGAGGAGCGGGAAGGAGGGTGGGCAAGAGGGAGGGTAGGAGGGAGAACAGGAGGAGGGTGGGTAAGAAACTTCTCCCCTCCTTCCACCTTCTCTCCTCTCTTGAGCAGCATGTCCTTGGTAGCTGCTAACAATCACTGAAGGCATTGTAATGACCTATCAGACATCAATGAAGCCCAGCTTGGCTAGAGATGGGGAGGGGAGCTAACAAGAACAGAAGGCTAGGACAGAGGGTAGGAGGAAAGGTGCATGGCTGTCGGGTAGGAGACTTGAAGAGAAGCAACTTGAAGATCCCTTGTTCACTGGAGCCTCAGCTAATTTGGGAAGCTGCATTTGAGACTTCGATCTCTGTCACCCACCAGCCAGAGGCCACCCAGTCTCAATGTGTCATTTCTCCTCTTCAGTCTGGAAACTTACTTGAAATCTGCCTTCATGCTTAGCAGGATATACTACGTTATCCAATTAATTTAGATCGATTAATTGATTGGTTTTTGTAATTACAGGATTACTCACCTAGCAATGAGAAAATGAGTTTGAGCAATAAAGAGCACTAGACAATGGAAACAACCCAGTCGGAGTGGACACCCCTCCCCTGTGTACACACACATATACACACTTAAACACACACTCACACCCTCCCCTGTACACACACACATGCACACTCACACACACACACACACTCATACCCTCCCGCATATACACACACCCTCCCTTGTAACACACATACCCTCCTCCATGCACACATACACAATATCCTTCCCTCTAAATAAACACACACTCTCCCCCATACACACACCCTTCCCCATACACACACCCTTCCCCATACACACACATACACACATACATACCATTCCCTGTACACACATGTACTCTCTGCCATATACACACACCCTCCCCTGTACACAAACACACACACACATCCTTCTCTGTACAATATATAACTTTTTCTGTACACACACATACACACACCTTCCCTCATACACACATACCCTTTCCATACACACACATATACACACACCCTCCCCTTACACACACACATACATACACCCTCCCTCATACACACACACACACACCCTCTCTCATATACATACATACATACCCTCTCCAATACACACATACACACATATACACATACATACATACATATATACACCCTCCTCCATACACACACACCCTCCCTCATACATACACACACCCTCTCTCATATACATACACACACACACTCACACATACACACACACAAGCTCTACCTTGCATTGCATAGCACCGAGTAAATATAAGCAATGATGCACGGACGGTTCTGTCCAGTGTCCAGGGCATTTCTCAGGGCACCTCATGGCAAAGCAAGGTCTTGTGATTACCAGCTCTCAGGAGGTTCTGGGCAGAGGCCAGCCTCTGCAACTGACAGTGCTTTAGAAAGCACGATTCACTGTGCTTTTAGCTCTGTTTTCTTGCTTATTTGAAGTCATGACACCAAAGGGCAGGACCTGGTGTTTGCATGAAGATATATAAATATGCAAATGGGGCAGTAGAGAAGGCCATTCCCGGAAGCTTGCCCGAGGTCATCTGTGTACCTGCTAAGAGATGCCTGTGGCAGGTGTGGTGTGCCCCCCTTCCTCTCTCATAAAATGCTTCATTCCTGTAGTTGCTGAGCCAAACACATGTTGAACCTTTGAGCTTCTCCAAAAGGCATCCACAGCTGCCTTATAAGCATACCCATGCCATTATTAGAATGCTTAAAAATCCCTAGTCCTGGACTAGGAGAATGGCTCGGTGCTTGGAAAGGTGCTTGGTGTGCACACATGAGTTCAGATCCAACCCCCATGTGTGTTGGGGGTAGCAGCTCCTGCCTCTAACGCTAGCACTGGGGTAGGGACGGGGTGATCCTCTCTGGACAGCCACTGTAGCCCAGTGGTGAGTTCCAGGTTCAGAGGAAGACCTTGCCGCAAAAACTAAAGTGGAAAACAATAGAGGTATGCCTATGACATCACAGAAGCATGCAAGTGCACCCAGCACAGACACCACAGGCCACATATACCATACATACACCACACCCCCCACACACACCATACACATTATCCACATCATACACCACACACACATACACACTACACACACCACCCACATCATATACCACCCCCCCACGCACACCATACACACTACCCATACCACCCACACCGCCCACACCATACACAACACCACACACACACCATATACCATACCACACACACCATATATACTACTCACACTATACACCACACACACCATATACACTACCTACACCATACATCATATACCACACCCACCACCCACATACACCATACATACTACCCACAGCACACACACCATACACCACACACCACATACACACAAGCACACATCGTCCACAGATACACATGTCACACATCCCAACATATACTACTTGTAAGCATGCTCACGCACACGCACACACACACACACACACACACACACAAACCACATAAACACACACCAATACACAGCACACATCACATACTCACACACCAATACACCACATACACATATCACACACACATACACACACACACATCACATACATATACACCAATACACATCATACATCACACATACACGCATCTTACCACATATCACATATACACACACAGAGCACACCACACCGCACACACACACACACACACACACACACACTCCTTTCTTCAAAACTTCAGCTCCTTCCAGCTTCTGTGGACACCATTCCCTCTTTTAGCTGTTCTTCCTACAACTTTCTACTCCCTGTTTAAGGACCATGGAGACGGCCTCCTGATCATTTCTCCACATGGCCTATAAGAAGGAAGGAGTTCAAGGACTAGATGTGTGTGGAGTTATTTTGTGTTATGCTTCTGCTTCTCTGTTAACATCTGTAACCACTGGGGTGAGGGTGTGGTGACCTATCTTGTCTCTGAGTGTTGGTTTGAATGTCAGCTTTGGGATTTACCAGGCATGTGACCTCTGCCAAAAATTTCAGGTTCTAGAGTCTCCAATACTTGGTACATGTAACTGGAAACATAAAACAGCAGCGTTTGTGGCGTTGTGCTACAGCACAAAAAGGCAGACTATTGCAAAGTAAGTGGAAAATTCTAAAACACATATAGGCACCCACAACCATACGTACATGCACACATCTGTGGATAAGCACATTTATGCATTGTATATAGTTATTTGTGTGAGCATGCTTGCAAATAGAGTATAAATCTACATATTCATTGTGCATATCTAGGATTTTGGCTATAAATGTTTATGGAGACACATATACAAACAGTGTGCAAAGCTAGATATTCATATGTATGAATCTGTGACTTTATAAATGGTTATGTGAGCAGGCATACATATACATGCATGCATTTATAGTTATAGGTGCACACACATGTAAAAACATGAATGTGCATGTAAACCCACACGTGTGCCTGCATGCATTCCATATAACTACATGCATGAGCAACACACGTACATGCATTCCTTTATCTGTAAATATGGGTCTAACTGTGGGCATGGATATGCCATTACTCTTCTCTTCATCACCCCTTAAATCCTTAGAGGCAGCTTGAGCCCCGAGTGTAGATTTGCTTGGGCCTCGTGTTCAGAGTCAATGGATTTAGCAGAAATATAGTTCTGAAGAGAGTGAACACGCTGAGCTGAAAAGAGCTGCTTGTCAATGTGCTAATCCAAGAGGGATGGACCCAGAGGACAGCGGGAAGCAGAGCTAGGTCATAGCAAGTAAGAGGAAATCTTCTCAGAGCTCTGGTTGGATAAAGGAATGGGCTCTCGCCATAAACAGAGACGAGGCACTGCAGAATGGGAATGGGTGGGGTGGGGCTCTGTGCAGCAGAACTTACCTGTGTTCTGACAAGCATGCTCAGTTGATATCTACCCTGCCAAAGATCTGACCTTAGATACCTCATCTACCCTCCCGGGGGGGGGGGGGGTTGCCCTTGCCCTCAGGCTGTGTTTGTGCCCATCTCCGGCTTTGCTTCCTTGGTATATACTCTGCTCACAGCAATATCAGTCTGTCCTTTGTGGGCATTCAAAGGAGCAGAGACTACAAAATACCTCGCTGCAGATCTGACACAGACACTGAACTAAAGGGAGGGAGGACAATTTTAATAAAAGTGACCACTAAAAATATATAAATTCTTATAGACAAGACTTCAGGGATGAACACAGGTTTCCTGTCTTTTATGTCTATCCTCCCCCCTCATCTGTGTACTCTCACTTCCTGAGGACCTCTGTGAACTTCCTAACAGACCAGGCCTGTCTATCCTCTGCCATTTGGAGGGACAGGAAGCCCTGACGGCATCCTCCTCATTCAAGAATTAGCTTGCAGGTCTATTCCCTAGCAAGAGTGTCCCTACGCACTCCCCATGAAGTCACACACACTGTCCCCAAGGGACGCACTACTTACTTACATATTTTCTTTCTTCAACAATCTTCATTCATAGGCACAGCCCCTACCCTTCCCTTAACAAAAGCCAGCCTGTTCAGGGCTACAGTGTCCCCAGCCCAGGCTTCCTCAGCTTCTACCGAGGCAAACACACTTTGCAACACATTTCTTCCTGAACTGAAACAAAACCCAGTAATGTGTTTTATCAGGTCCTCATCACATTTCTTACATTCAGGGAAAAGAGGGGGGGGAAGACGACCCACTACCAACAACAACACCATCCCCCCCCCCCCAGGCAGTCATCTGTGGTGTTAAACTGCACATAATTAAATTAAAAGTATCCACGAACTATGTGGAATATAATGGTTTGAACAAACCTCAAATTACTGTAATTAAAGCTTGTGGAGACCTCACAGTGTAATGAGCGGTCAACAAATCCTACCCAGCCAAGTGACAATGTGTTATTAGGGATGCTGGTTCGCAGTAGGAGACCCAGAGGGGACACTTGGGATTGGGAAGGAAACGAGACTACAAATGGACTATAAATGTATCCTGAAACGCTTGGTGAAGACTCTCAGACCCTCACTGGTCCCAGATGGCTTCTGCTTGTGACTGGTGGACTACAATGAGGTGACTCGTTGCTGGGAATGGAGTTAGCCCATCAGTTTCTAGCACTTGCCAAGTTCCAGACACTGCTCTGAGCATTTGATGCTGTCTAGATTGCTTGCCCATCACAGACTCTCTCAGAAATACAGGTGAGGAAACTGAGGCCTGGAGCAGGAAGTGAGTTGGTTGTCTCTGGTCCTGTGACTTAGTTACCTCTTTCCACTTACACTTTGGTGGAGGGGGAAGCCTGTCATGGGGAGAGAGCGTGAGGCAGCTGGTCATGTCGGATCCACAGTCGGGAAAACCTGAGAGCAAAGAACACTGATGCTCAGCTGTCTCTTCTCCCTCCTGTTCATTGAGTACTCCAGCTCATGCAATGGTGCCACGTCACATTGAAGATGGGTTTTCCCACCCTGGTGACCCTCATAAGGAAACTTTCCCACAGACATACCCAGTGGTTTGTCTTTTTGGTGATTCTAAATTCTGTTGCATTGACCACCAATAGAAATGGCCATCTCCTACCCTTAGCCGTATGATGGGATGGTCACGAGCCACCATGGTTGGTGTCTTTGGTCCCTCCTACTCTCTGCCCCTTGCTCTCCTCCCCAAATAGCTATCAGCTAAGCACACAAAGTCTCCTTACCCCACCCCTCCCCCAGCCCCCAGCCTATCAGCTGGGTCCCAGTGTGCTTCCAGCAGAAAACAAGAGGCAAGAGAAAAAAGGAATATGAGATATGCTAAGCAAGATGTCTGGGCCAGTATTCAAGGTCTGAAAACTTAAAGTAGTCTACTCCACTCAATGCAACAGTTTCGGCAGGGGAAGGAACTTCTTTCTCCTCACCCTGAGCAACTCTCCAGCCGCTGCCAGCTGAGGACCACTGGATGCAGTTTCGTTCTGGCCATCTACTTAGAGATGAGGTGAGATTTCACAAGTGAAGGAGCTCAGTCCTACACATTAGCCATCAGCTAGGCTCCTAAGCCTGGGTGTGTTCTAGAATGTGTGTTGACACAATTCCCACAACTCCTTCAGCTCCCATTAACTGCCATGGCCGGCTCATGGCATTCAGCAAACACTCCGTTTATCCCCCTTCATAGTTATAAAGAAAAGCACAAGGCGTAGAGGTCCACGGGTACATGGGGTCACCAGGAGGAAAAAAATGTGTATGGTAATGGGCATTGCATCTCCTCACTTTCATTGAAGGAGGCACTTCCACCACGTTTGTGTGTTTGGGATCCTGGTCCCTCAGTGTTTGCATGGAAGCCTCATTGGACATAGTTGCTTTGATCTTTAGCTGCTGGGGACCCATGAGAGCTTCTGTCTTGCTTCCCTCCTTCAGGTTGGGAAAGGATAAAATTCTGTTTCTCTAACCCTGAAGCTAGCTAGCAGCCTGCCAAGAATTAACCCAATAAACCAAAGATGTGTCTACCACCAAGAGGATAATGTCAAGGCATTGGGGCGGGGGGGGGGGCAGATTTGTGTGAGGAGCAGGGTCTTTTAGCCATACTGCTTCCCCCAAAGTGGCAGTGCCAGTGGCAATTGACTCAACCCTAACCTCATCTTGGTTTTGCTAGGAAACAGAAACCAAGAGCATTTCTCGGAAGCCCCTAACAGCTAGCTGAATGCTCACGACTGCAGCTCTCGGCACCTGAACGCAAAGCTTCTGCCCACAACGGTAGCCAATCATGCCTCCTCCATCTGAGCTAGGGCTCATATACCCTATACATAACCCATTAAGCTTTGGCAGCTGCCTGCTGTTCTCTACTGTCCAAGACAGCTGGGTAGTTTTCATTCTATTCACGGACCCTGTTTTGTGGTTTCTTGCTGTGCCTGCTTACAGGGTCCAAGACCAAATATGAGAACTTGGAGTGGAGATGAAGTCTATACATCGATTCTAGTGTAGTATCACAGTCAGACACTCAGTTTGCCTGCTTACCCGCTGCAGGGTCCTAAGGCCTTAGAGCTGGGCACACAGCAATGTCTGAGCAGGTGCTCCTGCATATGCTAGATGGATGAGTCTTTGCAATGGTTCTACAAACTGGGGAAGGTCATCCTAACTGCATGGATAATGTACACAATTCTCAGAGAGGGCAATGGACAAGTGTAAGGCCCCATGGCCAGTCAGAACTGATATCTGTGCTAGCTAGACTTTCAAATGAGGTTTTCACAACATGGCAAAGATGCTTCAGGCTCATAAGGAGGTGGCAGAAACTCAGAAGTTGGGTTGCAATGCTTCAGTTGGGAATACTTTATAAATTAGGTCTCTGAGGCTTTAAGGCGATGGAGGGGGAGGCAAGGATGGTACAGGAGCCCAGTGTCAGCATATCCGACACAGCAGAATGAGTTGCCAGGGGCAGCTCCCAGGAGTGGGCACCTTTTTTTGAAGTCTTTTATCTTAACCCCAGGTACTTGGAACACTATCTACACGGAAGTACTTTTTGCCCATAAAAAAGCACTGCCAGCTAATACCACTCTGAGCCTTTGATGCAGAAACGCCTACGTCGGTCAATAAGGCTTTAGTCTCTGGGTCTTGAGAGGCAGGCAGCTCTCAGCTGGATATAGGGGTCACAAACAGGGCTCAGCAGCCCTGGGGAAACCATGCCTCTTATCCCCAAACCAGCTACATGCCAGAAAACACCATTACGTGTTGACTACTCAGAACTCTTGGCCCAAATATTTCCTGCCTGGAAAATGTCTCCTAGTTCCAATTTCCAAACCTACTCAGAGAGCATCCCATAAAACACTTCCATTTCCAGCTTGCACTTCAGAACATATTTCCCCACAGGCCCTGTGGATATGTGAAACTCTTGAAGACCATAAAAGCATTGGAAGTGTCACCATGTGTTTCTGAGACAAAAAAAAAAAAAAAAAAAAAGGCATGGCTGTGTCTTCAGTGTAAGATTTGAACAGACACAGTGTCTTCTGAAGACACGGGCTTCTGTCTAAGATAAGGACTGTAAATAGCATCATTTAAATGTGGCTGATTCATGTTTGTAAATCTTCACTCCTTCAACTTCCCAATAGAAAAACTTAACCGCCACTCCCCCCACCATACCCTCCACACACATACACTGTGGTTTGAAGTCAACCCTCATCTTCCCAGGTGCTTCACACCATCATTAATTACTTGCCTCCCATGTATCTCTGCTTTCCCTGTCTCAAACTGAGCCTTCTTACACACAAGCTCTCCCACCACAAAGAAGCAAATGGGGTGTAGCAATTTTTTTCTGAGGTTAAAAGTTTCCATCTTGAAGGGAAACTTCTTTTTAAAGAAAAGAAAGTGAACAACAGGATATTTTAGGACCCTGTGTTTAGAGGGAGGTAAAAACAAAAGGATGTTTGAAGGACATGTGGAAGAGTCCCTTGAGCCAGAGAAGTAGACAGGAAGTAAACAACTCAAAATAGCTTCCAGAAGTCCCTGAAACTGAGCAGATTCACTAAGCCCATCCTTCCCCAAGATTATATAAGTAGTAAAGCGTGTTGAGAAAATAGGCAAGATAGGGCATCTGGAAGAAACAGAGACCAGCTGGACTGGTACAAAGAGGCTCAGATGAACTGGGAGAGGACAGCAATCAACCTGAGAGCTGCTTGCATGTTCATTGCAGTCTGGGTTTCTGCTTCTGTGAGCTGTCACCCATGAAGCAGCAGGCTATTAGTGATGCAGGTGTCTCAAGTCAATTATGAAAGTCATTGGTTTACCATGCTGGACATTGGTGGGGTTGATACTTTGGTCTATTGTCTGTGGTGAATAGACATTTGGTCACATCTCCTCAGGAGTAGTGTCACGTAGCAGGGAGGCAGCAGGGGAGGAGACATGTAGGCAGATAGAGGAAGGAGACATGTACCTACTCTATACTCACTTTCCACCATTTCAAATCTTCCACCTTTTGGTGTATGTGTGTGTATGCACATGCATGCATATGCACATCTACGTGGAGGCCAGAGGACAACTGTTATTCATCAGGTACTGACCACCTTATTTACTGAGACAGCATCATCTCACTGGCCTTGAATTTGCCAAGTAGGCCAGACTGGCTGACCAGTCAACCCCAACAATCTGCCTGCCTTCACTTTCCCAAAGCTGAGACGAATTTACCCTCATGCCTGGCTGTTTTTATGTGGCCTCTGGAAGTTTAACTCCGGTCCTTCTGCTAGCCTGCTAGCGTGGTACATACTTTATTGACATCTCCCCAGTGCAAATCTCCTGCTCCTTGGCAGCCAAATTCCTTAAAGGATGCACCAGTAACTGCTGCCTTCACTTGCTCCTTTCCTGACCAACTTCCTCAACAAAGACTGCCTCAGCAAAACGATCCTCTGTGTCACAGAGCCAGTGAAGAAGTTCCAGTCTCCCATGTCACCTGACAGCCATGTCTGTCTCCTCTCTTCTCAGCGGCTCCCTCTCCTCCAGTCTCACCTGGTCCCACCTCAACTGCCCTTCCATCCCTCCCTGGCTGTTTCTTCTGTAATCTCATCTTTAGGCTCCACCTCTGCCATCCACTGGATGTGCGGGACTTACTACCTATCTTTCTTCCCACTTGGTGTTTCCTTCAGGGCAGTTTCAAATAGGGTAGGAGCTACAATTGTATAAATCCTGTTCCGATTCCTTGCTGTATTGTTACTACTGTCTTCGTTTCTCAGTTGGACATCTGGATCCAGCAAAGTAGCTAGAGAAGTAGTTACCTTCCGTGAACTAAATCCCCCGCTGTGGGACCACCTACCAGTTTCTAGAAGAGTCCTATGGGACTGAGGACTTTGAGAAACAAAGATATCAGCGAAAGCAGTGAGAACTCACTCTCTAGAAATTGGCCCAATCTCATGTGGTTTGGGGTTGTACTGCAGAGAACCCCTCTCCTCATACATAGTTTGGCTCTACCCAAGGCTGATGGTACAACTTACTTATATCTCTAGCGCAAATGTGTCTGACTAGGTGTCTTTGCAGTGTTTTTATGCAGTTGTTTTTTTATAGATCCCTCAAAGTAAACAGATCCCAAACAAACTCGTGGTCATCTTCCCTAAACCTATCCTAGCTAGAATTCCCATCCTTATTGGATCTGGTGGTGCAGGCAGCTGTCCTAGGCATCAGTACTGGCCCCTCCTTCACTCTTGTATCTACACACAGCCAATTATTGCAGGTCTTCTTGTCTAACCACCTCTAACTCTGTACACATTGCTACCCCTCCTCACTGGATCAGACTCCATGAGTTTTCATTTTGAATCCACTGACTGGTTTCTCAGAAATTCTTCCTTCCTACTTTGTCTTTTGTTTATTTATTAGTGTCTGTCTGTCTGTCTGTCGTCTGTCTGTCTAAAGACTTCCGGTGTCCTGCTCTATCACCCTTTACCTTTATCTTATTCCCTTGAGACAGGGCCTCTCATTGAATCTGGAGCCAGGCTGGCAGCGAGGAAGACCCAGGGTTCCTCCTGTTTCTTCCCCTCACACTGCTGGTATGTGCATGACCACATGGGACGTCATGCTCCAGCCCTGCTCTTTCCCATCTCTGAACACTGTAATTCAGTACCGCTATATGTGTATGTGAGGAGGAGTTGCTGGGGATCTTACTTTGTATTTCTCTTCATCTGAACCCAACCCTTCTTTTAACTGTGAATGCAGGCAATCCACCACAATTGTTATTAGCGATGCCTCTTTTTGCTCAGTTGCAGAAACAAACATTATATCTCTGCCTTTGTTGCAGGTAGCCTTTAAATATGACTTACGTTCATCAGCACTTCAAAGTTACGATAGTGACTAAATCTGTCAGTTACATCTGCTATTTAAGGCATCAGGTAAAAAGACACCCTGTAAATGCTAAAGAGATAGATATTTGACACCTGGCTCTTGGGGTCGGTTGATGTGATGGTTAATTTATGGTTAATTTTCATCACCAAGTTTCATCGCCCAGCTTGGGAGTCACCATGGAAACACATCTCTGGGCATGTTCATAAGGATGTTAGCAGGGGAATTTTCCTGAGGACTCTTAGCTATGGCTGACACCATGCCATGGGCTGGGGACTGAACCTAGAGAGTTTAAGCTGGGTTTGGAGCTTCCCCCCTATGTCCTAGTTTCTTTAGTTCCAGATGGCACCCTGTAGACTATGGAGAGAGAAACCTGGACACCAACCCAGCCACAAAACTCCACCTACAATCCATCCTTCCTACAAGATATGTGGGGGAAGTGGGTGGCCCAGAGCTTGTGAAAGTATCCAACCAATATCTGGTTTGAGGCCTACACTGCTTGGATAGCTAGGAATTGGAGTCTAGATAGTTCAGAGACCTAAGGTAAAACCAAACACAACTGGGGGTGGGGGAAGTGAAATGATTCCTAATGATATTCTGCCATACTTATAGATTTGTATCTTGGCCAGTTGTTACTGACCAGCAAATGGGAGCTGGTGCAGAGACCCATAGCTAGACATTAAGTTGACAGAGAGTCTAAATTGGAGGTCTATATCAGGTCCCTTCCCTCAGAAACCAGGCAACCTTGTGGAAGAGGGGTGAAAAAGATGTAGGAGTCAGAGGGGATGGAGGACACCAGGGGAACATGGCTCACCAAATCAATTAAGCAGGGCCACCATGGAATGTTTTAGTGGGAATTCCAAACACTCAGAGGTCCCCTTAAAATTATGACCACTGGATAGTTAAGAGTTCCTAGGGATTGTGGGAAATCTCCTAATGCACTCCCCTAGAGGTTCTTGCCTTCTTTTCTGGCAAAAGTCTCTCACTTCTTCTTGTCTGCCGACTTATACTTCCTCCCTGACTTCACTAGTGGAAATGGGTGGCTTTTGACTAAGGAGCATGTCTGGACTTTCAACCATCTTATTTCCGCTAACTTCAGAGGCATCTTGGGTTAAACTGTGAACACTGTAGCATAGACTGAAAAGGTTATTCTTGTATAACATTTCACTTAGACAGGGAAATGGGCACTGTGTCCTCATCTTGAAGTGGAGACGGTTTCCATCTTAATCACTCATGGGGGCATGGGTAACTAGCAATTGCTAATCACCATTGGCAAGTATGACTGTGCTTGCACACTGGGTAATGATGGGCTTCCTCTATGGGGGAGGTGTCCTTGATGTCTAGGCTTATGGAGAATGAACCCTGGTATCTTAAAAGCCAGTCGATGTATCAGTTAATCAAAAACTTGCCTTTTTGTCCTAACGGGCACCCAATATGTATCTTGAGAAAGCTATAAATTGTGCTAACCTACTCCTTTTACTGCTGTCCAGAAAGAATTATTTTTGTTAATGGTGTGGTAAATCAGAAGACTTGTTAGTGAAACGGCTCAGAAAATGGGTCTTGAAAATGAAAGCTGTAATGTTGTCAGATTTCCAAATTCCCTCTTGGGAACAAAGATGGTAACCGTAACATATTTGCTAAATTCCATTACTTTAATACATTTATGTTGCTTGAGATATGGGATGCTAAGGAAGGTACCTACATAAATCAAGGGTAAAAACATAAAAGCCAAATCCAAAGATAGATATTATGGCTGTAAATCCTGACCCGATTTCGGGGTTAGGATTCTGATAGATTTGAATGTCATCACTCACAAGCTTAAAGAAGCGGTTCGGCCTCCTTTATAGCCCCTCGGCAGATTTGGAATGACCATGTAATCAAGACCACCTCCCCACTTGAGGATCTCTAAGTCAAGTCACCTCACAATATCCTTATCAGGAAGAAAATCACTGTCCCTCTGCAGAGCCCAGGGATGGCCACTCTTCCCTTCTTTCTCTAATTGTGACCTTACTGAAGGACAACTCAAGAGGCCCTCGAGCCTCTCATGGCCAGTGCCAGGCATACATATGGGGACATGAGAAGAGCCAAACAGATGTTTAAGGCTCTGGTGATGGTATAGGAAGCAAACATCCCCAAGAAGTTCTGGGAGTGGACAATGCCATTTGGAGGGGCATTTTGGCAAGATGCCTTTCAAAGTATCTGTAGGGTTAGAAATATGACTCAGTGGCTAAAGAGCTTGCAACACAGCACAAGGACTGGTATCAAGATCCCTAGAATCCACTTCAAAGCCAGGCAGGTATAGCAGCCTGCCTGGAATCTCATCTCTCATTGGGAAGAAACAGCTCCCCTAGGAAGCTGGCTGGCTATACCAGCCATATCAGTGAGAATCAGGTTCACCAACAGATCTTTTCCCAATCAGTAAAGTGGAGTGTGATTAATGAGGATTTGTCGGACACCAACATCAGTTCTCTTGCACTCACAAAACTCATTCTTAGGTATGAGCATGTTGACATGTATGAGAAAGCTTACTTTGAGGAAGCAGTTGCCTTTAGAGTGGACAAGATATCACAAGGGTACAAGTGATTCAGTGAACAAGGTGCTTCTCTGTGCATCACTCCTAGTGAGACACTCGTGCCCTCTGCTTGTAAAAAGGAAGGGACAGAGCAGCTGCAAAAGGTGACAGAAGCCTTAGCTGCGACTATTCATTTCTAGTTGGCCCCTGGTTTGAATTTCTGGCTGGGATTCTTTGTACTGCCGTTCTTCACTGAGTGACACTCAGCCATGTTTGATTGCCTTATGCCTCGATTTATTTTAACTGCAAAGCTGGGGCAAACATCCCCATGTTTTTCTGTAAGAGTGCCTAACCCATGCTAGGTACAGCAGATGCTCTGTAAATACGAGATGCATTTATTTACCTGGGCATCATTCTGTGATCGTCTCACAAAAGTATATTAAGACTCTCAAGGAGGGAGAAGGAGCCTGTTTTCTGGTAGCTTTTCTCAAAAAAAAAGAAAAGAAAAGCTTGTCTCCATGAGCTTTCCCCTGTCAATCTTTCATATTTCATCTTCCACTTGTCTGTTGTAGAGTTTGGCTCTGATAGCACCGGGGAAGCAGAAGGCATTCAGCGACAGCTTTTGACCAAGTGTCTTGGTACAATCAAATGATATTATATCTCTAAGTCCCAAGAAAGCAGACATAAAGATATCAAAGGCTGTTAGATCTTGCTTAGGAAAAAATACAAGGAACCAGAGATCCTAGCAAATGAGTCAGAGATTTCAAAGAGAGTGAGTGTAAACCATCTCACACAATTACGGAGCAGCTCTAAAAAACTTAGAAGAAGCAGAAAGGACGGGTTGTTGGAGTGACAGCATCTCACCTCATCTAGTAAATGAAGGAACTTATGGGATGGGCAGGGGCCTTGCTCAAGGTCACTGAGCTAATTAGGTGGAAAGCAGAGTTGGACCCTGGGATTTTTACGTTGCAGTTTTCCCATTCTCTCCTCTTGCCCCTGGCTTGTAGCATGGAGAAAACCAGATTCAAGAGGTGCAGTAATTGGTGAATACTCTTTCTCCAGTTAATAAGTTGACCCTGGATAATAAGCCATTCCCCCTTGACCATTTTAAAGAAAAGGAACACAGCATTTGGAAACAACCAAACACATTGTTGAAAACTATGTCTAAAGTTTAGGGAAGTCTAAATAAAGGTTGTTTAAAATCCTCAGCAATTACTGATCTTGTTATAACTATTTTGCCATCTCTATGGACACAGAGATGATCAGTCACCTTCCTCCAGGTCCCTGCTTCCTTCTTTCTTTCTTTCTTTCTTTCTTTCTTTCTTTCTTTCTTTCTTTCTTTCTTTCTTTCTTTCCTTCCTTCCTTCCTTCCTTCCTTCCTTCCTTCTCTCTCTGTCTCTCTCTCTCTCTGTCTCTCTCTCTCTCTGTCTCTCTCTCGTGTGTGTTTGTGTGTGTGTATGTGTGGTGTGTTTCAGTGGAATAAAGTGGAGAAGTTGAATTCTTCTAATAAATAAAAAAGGCCTTTTTTTCTTTCTGCAACATGGAAAGCCTTTAGCTGAAGGGCTATCCCCTGAACTCACCTGGAGGATCTCCAGAGATGTGGCTAAGATTCCATCTTTAAGATGGCCTTAAGGAAATTCAGGACACGGGTTCTTTTCAGCTGCTTAGCTGTGCCTCTCTTTCTTCTCTGGTTGTCAGCTGTCCTTTCTTCCTCCTCCAGCTAAGAATGTTGGGCCTCTCACCCTTTTCCTTGACCTTGGAATCCTCCATGTGTTTTTAGGGACTCTACTAACTCTTAAACCAGTCTCCCTCCATCCCTTACCCTCCTTCACCTACCACAGAGAAGCATCTCATTGCCTTAATCAACACATCTAATTTCTTCTACAAAAAGAATGGCAAAGAAAAAAAATTCAACTTCTCTTTTTCAACAACAACAATAAAAAAAACCATAAAAGGTTGTTTGTTCAAAAGGATTAAAACAAATATAAGCACTTTTGGAGCAGGTTATATAACAATCTTGCTAATTACTGAATTTTTATGTAGTGTTTGGACCATTGTGCGGATAAATCTGAAAAATGTCTGTTGTTGTAAAAAGCAGTGTAAGTCTTTTGTCTGAAGAAATAACTGAATGAATCCAGTACCAAGTGCAAAATGAACGTGTTCCTCATTTAGACATAGAACTTCATTGGTCTCTTTGCAAAGACAGGCCTCTCCTCCACCACCTCTAGGGAGATATCTTCCTGGCAATCGCTCTACCCACACTAGGTCAGTATCCAGTGGAGGATGCTGGAACTTAGCATTCTCCAGAAATTCCATTGTCTATCTGCATTCATTAGTTATATATTTCTACCAGGCCATAATGGAAACCTTGCATCTCTGTAGGCCTAAAACTATGCCACTAGAGAGGAATAAAATTGGTTTCACCACCATACGTCCATGCGTCTACCACGATAAATACTCAAAGTCCCCATCTTTTCCTGCCTGAGGGTGCCTGGAAAACCTTCTCTGCTGGGGGAGGTGAGGACTATTCAATGGAGCTTATAATCAGACTGTGTGGGGGTTGGCGTGAGAAATAATGAGGCCTTAACTTTTCTCTACCCACTTCTGCATTTCTCGTCATTAGATCACCCCAAGAAAGACATGTTGTTGTTCAAAATACACACAACAAAACAAACAAAAAAACAAGCAATTAGTCAAAACCTTTTAAAATCTCAGATTCAGAGATCAGTTTCTAAATTATTAATATTTTAAAAGAGACCAGGTTCTCATGTTTTCAATCCTAACCCTTAAAAGAACCAAGGGCTAAAGTGTGTGCCTTAGTCCATGGGGAAGTGGGTTAGGACTCAGGGGACACATGCTGCTGTCTAGACAATGACTCGATGGGCTGGAGGGATGAGGAGGAATAGGGTACATAGAAAATCAAAATGCTATTATATTAGTTCATCCGCCGCCGCCTCCTCCTCCTCCTCCTCCTCCTCCTCCTCCTCCTCCCCCCTCCTCCTCCCCCCTCCTCCTCCCCCCTCCTCCTCCCCCCTCCTCCTCCTCCTTCTCCCCCACCCCCATGCTACACAGCCAAATGCAGTGTAGCCAGAAAGCATCAGAGCAGTCTGTCGCTGCACATAGTGGGAAAGGGTTAATAGCGATAGGCCTGAGCCATATCCGAGCTTGGAAAGGAGACTACACAGACTTCCCTAGCATCCCAGCAGATGCCTGTGTCCCCAAACCACTCGGTGCCACAGACAGTTGGTAGTTGTTAGATAGAAGCTTGGGTGGTGTCAGAGACGTGATGGATGGCCCTGCCTATAGTTCCTGCTGACTGGTAGAGTGGGCAATCAGAGTGGAGACACTGAATGAGGTTAGGAGTCGGAGACCACCCTCTTATTTGGACACTGGAGTTTGTCAACAGATAGCATCTTCCTCACATCCTCCCTGTTCTCTCTTCTGCATAGTTGTGGATGCTTAGGGCAGAATGGCAAAGCCGTGCTTTGAAATAGAACTTGGGAACTCGTAGGATGCCTGTCAACACATCCACCATTAGAAAGTGCTGGACTATGGGTAAAGTTCTGGATCAGATTCTCACGCTTGGTCCCAGATTATGTTTTCACGGTCTTGTTGACCTTGTGACTCATACAACTCAACATTCTCCTGTTTTCATTATATTTGGGTATGTCTTGCTGTAGTCCCAAGCTGTCTGCCGCTGACTCTGGCCTCAGTTCCCTCTGTTCCACCTCCTGAACCTTGTTTCTGTCACCCAGTCCCCTCTCCGTGCCACACACACACCCCAACACTGTGCTAGCTTTGGACCTTATCCATCTGTGGCTCTACTAACACATGAACTGGAACTTGCCACTCTGCACAGCTGAGATAAACCAATTGTTGACCTTGGAGGGCTGTTAGGGTAGATTATTTGATGAGAGAAAAGGACAGATCCCCACAGAGTTATTTAATAGTTATTTTTCTTTAAAGCCCCAACTAACTTTGTAACCCAATCACCCTACTGTTCTGCATGGGGCACCTTCCCTCTTAGGTCCCAGAGCCTACCTGATCAACAGCAATTATAGCTCCAATGAAAGAAGAACACACAGGACCAGAAGCTGGCCTTGGAGACAGGTTCCCCCTGAGACACAGACATCTTGAGAGCAGAAATGGCTCTCTACCACCTCCTGTTCTAACACTTGACACTGAATGATATCTGTGCTCTTACATGGATTCAATGGCTTCGCCTTGAATGTCTAGATGAGAAATAATGGAAGGGAAGCAATGTGCTGTCCTTGGGCTTTCACTGAGTGGTTAGCTGAGTGATTCTGCTTTAAGGGAGATGGAAAATATGTTTTACATGAGGTGGGAGATCAAATCTGAGGAATTTGTGCATACTCTTTGGGAGCCTCAAGCTACTGAGATAAATCTTTTAGTATTTCTTTTCCCATCCAGATGGCTGTTTGACCCTTCAACTACACTAGTGGATTTCCAACTCTCAGTCTTTTTGTCCCTGTGGGATGCCTGCCCTAGAATTCAGAGTTCAATCTCAGAACTATTTCAATCCCTGCTGTATAGCAAAGACGGATGTTGTCATACAGGGATCGACTACCCCTCTGTGCTATGCTCCAGGTCAGGGGTCCTAACCCACAAACCGATTCCATGATTCCTGTATGAGGGTCTCCACTATTATCAATAGGAGGAAACTGAGGAAAGGGTCACCCAGCAGAAGCAGGCAGCGGCATATCCAGAATCATTAGATAAGAAGCCTAAGTAATTTCATTTCTTTTAAAACATAGAGCAATTCAGTAAAATACTGTGTACTTGTTGTTTAGAACTTGATGAGTTTTATATTGCATACATATATCCCTGATACCATTGCCATAATCATGGTAATAAACACAATACATCACTTCCAAATATTTTCTTGTGACTATTTGGTGTGTGTGTGTGTAAGAACCTTGTACATGAATGCTAAGAATTTTTTTAAGTTATTTTTTATCTATATACATGTTTTGCCTGCATATATTTATATGGGTAGCAGGTATATGCATGGTACCTCAAGAAGTCAGAAGAACTTACCATATCCCCTGGAACTGGAGTTACAGATAATTGTGAACCACTATGTGGGTGCAGGGAACCAAATCTGGATCCTCTGGAAGAGCAGCCAGTGCTCCTAACTGTTGAGCCATCTCTCCAGTTCCTACACTCACATTTTGTAAGCACATCATTAAGTATTGTTAATTATAACACATAATTCCTTGTAACACAGAAAATTCTAGGATTGTGTCATGTTTTATAACTGAAGTGTTAAACCATCTTTCTACTTCTGCTAATATGAACTTGACGGCTTCGGATTCTCACGTGCGTGGAACTTCTGTTTTTGTTCCTTCTATGCTGACTTTTCTCCCTTGCATAATAGCCTCCAGGCCTGTTCATGAAGCCACAGGTAGTAGGCCATCTTTGTAGGGAAAATAATGTTTAGTTATATGACCTCCTTTTCAACCATACACTGCACTTAAAAGATTGACTGTGACAGCAGAAGGCTATGCATTGTTCTCTCCATTTCTGTTTCAGAGGAAACCAAAAGAAAGCTACACTCAGCCAACGTGCTGGTGTTTTCAGTATCAAGTCTTTGTAGTTCAGAGATTCCAAACAGACACTGTGAGTATCAGCCGGGGCTGTGGTGAAAATCAGTAGTCTGGCATACTCAGACGTGAACAAGACTTTCTCAGACAAGGTGGGAAGTGATGTCTGATATGAGAATTACCCTCTGACTTCCACACATGTGCTATGACGGGAGCTCGAACTCACATGGACATACACATAGACGCACACCAAACTGGATGGAATCTGATAAATGTCACCCGAGGTTATCCTCTGGCCTCTACATGTACACATGTACACATAGCTTTACATACATGAATACATACACCCAGACACACGCATGCGTGCGCGTGTGTACACACACACACAAACACATACATACATAAAGGCCCAAAATGAATGCATGTACTGCCAAATGCAAATGAATGTTGACAGAAACCCTCCAAGTTGTAGCTACCTCTGTGCTTGTCACCCTGTGTTCAGAGAGCTGCTTCTGTATGATGGCCCACCGATAATGGACCATCAGTCAGATGGGAATGGGTCCCAATAAATTCCATAAGATGAAAATATCATCTCCTATCAAAACGACATACAATGTGCCTACTTACTGAATATGACAGCTCAGAGGCATGGGGCTCTGTTCAGCATGGGGGCGGGGGGTGTTACCCTCATGATTGTGTAGCTGACTGGGAGGCAAGGCTCTCTGCTATCCCCCAACTGCAAGAGTCCTGACCACTCCTGAGTACCCTGAGTGGGGACCAAAACTCAAAATTCCAGTCATGTTTGCTACAGAAAGTGAATCACTTCTGCAGCCTCTATAAAGTAAAACAAACAAACAAAACACCTCTAAGTTGCAGCATCATAAATCACGGGCTCTTTGTGTCTTACAGGGCTGTGTCAGCTGAGCTGAGAGCCACAGTGTTCATCTTAGTCTGAGTTTTGGGTCAGTGAGAGGAGCCAGGCAACGACAACAACAAAAACAAGCACTTCAGAGAAATCTTGGCTTTTTCTCAGAGCTGTAAATCTCACACTGCCTGAACCTCATGACCAGGCTGTGCTTCTAACACACTGGGAAGGGACGGAGAGAGTCAAACAGGACCCTGCGGATCCATTCCAGAGATCCAAAGGGATGATTTGGGTTGCCCAGATTTTCTGGGTCTTTATTGTAAATCAAGGGAGAGGGTGAAGGGAAAGAACATGGGCAGAAGTGATGAGGTGGGGAGGCATTTGTCACTGTTGGCAAAGGCATTTGGATTGGTCCTGCAAATTCAAGTATGTTCTTTTCTGGCAGCCCCAAGGGGAAGGTTGGGATGTCCCTGGGCATCTTGGCAAGGGTCACATTCTTCACTCTTCTCTGCACACTCAACTTTAAAACATCCATCCAGAGGAGGGTCAGAAAGATTGTAAAATCCAGAGGACCAGGACATCAGCTGGGAGATTGTGTCTTCCAGATGGGACAGGGAAGCTGCATCCATTGAATCTCAACAACACACAGTTGCCTAACAACATGAGTAGGGACAATGCCAACGTGGATGGGGGAAGATCAGAAGGCCCCACCATTAGAGGAAGATCTCTGATCACTTAAAGATGATTGAGTGAGAAGGGGAGTGTCTGCGCTAGGGATGAGTATCCTAATCGGTGAACAGCACCAAATAAATGTCCCTAAAACCAGAGACATCTGAGCGACACTAAGTAGACTTTTTAGTGTGCTGCATTTAGCTATGATTTTGTTCATACATGCAGAACAATCATAAAGAAAAGGAGGGAATGATTTTGAGTGGGAGTGAGGGCTGGGGAAAGAACCAAAAGGAGGGAGACAGGGGACTGCTGTAACTACCGTACATACTTATGAACTCTTTGAGACACAAAGAGGCTACCCATCCATCTTCGCTCCCTTCTCCTTGGTGTCTTCTCAAAATGGTGTGCATTTCTTTTAAGAGCTGCAGCTGGAGAAAGGATGAAACCCAGCATGCAAATCCTAAGTCGGGGTGAGTATACCCACCTAAGGAGCATCCTTCTAAGTGTGTGTGTGTGTGTGTGTGTGTGTGTGTGTGTGTTGGGAGGAGAGTCCTCTTCTTCATCATGACTTAGGAACCTATCAGGACCATGGAGTACAGCAAGAGACAAAGAGATACCTTGACCCTCTCAACAGGCTCCCTAGTCTCCTCTTTAGGAAACTTTGAAGTGGATTTTCTTCCCCACTGGGCTTCCCAGTTGGGGGCTGAGAGATTCCTCATTAGTAAACTCAATGGTAACAGGTTGAATGCATAGATCCTTGAGCATTCCCTGCTCCTACAATGCTGTCTTCTTCCCAGGAAACCCCCGTGAGTCTACCTGTGTGTTTCTTGGACCAAAGGAGCATTCCTGTGTTCTGCCTGCTACAATGGTGGGTTATAAAGTACCAAACGATTATGCCTTCTTGAGGCAACCTTCAAAGAGACAGGAGGTGGATACCCAGCTGCCAGCTCCTTGGGTGGCACAACATGGAAGCTGTCTCTGCCAATCTCTGCAAGATCCCTAGTGGTACTGGAAATTCCTCTCCCATGACAATGACTTATCTATTCATCTGGAAGATGCTGCCCTTCATTCATTGCCCATCTCACCTCCAGTCCCTCCAGGCTTCCTGCATTACTTTATAAATCCATGGCATGCACTAAGACCCAGATGTTGGCATCTGCTCTTAGCCACAGCTCCCAAGTCACCGGGAAGCTTGTATAAATGCAGACAACAAGATGAGTCTATCCCCTCCGTAATGATGGCAGACCAAGAAGAATGGCAAGCACATTGTAATAATTTGTAATCGTTTTGCATGTAGCATATGGATTTGTTGAGGAGACAAATCTAGCATTCCCAATTTCCTATCTCTAACTACCTTTCATATTTTCTTCATTACTGGCCCCAGAACATGCCTGTATCCTCTTCTTACCTTAAGTTACACTTAGCAGGAGCTTTGCTGCTTATAACCATCCTCTGTAACTTCACATCTTTGGACCATGACTAAACCTGATAGTTTGTAGTTGCTAGAGAAATTCCTGAGCTGTTGCACACAGCTAAGGAGTCCTGAAGAGCAGAGTAGATTATGCAGGGTCTCGCCTGGACACATTTGAATCCTTCGGAGCTAGAGGTTCTTCAACAGGTACTAAGCAGGAAGATGAGGAGAGCCTACAAGGGGAGCCACGGTTTATGTATTCACCAGGTGGCTTCATGTGAACAGATGGATAGTTGGAGGGTGGGTGGAGACAAATGATTTAGAAATAAATCTGTGTAAACTCGGAGGTGACAACAGCCATCATCTCAAAGCTCTGTGAAGGGTGAAAAATGACTACAGAGGAAGGCAAGCAGGATTGGACACAGGCTGGTTCTTAAGAATACCCAATACCCCGTACTCCTTAGGCATCTCAGATGCCTGAAATGGCAACGGGAAGAATTTTAAGCGTTGACATCCATCCTGGCATCATAGAGATAACAATAGGAACTCTGATCACCTATGAGCTTCTAGGGAGCCTTTTTCCTTTCTTCTGTGGCTTAGTGGCACCAAATATGCCACACAGGATCAAAATAAGGGAATAAGATGCATGGAAATGCATGCGCCTCATTTAAATAAGTGAGTAAAATAACCAAACTCCCTAGAACTCTGGACTTCTCATTTGAGACTCTCAAATCCCAGAACAAACTTTAATTAGCCCAGGATCAGTAATCCTTTGAGCTTTAGGTAAATCTTGTTTTTTTTTTTTTTTCTTCATTTATATAATGAGATGCACAGTTGTTAACTGGCATGGCCAAGGGCAAGCAACGTGCAAATATATGTAAATATATATCAATCATGTATAGCTGATCACAAACCTATTATTCTAAAGAATCATTTCAGATGAATGGCTTTTAGCCAGTATGTCACGACTCCTTTTGTTTGTTGATGATGCTTCAGGGGAATTATATATCTGAAGTACTACATATCTGAAGTACTACAAATATTGGGAGGGCTGAAGGTCCCCTAAAGTCCATTCTTGGTCTTGACTCAGTGATACTGAAATTAAAAGCTTAAGAGGAAGAACCACTTTGGATTGTCTTTTGGGAATTGACTAGTTACCATTTGCCTCAAGATAGCCAGGAAAACTGTTTGAATTTTGTGTGCATGCATGTGCACATATGTGCATATACATGCATACACATGTTCTTCTGTGTATACATATGTGTGCATGTGCATATGGGATGACTGAAATCATTCATCCTGAATTTGGAGGTAAGGTCTCTCCCATTGGCCTGGAACTCACCAAGTAGCCATGTTGGCTGGCCAGAGAGCTCCAGGGATCCACTTATATCTTCCTCCCCGGTGCTAGGATGCTACATGCCACCACATCTGTCCTGTTTTCATGTGTTCTGAGGATAGAGATGACTTAGACCTTCATGATTACACAGCAGGCATCTGACCTACTGAGCTACCTCCCAGGCCATGAACTTGTCTTGCTAGAAGAACAGGAGATGGCTTTCAAAGAGGTCTCATTCCATGATTGAGGTCTAACGTTCTCATTCACTAAGGAAGACCTTTGGGCACTAAGGAAGACCTTTGGGCGTAACTTCAAATTTGGTTTGCCCCAAAGGAAGGACATAAATGAAAAGCAATCTTTAGAAAATTATTCTTGATATGATGGAAAAAAAAAAAAAACACAATCATTGACCGGGTGCTAGAATGCCTATCTTTTAATCAACATGGCAGCCGGCATGTTCATTAAGTGCATCTGGAATTTCATTTAAGAGCACTGGGCAGGGCCTGGGTCAGCATCTACTTTGAAAATAGATGCAGTCTGCTCACACCAGTATATCAAGCTAACACAGAAGCTTCATTATTTCTACTTAGGAGCCAATAAATTGTCCAATTCTGACAGCTAGAAGCCTGGTGTATAGTTGCCATAAAGCCAAAATCTATAACATCAAGAGATACGAAGACATATGTTGGAATGAAAAATCTGTAGTTTGTGTGGATTTCAATTTGAAAAAGCAAATTCAATAGCCTCAATGTTTTTCCTCCCCTCCTTAAAAGGCACAAAACATTCTTTTTCTATTTGAAAGATGTCTCTGTTAATTATAAAAACACAAAACCACATGCTGACTAGGAGGACACTCAGAAGTTCCCAATGGAGGCAAATGGGTCCAAGTGAATCAACGGAGAGAGGCTCCATTTATTTCTCCCTTATTATAAGAAGGGGTTAGTAATGTTGGGGACAGTGAAGTGTTTGCCCCGATGGTGTCCCCTCCACAAGCCACCTCCAGAAGCTAATGAGCTTGCAGAGCAAACTGCTGAGAGCATCTTGATATTAGGGTTAAAAGCCCATCTTATGGTAAATTACCGCTCCACTCTAATTTGGCAAGAGTAAATGATTTGTAGTTCAAGTGGGGATTTGGTGCCAAGTTCCTAATTTGGGCTTCAGAAAATATTTCAAGACCAACTTTCATTAGCATCCGTTTACAAATGAATTATGTATAAGCAACTGAACCGAACAACAGCAAAATACCAAGTATTGAACTTCCCTTTGGTGACTATCTAGATTCATCCCTTTATAAACAAGACGGTGGATACTCCACACTTTTCAATACGATGAGTGTACACAGGGAAGGAGGTTGGTATTGACTTTGTCATATATATCCTTGTCATTTGTTGTTCTGAGTAGACTCAATGGGTTTGAACAGTGATAAAAAAAAAAAAGACAAAATTTAGTGGTTCAGTGAGGACTGTGGTGGTAGACACCAAGGCTTGGAATCCCATAAAGACCCAAATAACTGCATATCTTTGAGCAGACCACTCTACCTGTCTAGACCTCAATTTTCTCACCTGAAAGATGAAAATTAAAATGGTGCTCATATGTGATGGTTATGGCTACCTTACAGAGTAATTCTCACTTAGCAGCCCACGAATGTGTAGTGCTACTCAGCACACATACTTAGCCCAGTACCTGAAATATATACTTAGCTCAGTACCCAACATGGACACTTAGCCCAGTACCTAGCATGTACAAATGTCTCATAAATACTAGGTAGGGTGCTACATCCAACAGTGGTGAGGAGGACAAGGGATGGCAGAAATAAGAATGAAGGGGAAGCATTTTCTGACCCCACCCCACCCGTGTTACATGCTTTCAAACACACAGATCTTCAGAACATGCCACAGTCAAATAAACACTATTAGGATCGTGGGCTAAATTCACAAGGGCTAAACACATCCCCCTGGTAGTCTATAGGTATAGCAACACAGAGCAAGAAAGATACCTGTAAGGGCTGTCTGTAAAGAGCAAGATACTGAAGTCAAGCATGGTCACCCTTGGGTTTATGGAAAGGAAGTCTTTCCAGGCAATCAGATAGAAAGAGCTGGTGCAGAGCCCAGGAAACCAGGGTCTTTGTTAGTTTGTTTGGTCTTGTCTTATCACTTTTGCAAATGTCAGATTCCAAACTGCCTCTTAAGAGCCATGCTAGCCAGCAACACAACCGCTGGGCAAGTTGGCCCAGGGCCTTGCTTCGTGGTCAGTATCTCTCTTCCAGAGAAAGCCCACAACTAAAGAGATGGAAATAAAATCACAGCTTAAGGTGTTGAGCACTGTTAGCTCAATTGCAGATGTAGCTCTTAGACTCTGGTCAACCCTACAACTTTTCATTAGTTGTAGGGTTGAGAATTCCTCCTGATTCTTAACATGGGACACCAGCAGGGACCTGCGAAGAGGCGGGAAGGTCAATTGCAGAAATGTGCTTCCATGTCTACTTTGTAAACAGCTTCTTCATGTAGCCCCCTTTTCCATGGCCCGGTTGGGTTGGACGGTGCT
Source organism: Mus caroli (assembly GCF_978045245.1). Lineage (NCBI taxonomy): Eukaryota > Metazoa > Chordata > Mammalia > Rodentia > Muridae > Mus > Mus caroli. Next base: position 10,988,997 of record NW_028227265.1, read on the forward strand.
GACTCTGCTGGCATCTTGCAAGAGTCCTCTCTAGGAACTTGGGATCTTCCTAATCAAGTTATAGACCCCTGTCTAGCTGAAGCATGTTCCCAGTAGAGCCCAGCCAGCTTCCCAAACCCACTGCTGGCCTACAGCCAGAGGCCAGCCTGGGCACTCAGTGATGGCAACTCCCTGGCATGCACGGACATGTGTAAAACTCATGCCCATCCGACAGCAGGGCAGCAACTTCTACAAATGGCCCTGAGGGACACAGACATTCCACAGCCCCTGGGAGGAAAAGTTGACCTGGGCTAACAGCTCACATCAATGACCCCCTGCAGCCCCATGGACTCCATTCCCTTTGGAGTGGCAGGTAAGGAGCGATATAGCTGGGATCTTCAACCCATTTCAGAAAACCTCACATGGAAAGCCAAGCAACACATTTTAGCAAGAGTCCCTGGGAGAAAAGGAAAGCTTTCATGGGCACATGAATATTTTACATAGTGTGGAAAGAGATCTGAAACCAGACAGACCTGAGCCCTAATATTAGCGTATGGGCTGCACCACTCCTGCGAGCAAGCTTAACTGCTTTATGCACGTTGCTTTACCAGAGCTGAAAGCGGGGGTGGGGTGGGGGAGGGATGCAGCCCACAACAGGAGGATGGTTCCATACGTGGAACATGGTACAGTCAGTAAGAGCCACTTTCATGGCTCCACTTAAAACACAGACCTGCAGGAGACTTGGCCTGCATTGTGATCACCAACAACAGTTGTCTCAGCTCACAGCTACTGGGAAGAGAAGGTGTCTCCTTACTGGGCAACAGCTAACTATTGTCTTAGTCTGGTCAATCATAGGGATAGAACAGACCCAAGGCCAGTCATCAGGGAGAACACTGAGAAGAATACAGTTATCATACACAGTATTTATCATGCATTATTTATACACAGTATAAAGAAATCCCAGGATGGAGATAAAAAGTGTATATGTTTGTGCATGTGTTCATATGAATATAGACCTAGACGTGGCATACACACATTATACAAAAATATGCCTGCACATATGTGCTAATACATAAACACGTTTAATACATGCTCACAAACAGAAACAATAAACACAAAGATATACATATATATACATATATACAAACATATTTATACATGTACATATACACATATGCACATATACACAAATACATAGATTACATATACACATACACACATATATATACACACATATATATACACACAAATATACATATACATACATAAGCATAGAGACTGTAGACTTGTGACTCTGTGCCCTTACAAATTTACCAGTAGATCTCATGTCTTTAACATTGAATTAAATCACCCTGCATGCCTATGTCTAAATAACATTTTACCTTAACATGGAGGTAGTCGGTGCCTCTTGGGTGGTAGGGGAGCTACCTTGAAAATCTAGATGAACATCGGTGTTGACGTGAGGCGGTGAGCAGGTCTCATTTCTTAAGGTCGTTCAGACACACCGATAGACCCAGTCAGGTCTATTCAGATCACTGCCTAAGTGGTGTGACAAGAATTTCCCAGAACCTTGAGTTAGGTGTCATATCATTAATATCTGCCCTTGAACTGCATCAAGACCCAATGGCGGCAGAGCCTGTTCTCTCTAGGGCTTTGTGTCATGGCACACAGTGGCAATGCTTGTCCTGTGGCCATATCTGTCCTTGCTCCCCATTGTCCTTTAGCCACCATTGTCCCACTGGGCTTTGTATGGATGAAAATGTAAGGCCTGGGCTCTCTCAAGCCACTGTGGTAGTGAGCAATGGGTGACACATCTCAGCCAACAACAGCTGGCACCTCCATTGCTTCTTGCCTCATGGGGAAAACTACAGCATATTATTCCAGACACAAGTTGGTGTTTATCTCATCTGTATTTTGTGCAGCTTTCAAACCAAAATTTAAAACAATGATCAATGACTCGTGCTAACTACGTGGTCAAGAATCAGATCCACCATACCCTCATTCTGGGTAAGGAAAGGTTAATGACATCCTGTCCCCAGTGGCCCCCAGTCTCGGTGAAAAAAAAAAAAGATCCCCATTCAGCCTCTTGGGGTAGATGGCCTCCAGCACATGCAGACAGAGCCATGTCAGAAACCTGGCATGCTTCTGTTACCCATGGAAGAAGAGGGTGCCATACACCCCAGCTTTCCTCCTTTCCCGAGCCTGCTGCTGGATTCCCTACAGCCTCATATAATGGTGACTAAATACTTGTCTCAGCAGGGAGGCTCCAGGAGACCTCTCAGCCCCAAAGGCAGAGTCTGTTCTAATACAGCCAGTTATCAAACATCTAAAGCGCAAGTTCAGAATTTGTATCAGCCCAAGAATCCTAAGTGGACCTAAAGATCAAAGGATGGAAAGAAAATTCATAAGAAGGATCGACACAGGGAAAGGTGCATTTCCACCGGAAGATGACTTATCAGTCCCCCACACTGAGAGCAGAGCTCCCAGAGTATGCATCCTGGAACAGAAAACCTATCCTGTTGCTCCATGAACTAATAAATGTATGGGTTAATGTCTTAGAGGGTTTTACTGCTGTGAACAGACACCATGACCAAGGCAACTCTTATAAGGACAACATTTCATTGGAGCTGGCTTATAGGTTCAGAGGTTCAGTCCATTCTCATCAAGGCGGGAGCATGGCAGCATCTAGGCAGACATGGTGCAGGTAGAGCTGATAGTTTACCATCTTCACCTAAAGGCTGCTAGTGGAAGACTGACTTCTCAGCAGCTAGGATGAGGGTCTTAAAGCCCATACCCACGGTGACACATCTATTCCAACAAGGCCACACCTATTCCAACAAGGCCACACCTACTCCAACAAGGTCACACCTACTCCAACAAGGCCATACCTACTCCAACAAGGTCACACCTCCTAATGGTACCACTCCCTGGGCCAAGCATATACAAACCATCACAGTTACTCAAGAGTTCCCATCCTAAAATCAAGAGATCATCCAAGGGCAGGGCATGGTAGAATAGACCTACAATCTCAGCACCTGGCAGGGAGTGGGGCAGGCAGGAGAATCATTAGAAGTTTGAGGCCAGCTTGGGCGACAGAGCAAAACCCTGTCTCAAAACCAAAAACAAAGAGAGTTGACCAGGAAATGGAATAGATTCCACACACTCCCTCCACCGGGCCACAGAGGGCAGTAGAGACTACAGTGCTGATGAACCCGGGCTCTCTCCATTCAGATGATGGAGGGCATTCATCTATTAGTTGAATTACACTGGGAATGCCTCTCTTCTGTCCTGGAACCTGGGCTTCCTCTGTAAAAGGGGGGTGGGGGGCATGCTTACCTCTTTCTCTGGGAGGCTGAGAGGGCCAGGAAAAGGACACATGGCACACCAGGCAGATAAAGCCATTGTGAGCTAACACCAGGAGGGCAAAACCTTTTACATCTTTCTCAGATTCTGCATCCCAGAGCTCAAGTGCATTTTTGTTTGTTTGTTTGTTTGTTTGTGTTTTAAACTGTTATACCCAGAGAAATGGCTCAACAGGTAAAGGCACTTGTCACAAAGCTTGGAGAACTAGGATCCCACCCTAAGACAGATAGAAGAACCAACTCCTGAAAACTGTCTTTTGAGCAATATATATATATATATATATATATATATATACACATACATACATACATAGTGGCTTATATACACACGTACACATGCACACACACACACACATACACACACACACACTAAATGCACAAAAAGTAAATAGTAATACATTGAAATGTTTTATAAAAAAAATTATTCTGTGCCTAGACCTGGATTTGGTATCCACAGAACCCAGCCTGCTGCTGTCTTAGCTGGCTACAGAGTGTGTGAGCCAGGCAAATGGACATTGCAATCAGACACCAACAGATCGCCAAGGAAAGACAGGGGCTGGGTTTCTGTACTCTGAGACCATCCCTGGCTTCTCTGTGGAATGGGATGAGAACTCTACTGTAGAGGAGACGGCACGGAGCACTCTGTAGCTATTATTTTTTAAGTCCTAAATCTTTTGGAAACAGATTGCTTTTGTGTCGATGCAGGCTGAGAGGAGTGAGTTTCCATTCTCTATGAGAAAAGACGCAGGTAGAGCGATCAACTTGGAAGAAACTAGAGTCAGGAAAAATTGGTTTGAATTATTCTGCGGCTTAGATAAAATACCATAACTGCTTTGGAGTTCTGAGACACAGTGCCGAACAGGCTTCGCATTTACAAGTTGTTTGCAAAGATGTCACAACAGAACTGTTCCACTCAGTCAAAGAGAAATTAAGCCCCAGAGACAATACAACTTGCAAGAGTATTTTCTGAATGAACCAAATGTGTTGGACGTGGCTTGGGTCAGACCTAGAAGCAACTGGATGGTTCACCAGTTTCCTGGAGAGCTTGCCCCTGGGGGTGGGGGTGGGGGTGGGGGGGGAGAATTTGAAAGGATCTTCACTTCATTCCTAGATGCCCCAGGGGAAAGGAAAAGGAATAGAAAAGAAGAAAGTATTTTCTAGAACACAAGTGCAGGTGTTTGTTTGTTTCTGTCTTCACAATGCTGGTGAATAGTAGGAAGCATTTTTTTGTTACACTTATCTCTCTTTTCCTGCCTGGGTAATCTAAGGGGCTTCTAGCAAGGAGGTAGTTGTATTGCCACCCAGCAAAGCCTGGTCACCCAATCCAGCAAATGCTCTGACTTAAGGGCACTCACTGCTGCCTCGGGCTGTCCCTTTCATTCTTGACTCAAGGGGAAACTAAACTGAGGGGCCCATCTTCCAGCTTAAACAGTTACCCTGAGATGCCACAGAGTCTTCTATAGTCCCTCACAGGCCTTTCAAAGCCTTGGGAAAGGGTCTGGGGAGCAGCCCTGTTGATTCTGAGCATCTCAGTAGACAGGAGGGAAGAAGCTGAGCGGAATGGAATGAGCGATATCAGTGTTTGCTCAGTTACTATATTGGGTCTGAACATTTTTCCAGGGGTCTGACTTTTAAATGATGTGGCCTAGCAGGGGGTTCACTGAACATGGGCAGACTGACAGGGAAATAAGAATATTCATTTGGGAGAATGGCCTTTGCTACTTGAGGTACCAAGCTCAATTGGATAATGAAACACTGGGAACTCAGTGGGGTATTTTTTTCACCTAAATAAAGAACACTCAATTAAATTCTTTTTCATTTGGACAGGAGGGGTGGAACAGTTTTTTTTTTTTTCCCCCTTCCTTTTCTACACAAAGTATCTTCTTGGCTCTTGGCCCATAATTTCCCCCTTCTTATTATTGCCTCTTGACTCCTCCTCATAGTGCACAGTCAGTGTCTTCACACCCTGCCTTCTCACAAGTTGATGGAAAGTTCCCCCATGTTGCTCTTGGAGATGCTCATTACCAAACGAACTGAGCAATGGCTTTGGCAGGCAATGCATTGGCGATGCTTCCAGAGGCTCCTGAGACCTCCATGCCATGGGCCACTTGCTTGGCTGCTTCTAAAATGCCTTAATGCTGCAAAGGCTGTATTTACAGCGGGCATCTGTGAGTGACTCCATCAAGGGCTCACTCAAATCCAGAATCAGAGTGCCACCCTGCCCCATCTGGACCATAAAGACAGAGATAGTCTCGCTTACGAGTTCAATGCTGGGGTCCTTCCGAGCACATGGGAGCCTGGAAAGGCCATAGGAGCATGCTGTGTTTTACTTGTGGACCTCCTGAGGATGAGTTCGCAGTTATGTCACATGGCCTATGTATAGTCAGGCGCTGGGCAAAGATTCCAAGCTTCATGGTCATCTGACCTGGGGCCTACATCTCTCTTTCTTGGAATGTGATATGAGGAACATGAGAAACAGATAAAAAGCTTCTGAGAATAAGGTTGTGCCTCTATTTATTATTTACATGATTTTAATATTGACAGAGCCGGGGACGGGGCCCGGGATCTTGCATGTGCTCGGTAAGTTGTCCACCTCTGAACTACATCCCTAGCCCAAGAATGTATATTTAATTCACTTTGGTTCATGTGACTTGAGTTCCAGCCTCTACTAGGCATTGACTTTGACACTATGCTGACATACACAACATGACATCTATTCAGAAGCAGGCCAGTACAACCTGGGTACCACAGGCCACAAGAGCCTCAAAATGGCCATGAACCATTGTCCAAGACAAAAATCATAAACGTACTTGAAACATTTTGAGATGTTTGCGAGATTAAACATTTTCCAATGTGATAGTCCTTGAGTGTGAAGTCTATAAATGACAGTGGACTCATAAGGACCATGTAAACAAACAGCTTTCAGGAAATCTAAAAGCCCTCAGAATTGTACATAAGTTCAAGGTACCTATGGATAATAGACCAATGTATGTTTTTATTTTTATGAGATTCAAAGACAGATCTGAGACACCTCCTCCCCTTGCCCGCCCATCGAAACACTATCATTAGGCCAGTATCTTTATTCATCGTGGAATCCCAAGCACTGGAGAGTAGATGGTGAGCAAATAAGTGGTGAATGGTGAGCCACCCTTCAAACAATGATCACTTCCATGCTGGGAGGCAGACAGGCCAACCCAGGCAACGGGAACTGGGTGATACCAGGACAAAGAAATCATCAAAGCTGAAACCATTGGTTGTCAGAAGTGAGGCCAGGAAACTGGGGACAGTTCCAAGCTGGACAGCACATGTGAAGAGAGGGGCATATTTTATTGGCTAAAAGCTTAGCACTGATCCCACCCCAAAACAAAAGTTTATAGGGAGCACATCCTCAAAATGCAGGAACCGTGACAACCACCCCTGGTGAATAGACACTGTTCTTTCTTCATGCTTCAAGAGGTTTTGCATGACTGTTAATTTGCCAAAAAGCCCTATTTGAGAAATATTGATAAAAAGAATTCTGGAAGAGCAGACATATTATAAATGTGTGTGTGTGTGTGTGTATGTGTGTGTATGTGTGTGCATGTGTGTGTAGTGTGGTAGAGTGTCTGTAGAATGAGTATTATGTGTATATAATATATGTAGTATATGTAGTATGTTGCATGTGTGTATATGTGTGTCATATACATATACATGTGCATGTAGTATATGTGCACGTGTGTGTACTATATGTGTATGCATGTGTGTGTAGTATGGTAGCATGTGTATAGAATGAGTAGTATGTGTGTATGGTATGTGTAGTATTTGTAGTATGTGTGCATGTGTGTCATGTACATGTGCATGCAGTATATATATATGTGTGTACATGTATGTATACTATATGTGTGTACATGTGTATGTAGTATGGTAGTGTATGTGTAGTATGTGGGTATAGCATATATAGTATATGTAGTATTGTACATGTGTGTATATGTGTTATGTGCATGTGTATAGTATATGTGTGTGCATGTGTGTGTAGTGTAGTGTGTGTGTAATATGAGTAGTATGTGTGTATAGTATGTGTAGTATATGTAGTACATGTGCATATGTGTGTATGTGTGTTAAATAATGTGCATGTAGTATATGCGTGCACATGAGTATGTAGCATATGTGTGTGCATGTATATAGTGTGCATGTAGTATGTGTATATTGTATGTGTAGTGTATGTAGCATGTGTGCATGTGTGTTATTTGTGTGCAGTATCTGTGTGTGTATGTGTGTTTAGTGTGGTAGTGTGCATGCAGTATGTGTAGTGTGTGCATATAGTATGTGTAGTATGTGTGCATGAATATGTAGTATATGTGTGTACATGTATGTGTGGTATATATGTGTATGCATATATAGTGTGTTTGTAGTATGTGTGTATAGTATGTGGTATAGGTAGTGTGAGTGTATAGTATGTGGTAAATATAGTGTGTGTGTGTGTGTGTGTGTGTGTGTGTGTGTGATGTAGTTTGACTCTAACTGAGCAGATCTCCTACTAGCTCCAGAACCACTGGAAGGAAGGAAGCAGTCCTTCTGTGCCTAATGAACAAATGGTGAAAGAGTACTTTGCCTACACAGGGTGACCCAGAACATCAGGGAACCCCTGACTGCCCCCCTCCCCAGAGCAGGCCCAAGGCAGATGCCCGGGAAGGAGGACCAGAGCTCTGCATGGAGCTTCTTCAGAGCCGTCAGTTGGAACAGAGATCCAATGACCACCAAAATAGGAAGACAACTTAGAAACATGTGGAACAGGAAGAAGCCACTCGGAACCCCGAGCTCTGCACTTTTCAGAACATCAATAAAGCCCTAGTCTTAAAATAGAAAATAAATTTTTATAAATTTAATTAAAAATTCTAATCTTAAAGAATTAAAACTTAAATGTTAAAAATTTAAAGAAATTATTTGATGTTTTCTTCATGACAAAAACCCACCACCACTACCACCACCACCACCACCAACAACAACCAAACAAGACAACTCTGGTATTAATAAAAAATAGGTAACCCTACCCATTGAACCACCCAGTCATCCCTTATCCATACACCCCAGAATGCTCTTTGAAAATCTCCCTTGCTCTCCTCCCTCATTAAAAGTTGGAAAAACACTGACCTGAGAGATGACATGTCCTTTCCCTGACATACAGAATCTGAGCCAGATGCACTTGAGCCTCCTTGAGATGACCCAGGGATTTCTGGCAAGCTGTGCGCTAGCAAATAACAGCCCAAAGGAGCTCCCTCCTGATCCTGCTAACACCCTCCTGGAGGGGCTTGCGATTGCTGTCATTAGGTCCCAGCTCAGGGACTCAGACAGAATTAGCTCTTTGTGTAATTAAGCCGAGGAACACTTAGAGTTTTGTGATCTGTCTAATTTCTCCGAGCAATCCAACTACACAGAAATGCAATGACCACCAGCCGCCTCCAAAGCCCTCAGGGTACCTTGAGAGTCTGGTGGGGGATACAATTCTGAGAGAGAAACTGGAAGAAGCCAAGCTGAGGACTGGGCAGGAACAGTGACATTGGCTTTGAGTCTAACTCAGCTCCTTGGCTCTCGGAATAACCAGAAACGAGCAATACTGTGAAAGAAAATTCCTTTGGAACCCAGAGGAGAGCCCAAAAAGGAAATGTACAATTGAAGAGCAGCCCGGTGGGGACTCGACCTGGAAGCTCGCCCTCTACCTGCGCGCCCAAACCTCGTCTGTGTTCTCTCCAGCATCCGCCTACAAAAGTCGATCCAAAGGCTTAATGAGCCAAAAGGCATTTAGAGTCTCGCATGTGAATTATGCCACGAATTCCCACTTCTTTAATTGGATGCAAATAACATCACCTGGGCTTCACATCCCAGGATCCGTCCGGCTTTTTGTCACAAGGCACTTTAATGCACCCCATTCGGAAGAGCCCGGCAGGAGAGGAAGACATTAGCTGTGAGATGTGCGAGCTTGTGCCAAATTTGCGAACACTGGCAGCCAGACCTATAGATAGAATGGGGGGTAATTTCATGCAAATTCTCCCTGCTATTCCTTGAGCTCTGAGATTAGAGATGTCAGAAATGTAAGTGTGCCACTGCTTAATAACACAAAGAGCTCATTCAGTCCTGATTCCCTAAGCTAGACCTTAAGACAGGAGAGGGGTAGTGAATACGCAGACAGAAGTTCTCAGACGGAAGCTGGAAGATGATGCTATGTACAGAGATCCTGGTTCCTGATGGGGAAATCGAGGCTACTGTGTAAGTCACTATGAGTCACATCCAGGAAGTATCTAGAAGCCTTGTGTGGCTCTTGGACTCTGGTTCAGGCTGCTGTTGTGGCAGTAGTGAGTGTGTGGGCTCTGGGATGAGCCATGACTACATGGCTCAGAGCAAATCCCAGAAGACATATATGTAGGGACACTGCTGATCTGGATGGGAGTTGAGCTTTCTCAGACACTTGCTTTTACTTCCTTCAAGTTTCCCCTGGGTTTCTCAGGCACAGGCTCTTCCACGTTCCTAAGCTGGTTTTTACTGGTTCGTTTTGTCCTGAAGAATCCTTATGTATCATTTAAATGGGGGGCTTCTCAAGGATGATTTTGAATCCTACAAGTCACATGAATAAAGGACACTATTTAGGTGACACCTTGATCCTAGTCACTGGGTCCTAGGCCTGGCATGGAATTGCATGGAAGCTCCCTGGAACTTCCAGTTTCAGTGTTTGGATAATCCTGAGACATCCATGGGTGGCTTTAAGATTAAAAACCACATTCTATTCCCTCCAGCGCTTGCTATATCTTCCACAGGCTCAACCTTTGATCCCTAACTTTCTAAGAAGAAGAAAAAGAGGAGGGAGAAGGAGGGAGGAGGAGGGAGGAGGGAGGAGGAGGGAGGAGGAGGAGAAGGGGGAGGAGGAGGAGGAGAAGGAGAAGGGAGAAGGAGAAGGAGGAGGAAGAAGAGGAGGAAGAGAAGTAGGAGAAGGAGGAAGAAGAAATGTTCTTAGAAATCCACAGGCAGTTTCATTGATTATCGGATTTCTGTAAGAAAATGAATCTCAATCTAAACAACAGATGCCTTTAATCAACATGTGACTTCCTGTGAACGAACATGGGATCAGGCCCTGTTTTCCACTACTGGCTGTGTGACCCTGTGGAAGCCCTGCAAGGTTCTTGGCCTGCCTTGCTTTTCTTTATCCAATTCAGGGCAACAATACTCCCATTTCTTAGGCTAAGTGTGGGGATTGAGTTGATCAACATTTATGCCTACCATACAATAAGAACCAAATAAATCAGCTAGACACTGGTTTTCGTAGATTTATGTGATTAGAGACCAGTAAAGCAGAATCATTTGTACACAAGTGCTCGGAACACTTCTATTTTTGTTGTTGTTATATTGTTATTGTCGTTGTCATTGGCCCTCTGCAGTGGTAACTTCTTCCAAATAATGTAATGTGGTAAATGGGATGTGCGTTCAGACTCCAGAACATATACTGTTCTGCCGTTTCATCCATTCCGAGTTTCATTATATTTTGTTTTGACACCACGATATGTGCCAATAGATTGGACATGTCTGCTTGTATACACAGACAAAATGAAGAAGCAGAACCCACTCATTGTAAAAAGCACAGACTCTGTTTCCAGGAGGACTCTACACAGGCATTCACTTTGCCCAGACAGAGATCAGCCGAAACACAGCACAGCCTTGGCAGCCAGATGATGGGGCCCATTTTGTCATGTGAGACAAAGGGACAATTTTTTTTAAAAAATAAGCATTTGTATTTTATTTTATAGACCTATTCAATCTAAATAAGCAGCATCATGGACCACTAGAAATCATGACTCCTCACGTGGGCTCTGCCCTGCTGATTTACTAACCAGTGGCAGATTGGAAGGCTGAGTGTTTTATGACTCTTCTCTACCGCCCCTTAAGATGATGGCATCCTGATCTCGAGACGCAAAGCTGTGTTCCGAGCATGCCCAGGCAAAGGCATTCTCAAAAGTGATTTTTGTATCTTCTCAATGAGGTATGCCGATTTTGTCCTACATATTGTAAACTGCCTATGATGTTTTTTGAGATTAAAAGACAATACCAACAGACCAACAGCTGGATGGGGGTACTACTGCACACTTGCAATTGTAGTCAGGGGCTTGATTGAAGGATAGCCTGGGCTACACAGAGAGACTTGATTAAACACAACAACACCGCTCCCTCTTTCCCTCATTTCTCTCCAGCTACTAGAATAATAGCCCTTGAGTTCTTAGTTCTCAAAGGAAGGGAAGGAATCTGTCCTCCCTCAGGAATCCATGGCAGGTTTTACTGGCTTTCGAATTGGTAGAATAGAATGCAAGATTATAAGCAGACAGATCTTAAGCAAGACGGTATATGTCATTGAAGTGAAGAGGGTGATTAATTAGTAATTTGCTATGAGTGATTTATCTTGTGCCTCCCCCCACTGCTAGAACTGCCTGCTGTGGACATCAGGTGTACAGCTGCCTGGTGCATAGTGATGAGGGTTCATGGCAGTGCGGGCTGAAAGGGGAGCTGACTTCCATGGAACCTTTGTCTTTCTTAAAGAGACAGTTTTTATTAAACAGGCTTGAAGTCAAGAAGGGACCAGGCCCACAGAGGAAACAGAAGAGCCTGTGCTGTCCAAGCGTGTTCTCTCCCCCCTCCCTTGCTCTTCCCTCCCCTCCGCTCCCCTCTCCATGAGTCAGCTGCAAGTCTGCATCCCTGGGTGCCATTTTGGCCTGGCCTCAATAAGATAGTCACGCATCTTCCTACTTTCCCATTGTTACTTGCCAGCCCCTCAGTCAGTCCCCACCACACCATCTCTGTCCTGGATGTCTGAGGTAGCCTCCTTACAGTGGCTTTACGAAGTAGAGACTCTTCCCAAGCAGGGCTCACTATGTGATGTCCAATTTAATTCCGAAGTGGTCGGTCAGTGACTGCCTTTTCTATTCCTGGCTACCCAGCCACAGTCTCAGTCCACAGACACTGCTTCGGTCTCAGCCAGGGCACATCCCCTGACTCTTTACAAGGCTCCGTGGCTCAGCCATGTATGTCTAACACCAGCATGGAGATCTAAGGTTTAAACGTTTCTTCCCAAGGATTTTCCATTTGTTGGTCTTAGGTCTTCGAATGGCCCCTGCCACACTTCTGCCTGGGTACCTCTGTCTCACCCGGATGTCCCCAGATTGCATGTCACTTCTGTCCAGAAGCCTTTCCTGTTTCCACTTGCTCTAGAGACAGTTAGGAGCTCCCAGGGTAACCTGTAGTCTCCACTGCAGGAAGCACTGAGATTATAATTAATTCTACAGCTAGCCATTAACACTGCTTCTTTTCCTCTTCCTGGACTCTAACTGTAGAAAGAAGGACAATGGATGTGTTAATGACAGCTGCATCCTTAGTCCTAGGACAATGAAAGCTTCACAGCAGGTCCTCCATAAACAAGGGGTTTATAGGAGGAAGGGAACACCAATAGCTGTTGCCCAGATCACTGCCCCTTCCATCCTGGGCACACAACTAGACTACATTTCCCAATAGCCCCCACAGGCAGATGTGGCCATGTGACCAAGGGGCAGCAACTAAGTAGGCCATCCGCAGTAGGCAGAGACCACGTGCATCTGTGGTACAAGCACCTCCATGGTATTTCTGTGTCCTGGCTAGGCAGGAGAAGGCTGTCCTGTGGCACTTTCACTTGGAAAGCCGAGTGTTGGAGCCCCCCAGCAGCCTGGGTTTCTGAATGATTTTTAGAAGCAAACATCTGGGCATGTTCTGTTTCCCAGAGCTGTTGCATGGGTAGGATATGAAAGATTGCTATGCTACAGAAACTCTGGGGGCCTTCTTATTGCTGGGATCGGCCTCCCAGAGCGGATGCATTAGGATTCAAATCAGGTGATGGAGATGACAGAGAAAGGGGTGTGTCTTCCCAACATGCCATTTAATATCTCACACAAATCCAACAGTTCCTATGGGTTTCTGGTAACATAATATCAAAACAGATTGGTAGATTTATTTTTGAAACAATCTCCATTTGTTCCTTCCCTTCACTGTCTCAATGAGCAATTATGAACATAGTGTGAGGAAGAGATCCCCAGTGCTTTCTAAAAGCAGTGTTGTAGTTTGTGGGGTTGGGGTAGGGGTGGGGGTGGGGGTGGGGAAGATGGGCACACAACTGGACTACACTTCTCATGGGCAGGTCTGATCATGTAACAAAGAGATGCCACAGCTATAGGACTCCTAAAAGCAGCCACAGATACTGAGAGCTTGAGTTCCTTTGTAAGATATCTGTGATTGTCTTTTAGAGTCCTCCCTCTTCTATATGTTGAGTGAAGCAGCACCAAGTGCAGGCACGTAAGAGTCTCTGGGTTGTGAGGGAAGGTGGACCAGAGCAATTGAGGAGGTCAGAGAGTCTCACCAGGCAAGCAAATCGAGAGAGAGAGAGAGAGAGAGAGAGAGAGAGAGAGAGAGAGAGAGAGAGAGAGAGAGCGCGAGCCAACTTTTCAATAGGTAAAAGTTCTTCTCTTTGTCCTTGGGAATTTTATTCAGTGGTCTTAGGACTGGGGAACTTCCTGCAGTTGCCTCTCTGTGTCCTCATGGTCTGAGCTCTTGATTTCAAGATGTGAGAAAGACAGGTTCGCTCCATGATGCTAGCTTCGCTTACCAAGTTCATCTAGCTGAGTTAATGAGGGATGATGGAGCCCCTTAGCACCCTCTCTGAGCCTAATCAGCAGGCTGGAGCTGCAAGGTCCAAGCATTATCCCCACCCTGACCCCTGCCCCTGGAGGACACCTGCTCCCTGAGCTGATGCCTTTGGCCCCAAAGGGAGAGCGCAGAGCATGCCCTGGCTCAGAGGCATTCTCCCATGCTCCTGAAGCCTGCCCCACAGGCAGGAAATGCACTTGGATGCCAACTGCAGCATCAGAAGAGAACATTTACTCTCACTGAGCCACACCTGTTGTCCACAAGCCCTTGTTTCCGATCTGTTTAATCTCCGCAGAGGGAGGAGACCTGTGGGTCGCTGGCATTTTTGGCAATGCCGGGCTCACAGCACCTGGGAAAGCTACAAAGTCTGTGCTCTTGTTGGGAGGGGGTGCTGGCCCGAGTAACAGCTGCTGGGCTCCAATAGAGACCCAGAGGCTTCTGGGAAAGGAATTTGAGCAGACCGCAGTATAGAGCTGTACAGAGCTGAAAGTCAAGAGCAGGGGATCAAAAAGCAGTTTGTTCTTCCTGGCCCCCTGAAGACACCAGCAACAGGAAGCAGGCAGCCAGAAAGTAGGCTGAGGCTCACCCTAGGGGTAGAACTGCTTCCTTGTCCAGGGTGTTAGTATACATAGTTAGAGGAATCACCTATGCTGATTGAATCTGATTGTATATTGACGTGTCCCTAAGACATGTTGAGCTACCTCCCATTCATTTATGTTTTCCCCTGTCTGTTTGGTTATTCTTCTATTTCATTTATTCATGCAGAACCTAGGCTCTTTGGATGGTTTCCCGAAGCTGCTTCTGGGTACCTTCATGTGCTCAGAACCTCAATTCTCCCCAGTACTGTCTGTGGTCATCCCAGTCCACATGGAGGTACTTCTCTCAAACAATTAATCGGTGATAGTATGGGCAGCCAGCTCCTGGACGTCTGCGTTCTGCTCAGGTCCAGGCTGTCACATTTCCCACTCCTAAGTGGCCACCCCCTTACCTTCTATGTCAGAGTTCAGTAGATGCTTTCTGCCTGCTCACAGTGAGGTCTCCTCTCTGTTTCTCAACCTATCTGCATAGTCTCTATGTTCACAATTAGCTCTGGGCACCAGCTTTCCATTTTGCCTGTGGCTTCTGTATTAGACCTTAAGTTCTCAAGCAGTATAACTATGCCCTGTATGTTTCTTTGTCACCTAAAGTGTGCCTGATTTATATGAAAGGTGTGTGCTTCTGTGAATGAGTATAATGGGTTTGTAGGAGAATGGATATGCGAATGGTTAAATAGAAGCAAGTGAGTAATTGAATCAATCAATGGCTGGATGCATAGACTGGTGAAAGAAAGAAAGAAAGAAAGAAAGAAAGAAAGAAAGAAAGAAAGAAAGAAAGGCATAGATAGATAAATAGATAGATAGATGATACATACATACATACATATACATACATACAAACACATAGATACATAAAAACATAGATACATAGACAAATGATCCCCACCCCATGTACAACATTCAGAAAGATAGGTAGATAGATAGACAGACACACATACATACATAGATAGACAAATGATCCCCACTCCATATACAACATTCAGATAGATAGATAGATAGATAGATAGATAGATAGATAGATAGATAGATAGATGAGAGAAGATACAGATGAATAGACAGATACAAAGATGGGATATTGTGTAGGTAGATTAATGAGAGGGATGGGAGGGTGGTGGGATGGGTGGATGATCAGTGGGCAGGTGGAATGTGACTGGATAGAAAGATGAATTGGTCATATCAATGGAAGGATCGATGTGCCATGGTTGAGCAGGTAGCAGCAACCCCCAACTGTCAGGGTGATAAACATATGTCTCAACCATACAGGTGATGTCCATTAAGATATCTAGCCTGGCAAAATGAGTCAGTTGGTACAGGGACTTCTGCTAAGGCTCAGGACCTCAGTTTGATCCCTGGAACCTACATGGTGAGGAAGAGAGTTCAC
>NW_028227265.1:11007500-11277500 GCF_978045245.1 Mus caroli
CTGGGTTCTTAGTTCCATGAGAGCAAACTGTCTGTCACCTGCTGACTGAGTGACCTTAGACACGTGTTTGTCTGAGCCTGAGTATCCTTGTCTATAAAACTAGGAAGACAGAACCTCCTTTTAAGGGACTGAATTTTCCAAGTGCTTAGTACATTATAAATGCCATTTCACACGTCAACCACAATGCATAAGGACTAGATAGGCAACCATGAGAGCTGGATGCTGCCTCTTGTCTGATGGACTGATGCATCTTCTTCCAATCCTTTCTAATTTTGGCTTCATGATTCTCCTCCCTCTTAGAAATTCTGACCATTTTCTTCTCTTTCTAGGATCCAAGCCAGTCCATCTGAGATAGATCGATACACACAGCAGCCTCCAGGGCTCACTCCTGATCACTCTCTTCTCAGACTTATATTTGTGTTGAAAACCTTTACAATCAGAGGAGCAAGGGTACTTCAGCTCCCGGGGCTCAGGCATCCAAGTTTGGATGGCGGTGGTGCTGGTGCCTTGCTAGCCACCTTCTATCTGAGAATAACTGGTGCCCAGTAGCTTTGTATACTGTGAACACACTATGGGGGCTAGGGATATAGCTAAATAGATTTTTTAAAAAAGCATACCAAGCAAGCATGAGGGCCAGACTTTGGATCATAGAACCTACGCAAAAGCTGGATACATGTGGGGGGACCTTCTGTAACCACAGCACTCAGGAGGGAGAGACAGGGATCTCCAGGGCAAACTGACTAACTCAATGTTGTGGAAGTTCCTTCCTTTGATGATCTGTGAACAATGTCTACCCTCACCTCTCATGGCAAACCAAAGTACAATTCTACCAGTTCACTCTGAGAACCAATGTGTCTATTCGCTTTCTTACAGGGAATGGGTACAGCATTATATGGGAGCATGGGTAACCTCAAATCATCGGGAACGGAAAATTTTACCCAGCATGGATGATGGATTCTTCATAGGAATGTAGTTGGAGCTCCCTTACCCCAAACCATAGCCCAGACATCCTTTGGGTCACCCCAGGAGATAGTCAATTAAAACAGACTTGTATACACATGGCTGGGAGGAGGGGTTGCCCCTGACTCCTCTTTCTGGGAGAGAATACCTCAATCCACAGGCCTTACAGAGATAGACTCCTGAAAGATGGCACAGCTGATTTTATGAAGAGGGGCAGGTGGGCTGGGTGGATGGCACTTCATGGCATTAAAGTGGCTGGACTTGGCAAGTTGGTTTCAATAAATATAGTGGAAAACAACCTATAAAGACACTACTAAGATGTCAACTTTAAACATCCATATCCCCATATACAGGCACATACATGATGCATACCTGTATACATGCATGCCCGTACTTAAGAGATCCTCTGTATACACCACACAATATGCACGTACAAACCTCGTGCTATACATATTGAGAACCACCTATGTATAGCAATACCGTAATTTAACCTAGTGCTTTATATGCTATAACAAACAAAGACAATTTTAAAACAGAAAATCTAGTGCTGGCTTCAGCAGCATGTATACTAAAATTGGAACAATATAGAAAAGATTAGCATGGCCCCTGTGCAAGTATAACATGCAAATTCATGAAACATTCCATATTTTTGGCTCCAGGACCCAACAGGGATGAATTTAGCCAAAATATCCAACAGAGAGGAGAGAGAACCTGTAGAGATCACCTCCAGTAGATAGGCACAGTCCCCACTTGAGGGATGGGGGCCACCCACCCATCTCAAAATTTTTAACCCAGAATTGTTCCTGTCGAAAGAAAAGACAGGGACCAAAAAAATGGAGCAGAGATGGAAGGAAAGGCCATCCAGAGACTGCCTCACCTGGAGATCCAATCCACCTGCAGACACCAAACCCCAACACTATTGCTGATGCCAAGAAGCACTTGCTGACAGGAGCCTGGTATGGCTGTTCCCTGAGAGGTTCTACCAGCACCTGACCAATACGAATGCAGATACAGCCATCCATCGGACTGAGCCTGGGGACTCCAATGAAAGAGCTAGGGGAAGGACTGAAGGAGCTAAAGGAGACTGTAACTCCATAGGAAGAAGAGTATCAACTAACCCGGCCACCCAGAGCTCTCAGGAACTAAAACACCAACCAGTGAGTACACATGGAGGGACCCATGACTCCAGTTGCATATGTAGCAGAGGATGGCCTTATCTGACATCAATGGGAGGGGAGAACCTTAGTCCTGTGAATATTTGATGCCCCAGCATAGTGGGATGCTGGAGAGTTGTAAGGCAGGAGTGAGTGAGTGGGTGGAGGAGCACCCTCATAGAGGCAAAGGGGAGGGGGGAGAAGGGAGATGGGATAGAGGGTTTGTGGAGGGGAAACCAGGAAGGGGATATCATTTAAAACGTAAATGAGTAAGATTACTGATGATAAAATAGAAAATCTAAGACTTGAAATGAAGGGGAAGGTACAGCACTAACTCAGGGAGACACTGCACCTGTATGATGATAATGATGTACAATGGAAGTGAAGAGGAGAGGAGACTGTCACAAGCTGTGACAGTCACTCAGCAGGCATGAAAGAAAACATCTATGAAAAGGGAGAGTGTTTTGATTAACATTTTTTTTCCTTTTTAATCATTGAGATTAACTTGTATTGCTACTTTGCCTACATCATAAAAAGAAGCGGTGGCATTTAGCATCAAGGTAAATTAAATGAGCATATTCAATGCATTATCCTACCCAGGGTAGGGAAGACACACAGTTCTTAAAAATCTGTTGCAGACATTCTAAGAAAAACGAGGGCTTTGGAAAAGGTCCAAGTTCAAATTGGCTAGCTTTGGAAACAATCAGTTGGAGATACGATGCCTTCTGTGCAGCCAGAGCTCATAAGTTATGGTAATCTCTCATCTTAACTAAAGGAAGAGGAGGGGGATGCACAGAGGTACAGAGATAGAGGGAGGGCATCTGGAGGGAGGAGCACAAAGATGCAGAGGGGAAGAGCATGGGGAGGGGGTTAAAGAGATGCTTCCAGCTACAAGGTAGAAAGTACATAGACATTGAGCTTCCCATACTAAGAGTATGGGTTCTAAGGAAAACCCTTATTTGTCTAGAGCATCAACAGATGCCGCAAGAGAATGCCTCCTCCATATTCAGTTTAGGAAGAAGGTTGGATTCATCATCAGGGTCAAGGAAAGTGGATTCAAAGCAAGCAACGTAAGAACGAAGACTTCTAGGACAGGAAGACTTGACTCTGCCCTGGGTTTTTCAAACCAGCACACCTTTGTTTTAGGAAGAGGGTTACCAGGGTACATAAGACTTGTTAAGGAAGACAAGATTTTCTTTGGGAGAGATCTCTCTACTGTATCTGCACACATAACTCAGTATTTACTTGATATTAGCTTTATAGCAAAGAAGCCCTGGGTACTTTGCTAGGCTGCATCTGGCTCTCAGTGATACCCGCTTTTCTCAGGTGTTTGCTCTCCTGAGCCTCCCTATCATGAACTTGGATCAAGATTTAGCGACTTGCTTTGAAGGAACTGAACATGGTCTTCCATGATGAAGTAGTGGAAAGGCGTTGTGGGCATCCATCCATCCATCCATCCCTCTGATCTCCTCCATCATTTGCCTCCATGAGGTAAGCTGCCCTCTGGGGGAGATGACAGAGCAAGAGACTGGGGCCTTTCCTTATCCAACAGCCAAGCAGCAACCAAGGTGTGCAGGCCCATAGCCTCAAAAGACAAAATCCTCCCCACATCTTCATGGGTATATTCAGAAACTAACCTACCAGACTCATATAAATGAAGCTTCGGGTCCCAGGTAACCTTGATGTTAGCCTCAGGTATGGCTAAGCTATCTCCAGAGTCTCCATACCCAGATATCTTGCAATCGTTTTCATGTAAACAACAATGTTTGAGGATAATTTGTCACATGCCAATAGATTTGTCACTGGTACAAACACATGATATATCATAGTGCAAAATTTGTGGAATGAGAGCACATGTTGTATCTACTGCAGGATTCCACACAAAACCATGCAGGGCAGCTTGAGATGCATAACTCTGTGAGGTGCCCTTTACAGCAGGCATGATGCAATTTAATATTGCACAATATTAAAGTTCCATGAACATGTCTTCTCTACAGTCTAAGTTCTTGTGAGACTCACACTTAATTTTCTATAATATTTTCTGGCCCCCACAGGGTGTCACCTCCTTGACTCTTAGTTCCCTTACTTGTAGACTAGATTTAATAGTCCCAACCTCCCCTATCTTATTGGAAAGGTAAAAAGGATGTTATGAAAGTCAGTGTCTGACACACAGCAGAAGCTAGACAGGAACTCCAAGACTAACCGGAAACTCCTGCATTTTGGTGCTGGGTAAAGTGTGCCTGGTTCTGTCCTTTGTCTAATGTGAACTGTGACCTCCTACCTTGTCTCTACTAGCAGACAATAGGAACAGAGCCACTGGAAAGCAGCCTAGCTTTTTAGTACAGCAATTCCCCCAATAGTGTCTGATTACACCCTGAAGGACCAGGTGTCCCATTTGGAAAGCAACCCAATCCCATCATCAACCCATCTTTGTGAAAGAAAACAAAAAGCAGACAGGACCAGGCCTTATTCACTTGGAGCCAGTGTTCCTCAAACACACAGGTGATAGCACTGAGATTCTAATTTGAAAAGAAGGTTCATGTGCAGGCTCTTTGCACGACTACCGTGGCTGCCATGGCGTCCAGCTGGTCCCATTTACTACAAGAGGGGCCACAGACTTGGAGAGTCACGGTGAGCATGGATACTTCTTAAGACCCATCTAGGATCTCTATGAAATGAGCATCCTGTGCAATATGAATTATAGGAGTCAGCCTCAGAAGGACTACGGTATCATATGTCACTTCCCTTCCTCTAGTTCTGTCCACTGACAAAAACAGAGCTCTGTTCTTGTCCAAACAAGAGTGGAGATACACACAGGCTGAAGGACCTGTCCTCCCATATGCACCTATTGGCTATTACTTGAAGAGCCAACTTTGTGCCTAGCCATACACTGGGAGTTTCTTGGAGTTACATGAAATGGGCCAACATGTGTTAACATACCACTCTTCTCACTAAGGGTTCAGTCGATGCCAGCAACCTACCCCCAGCACGGCTTATGGGGTAGCTCTAACTCTACTCCATCTCGCCAACAAGGGACATGCAAGTCAGAGAGAGGGGTTTTCCCAGTCCACACAGCTGGGACATTAAAGACCTGGACGTCGCACCCATGTGGGACTGGATCCAAAGCTGTCGTCGCTACGTGACAAGGCTGTGTTGACTTTTTACCAGGTGGTTCCTGAGTCTAGTAACCGCATTCCAACTACTTCCCATGCTGTGGTGACTGCAGGCAGTGGTAAGAGGCTCGTGCATGGTTGAGGAATTTGGGACTCAGAGAGGTGCTGAAAGTCACAACTGGGGAGGCTAGCACACAGGGCATCCCATTCTATCATTGTAGTGCCTGTGAGAGGATTAGCATGTCTGGGACCTTCTAGTGGGCACT
Source organism: Mus caroli (assembly GCF_978045245.1). Classification (NCBI taxonomy): domain Eukaryota; kingdom Metazoa; phylum Chordata; class Mammalia; order Rodentia; family Muridae; genus Mus; species Mus caroli. The sequence continues at coordinate 11,012,994 of NW_028227265.1, forward strand.
GCACCTGTGTCTCAGTCTTACTTTTGGGTGTTGGTACCGTGACCCATTTCCTGTCTATGTCAAGGCAGTTAGTTGCCAAGACCATACCACTCACTCTCTCCCCTGCAGTAGGCATGATGTATGCATCTGTCATGGTCGAGAATGCAGGTGGCCAGGCCAGGAGAATGAGCCCAGGCATACCAGTTTTGACTCAGGGTCCTCTTTATGACTATAAAGGTTAAACTGGAGTCATTTCCAGGCTCTGTGTAGTGTGTTCTCTTTGCACCCAGGCCTTGTGAGTTTCCTGACTGACGAACGCAGGGAGCACGCAGTGCTTTCAGGATGGAGCCAAACCCCCAGAAGAGTTTGGTACAGGATGATGGTGACAGACAAGTTATGTGAGAGAAAAGCTGCTGGGGGTGGTGGTAGGGGACAGCACCGAAACCAGCTCGTGGTAAATGGTGTTGGATAGAAAATAAAGTCACCTTGTTCTGAAGGTGAATTTAAACCTCAATGAGTGCCCACTCTGCACCATGTAGACTTCTAAGGGATGACCCATGGACTCACCACGTCTCCCAAGACGTATGAGACAGGTATTCTAAGTATCCACGATGCACAGACAGGAAAGCTAGGGCACATGGAGATCGGACAGCTGTGGTAAAACTGTACAGATATAAAGGGAAGAAGTATGTACTGCCAGAATCCACACTGGACCACTTACCACTCCAGAGCCTTTCCCTGGGCTGATAATTACACAGACGATGAAAAGGTATTCTAGGGAAACAGCATGAACGAGTCACTGTGTATACGCAGAAGCAATATCCCTAGGTGAGTTAGGACGAAAGAATGGAATGGCAGCAACCTAGGGGTTGAGGACTAATTCAGCAGGTTCTAGAATCACCTAGGAGACAAGTCTCTGGGCACAGCTGTGGGGAATATGTAAATTAGATTGATAGATATGGGAGACCCAGCCCAACCATCAGTGACTCCATATCATGGGCTTCGCTCATGTTCTGAATAAAAAGGAAAGGATGAGATGGCCTCAGTACCGGCATTCACCACTCTGCTTCCTGCCTATAGCTAGAATGTCACCAGCTGCCTCATGGCCCTGCTGCCTTGATTTCCCCACTATGACAGCTGAACCTTCAAACTGTGAAGTAAAATAAACTTTTCCGTCCTTAAGGAGTCCTTGGAGATTCGGGCAGGTTGGAGGGGGGGGGCAGCTTTTGTCTCAACAACCAGAAAAGAAGCAAACACAATAAGCAAAAATTTTATATTCAGTTTGCCTCAGCTGAGTGACTTGAGTTATACTGAGCTCTTAGGCCCAGAGGCCTACAGTGGATGCCCCCAAATGTAGATAGTACTGAACAGAGTGTGCTAAGTATTTCCTATACACATCATCTATCTTTGATAAACGTTTCATTTGTAAGTCAGGCAGAGTAAGTGATTGTAAAAAAAACAATGTAGGAAGCAGGGCTGAGCGTGAAACCACTAATAAGGTGTCCCAATGTTCTTCACAATAGTAGAGGCAATACATGCCTATGGATCTAGGTACCTAGAGGGAAACCTAGAATGTATGGGAGAATCATGAGTTCTTAAAGTACCCCTCGACCATGAGAGTGCCTGAAAACACAGAGCTGGAACTGCCTAGTGCTTAAAGGGGGCTTCTCAGTGTACCTCTGATAATACAGGGTCATGATCTCCCATTACCATCACTTCCCCTGCAGGACTACCAATAGCTGTGCTTTCTGTGCCTCTAAAATGGTGCTGTGGAAGAGGAGTGTGGCCATTGTAGCAGACTTCATGATGTTTTAATCTATCATGGGGATAGTCAAGGTGGGAAAACTAGAGAGAAGAAATGGGAACTTGCACAAAGCAGGGCTCTTGTGGCCAAGAAAGACAGCAAAGAGAAAAAGAGGCATTCATTTCTAGCACTACAGAGCACTGACTTAGCCTGACTGTAAGTATTTCTTCTGGCTTAGCCTATCTAACCTTCTCTGCCTGGGCCTCCTTGCTTTGGTCCAATCGGAGCTGATTCTGGGAGATGAAAATATCCAGTTCAGAGCTGCAATCCTCCATGCAACCTAAGTAACATTTCTTCCCACCAAACCACTAACACATGACTCCTATTTTCTGTGAATCAGGATCATGTAACATGAGGGTACTCCCGGCTCTTCCCAATGGCTGCTTCTATGACTACCATGTGACTATAGTTCTTATGAAGAGAGACCAGGAAAGTATGCTGGCAGAGTTATTACAGGCTTGGCATCTGTAGTTTAACTTAATGATTTCAATGGTCAACTCTGTAACTATGATGTGGGACCGATTTCCCTACCCAAGTCTTAGCTTTATCATTTGTTAATGAGGGATGATGGAGTTGGTGATTGTTCTAGTTTCATTTCCACTACTGTGATCAAATAGCCTGAGGAAAATCAACTTAGAGGAGGAAGAGGTTCATTTCAGTTTCTGGATCCAGTCTAGAGTCAGTTACTATGAGAAACCCAAGGCAAGAACTTGAAACAGCTCCTCACATCACATGCATTGTTGAGGGTAGAGAGAAATGGATGCATGTATGCTTACCTTGCCCCTTGCTCTATTTTCCCACTCTATTTTTACACAGGCCAGGATCCCCTGACTAGGGAGTGATGCCACTCACAATGGATTGGGTCTTCCCACAATCATCTTAAGACAATCTCCTGCAGAAATGCTCACAGGGCAATCCAAATATAGACAGTCCCTTATTGAGACTCTCTTTCCAAGTTATTCTAGGTGGTATCAAGTTGGCAATTAGAGCTATCCACTGCAATGATGGTGACAAAGACAGAAATGAGATCTCCCTCCTCCGATTCCTAGGAAGATGAGCCATTGCTGCACATATACCACTACATATCTTCAATAGCCTGGTTATGCTAGCATCTCGCTGTCCATGGGCTTGTCTGTCTAGTACTGCTCACATCCAGACAGCTCAAGTTCAAGTACTCTGACCTAGAATCCAGAAGTCTGCCCATTTCCCCAGTTTCCCACCCTTTGACACCCCTGTCTTGCCTGTGCAAATGGCCAAGTGTGGACTGCATGCTGCTTCCCAGGCCTTCTGGACTGGAGGAGAAGCAAACACTGCCAAGCTCCACCTGCATCCCATCACCCTGAATCTCTCTGACATTTTTTTTTGAACACAGACTCCCAGTGTGCTATTGTTCCTGGAAGCCAGCACCTGCGATAGTAGGGTAGTAAATATTTAACAATTATTCCTATTGAGTGAGAGGAAGTCTTCGTTGAGAACACTGGCTAATTTCTTCCCAGTGTAAGTACACCCCACCATGGTTTATTCAAGTTACCCATGTCACGTCATCTAGCTCACAAAAGTTCCTATGTAACACCCGGTTCTTACAAACCATTACTACCAAAGCAAACCAAGGCCATCTGGGTTTCTCTTCTATAAACCAACACTGCATTCAGACTGCCTAGCTTGGCTTTGCTTGTAGTTACGGAGTTTCTAGGATGTTCCTCTACTCCAGTAGCCCTGATCCCAAAACTTGTGAGTTAAAAGATATAGGTATTCATGTTCCTTGGTGGGTTCAATGCTTGGTAGTAAAAGAGATTAATAGCACCCTTTCCAAAAGCCATCCGCTAACCTCTACTTTATCATCAAGAGCATTGGATCTGATGATGTCAGTCTAATACACTCTTCCTAAGAAAAGACTCCTGATTTCAGAAAGACATGCAAACACAGCCCATGTCAGCACACTCTGTGTAGATAATCATTGATTAATGTACAGCCCATGTCAGCACATGGCTATCTATATCATCATTGCATTATGCATAATTATCCAACCCAACAAACACACAGAGAATCTTTGTGATAACTTGAAAGGCAACTCCATCTTTACAAAAAGACACATAACAATAGGTACGTTTTCCGGGGCTAGCATTTGTGAAAAATGTCTGTGGCTGTTAAAATGTGCATAAGAAATTATAAAGCATAATACTGTTTATGAACAAATGGGACTTTACTTAAAATCACAACTTAATCTCTCTTAAATATAGAGAGGGAAAAAACCATCAGAAACACTGGAGATAAATCTGCCATAGTAAAGGAGTATTTAACTAAAATATACATATCTAAGAACAGAGCTGTGATACAGTAATTGGGAAGTAGCTATGTGAAAGTCATGGAATGACAGCTGTCTCCGGATGGTAATAACAGCACAAAGCAGACTTAGTGCATATGGAATCATATAGGAAGAGCTTATGATGGTTTTCAAGCAGCATCTAGAATATGTGATTGGTGGCATATCAAACAATATAAAAATGAAATCAACAATTCAAAGATGGCTGCACAAGGAAGTCTCAGAGGAGCTGAAGGAAATATCCCCCATGGAGCACTCTTGGGATATGGCCCTTGAGGGATTTTCTTTCTATCCACTTTAAAACATTTTTCTAACATTTAAATTTTAAATGTTTTATGTGTATAGATGTTTTGTCTACATACATATATGAGCACTATAAACTTGTCTGCTGCCCCCGGAGCCAAAAGGAGGGTGTTGTATATACCTTGGGAATGAAGTTACAAATAGTTGTGAGCTGTCATGTGGGTACTTGGAATTGAACCTGGGTCCTCTGGAAGAGCAGCTAGTGTTTTTAACCATGGACCCAATTATTCAGCCCCGTATCTTAGTCACTGATCTATTGCTGTGAAGGGACACCATGACCAAGGTAACTCTCAGAAAGCATTTAGTTAGGGAGCTGGCTTATAGTTTAAGAGCTTTTTAGTCTATTATCGTCATGGAGGGAAGCATGGTAGGACACATAGTATCTGAGAGCTACATCCTGGTCCAAATGCAGAGATAGAGACAGACAGTCAGATAGACAGAGAGAGAGGAGAGAGAAAGAGAGAGGGGGGGGAGAGGGAGAGGGAGAGAAGGAGAGGGAGAGAAGGAGAGGGAGAGGGAGAGGGAGGGAGAGAGAGGGAGAGAGAGAGAGAGAGAGAGAGAGTGTTTATAATGAAAATCCATTCTGATTAATTGATTGTATTCAACAGTATAATATGCATAATCACACACACAGACACAGACACACAGACACACAGACAAACAAACACACTCACGGAAAGGAAAGCCTGCAAGGATAGCTCAGTTGTTAATGAGCTTGCCTTGCAAGCATAACAACCAAATTCAATCACCACAGAAAGAAAACGCTCTGTGTGGTGGGAAGTGGAGACAGACAAATCCTTAAGGCTCATTGGTAGGCCAGTTCTGGCCAATGGGAGCCACTGTCTCAAATACAGACACAGTAGATAGCGCAAGAGGAATAACACACAAGGTTATACCCTGGCTCCACATGCATGAATATGCATGTTCATGGGTACCCATAGACTCCTGTACCTGCACGCACATGTCCAACCACACAGATGCAAATGTGGTATACAGGCGTGTATGCTTGATTGCATACGCGCGTGCACGCGCGCACACACACACACACACAACTAGTAAAAGACAAAGGAAACCCCTACACCCTTCACACTGTTCTCTTGCACTGTTGGCTAAGGAAGGCTAAAGTCACAGCTATGTCAAGGATGAGTAGTGTTCAACCTTACAGAAAAATCTGACTCATATGAGAACAGTCCAAGCCACGGCAATGCTTCAGCTGACACTTCAGCCCCAGCAAAATTAGCTGGGGACAGCAGCTGGCCACCGAGCTGTACGATTCTAAAGCCAGGGGATTCAGGACTCAGCTTATTGAAACTCAATTCACCCTTCCTTGCTGTTTCCACTGTGCATTCAAGGGCTTGCCAACTCTCACCTTGGAAATCACATTTCTTTTCTAATCAAGGCTGTCACATTCCTTGGGTCTCAGCCCATTGTTCCCAACTGAATCTGGCTTTCTAATTGCAGTGTGTTCTGGGAACTGTGATCTTGCTGATGGCGGGACAAGGCCACTCAATGAAGACCCACCGATGTACCAACTAGTATGACTGTATCTTTTCTGTAATTCTCATCACTAAACATGAAGAAGCAACTAGGGCACCACAGAACACACCTATCTTCTTTTGCTGCGCCACCTACCACAGGAAAGAACACCACATTTACACTGAACTATACCCACTCACATTCTGGGTAGTGGTGTATGTGGTAGATTTCAATAGCCATGATCACTGGGTGTATATCTAAGAACAAAACCCACAGGATTTCCCTCTCATTCAGAATGCAGATTTAATATATAAATATAGGGGTTGGAGATGGGGCTCATTGTTTAAGGGGGCTTGTTACTCTTTCTTGCAGGGCACCTGAGTTTAGTCTCTAGCACACATCTCTGGAAGCCCACTGCTGTCTAGAACTCCAGCACTGGGAGGTTCAGTGCTCTTGTCTGGCCTCCACGAGTGCTCACACACACATGACATATACATAAGCATGCACACACACATATACACATATGTGTATCTATATATACACACATATATGTATATATATATGTATATATTAAAGAATATGTATATATAAGCACAGTATCAAAGCAAAAGAGGAGTAATGTAGGAAGAGGAGATCCAAGGAGAGGGGTTGGGGACCAAGAAGGTAATGCATGGAACAAAGAGAGAAAAATACCGCACATGCCTTCTCACATACACAGTTATATATTATAGAGCCTGTGTATATAATACACACAGATACATGTACACATTCAGGGGAAGAAGAGGACCAGGAGGAGGGGGTGTAACAAGGACAGGCTATAACACTGCCACTTCCCAGACACTGTCTGCAAAGAGAGGTTCTGTTTAGCATCAATAAAGGTCCAGCTATCTTCCCCTTCCTGCTCTTTCCCTAATGCAGAGGGCAGGATGCCTTTTTAACATACCCTCTCCTAACACATGAACATACAGTATCTACAAACCTGCCATCTGGCTCTTTCTTTCCTTGATGAGGCTGTTTGCATTTCCTCGGTATAATTAGCATTGCGAGGCAACTTGTCAATATTCTTTTCTGCACGGCATCAAATCAGTTTTAAGTATAGCTGCGACTTTGACGATGTATTTGTTGCAGCGTGCTTTCAAGCTCTGGTGAGGGAAATTACCAAGGAGATTATTACATGGTGTTGGGTTAATTAAATATGATAAAGCCATTTGCCTGTGACATGATGGGCCTGCTTCAATCTAAACGATGTAAAATGGTCAGACTCATTGAAGGCAACATGGTGACCCTATAAAAGCTTACACCTAGCCAAAATAGATTCCTGTTAATGCCCGTTTCAGAGGATGGTGCTCTACTTCGATTTTATAGGCTGTCTTGTAAGATGTCATTACAAGGATCGCTTATGGACACTTGTGACCAGCCCTGAGCAGAAAGCAGGAGGCAGGAGGTGGGGGTAGTCAAGACCTCCTTTGAGTTGTGAGAAACAAAATCTGAAGTTGTAAAAAGGAGCAGTAGCTATCCATCCACTGGAATGAGTTAGGCTCTGTCTCAGTGAGAACTCCCGCTGGCTCCGGGAGGTAGGAAACAGAAAGAGGTCAGAGGGGAAGGGAAGATGGCTCCGTCAGTAATGGCTTACCTTACAAGCATGACAACCCAAGAAAATGGTATGCTTGGTACTCTGGTGTGTACTTGTGACACCAGTCTTGGTGACGTGGAGGATGGCGACAGGTGGAGCTTCAGATCTGAATGGCCGGCAAATCTAGCCTTCTTGCCAGAGTTCCAAAATATGCAATCCTCTCTCAAACAGAAGTTGAAAGGCACCTGAGGTTGTGTTCTTACCATATACACATCCTACAATAAACATGTACACACACACACACACACACACACACTTGCACACCCATATTTCCCACCTCCAATTGACATGTTATTGGGTGTTGTTAGCTACAAGTAGCATTAGGCCAGAGGTCTGATGGACAGCCCTCCTTTTTACTGGGGAGTTTGAAGAGGGAGGGGGTAAGGAACAGGATAGCCATCGATATTGAATGCCATATTGTCAAAATGCCTTCTAAGTATTTATGGCAATGCCCATAAATTAGCACTGCTTTCAACCTTGATCAGAGAAGGTTCTTTTTGCAGGGTAGTAGATAGTACAGTGAGTTGTGGCTGGTCATAGTGCTGAGAATCAGGGGCAGTGACTAAGACCTCAGCCCTAAGAATAAGACATCTTTGTCACCACACACACACACACACACACACACACTCACACAAACACACAAACACATACAGATACACACGCAGATAGACACACACACACGTACTTGCATGTGCACACACATACCCCTCTGGGAGAACATCATAGAAGAGGAAGAATCAGAGAATGGAGATTAGTGTGCAGTGCCAGCTTCTGGACACGGCAGGGCTATTGCACTCATGAGCCCACAGCAGGTGTGGTAGCCTTGCACAAGACCTGAACAAGATCAAGCCAGTCATTCCCTTCTGGACTTGGATAGGCTCCTGATGCCCTACTCCTACCTGAGGAGGTAAAAGAAGTTGCTGGCTGCTTGGTAAACAGAAACTATTTTTCTCTCCAGGGCATGTGTGGCCACTGGTAGGTTGCCTATGCTCTGGTGCACTGGGTGACCTCTTACCACAGTGCAGGGAGACAGCATTCACTGGACTTAAATGGAAATCAGCATAGTCATACAAACAACAGCATCCTTTTGAAGACATAAGAAGCACCTTCCACCGAGAACATCGGTGGATGGTGCCACGCCGTGGGTAGAAATAAAATATAATAAGGCTCCCGCTCTTTGGCAAGCCAAGTTGCCAGGCAGACCTGTTGCCAAGGCACAAATGATCAATTCCTTCAAACACCCCAGTAAGTCTGGCCTCAAAATATCAATAAAACTAATTGCTGCAATGACGGTCCAGGTGAGAGGCACCATTGGCAATTAGCAATATCTATCCGTGCCTCCCAAAGGGGATCACAGGAAGAAGCAACTGAATAAACAAACACCTTATGAAATGCTTTCTCTGTCACTAGAGAGGTACTGACTCTCTCTTTAGTATAGAAAAAAGAGACATATGCCATACAGCAGTGGGGCATTCCCCTCAGCCATGAGACATATCTGTGTGCTTTGCTTTTAGGGTCCTTACATCCCCCACGAGGGACTGCTCCCCACAGCTTCCCTTTCTTAGACACCTTTGCTCTCCTGAGCGGCGAGCCTCAACCTCTCTCATTTTCTTCATTCTTCACTGACTCGGCGCCCATCACCAACCCCTCTCTCCCTTAGACCTCACAGAAGAACCAAACCCCACAGATAAAACCCAAGGTGTAGAAATTGATTGAGCACCCAAAGTAGAGAGATGGTAGGCAGCAGACAGGGCCAAGATGGTCCACAAGAATTGACCCCTGGAGGAAGGGTGGAGCTTAATAAACAGCTGGAGAGGAGAGAATAGTTAGAACTTATGAAACGGATGCCCTATTCTAAGGAAGTGAATGGCAGGCATGGAGGGCACATACAGGACTGGGGCAGGGAGTCTGACATCAGACCAAGGCCTGTACCAATCAAACACAACAAAAGTTTTCAATGCAGAAGGATTGATGGTTCTGCAGTATTGGGTGAAGCCTACATGTATCATGGGAGGCTGGAGCTTCTCCATGAAAGACCTGTGCCACACAGTAACATAATACCAAATTCTCAAGCAAAGGTCACTCAGATGGGGGCTACTTTGGGCATTAAAAAAGTGGAATAAACTGAGATCAGTTCTGAGGAATTTCTGAAGAAATGAGAGGAGTCTACAACTCAACAGGGGCCTGGGTTCATTCTCTCCTCTCTCTCTCTCTCTCTCTCTCTCTCTCTCTCTCTCTCTCTCTCTCTCTCTCTCTCTCTCTCGCTGTGTGTGTGTGTGAGAGAGAGAGAGAGAGAATGAGAGAGAGAGAATGAGAGAGAGAGAATATGAGTGTGTGTACTCAGCGAATTCAGTTAAAATTCATATATCTCATTGTGTATAACACTCATATCCCAAAAGAAAAATATCTAGGTATTCATGTCTACCTAGCAATATGCAAGGAGAGTTACTTAGAGGCAAATATACACAAGCTTATAATTTGAAATACATCATGCTTAGGCAGACCAGATAAATTAGTGGGTGGACAGAGACATGGTCAAGTAGGGAAACCTGAGCATTGCTGGTTGAATCTAACTGGTGGATACATAAATACACCCCACAAAAGCTAGCTTGCTCTGGGTGTGAAACATAAAATGTTGTGCTTTGAGAACTGTGCTGAACATGGTTCAGCTGTGTTACTTTATCTGTACTGTGACAAATACCTGAGAAAAACTACTTAGGAGAGACTGGAAAGACGGCTCACCTTGCAGTCGAATGTTTCCCCACTCTTGCAGAAGATCTGAGTTCAGTTCCCAGCCCCCAAGTTGGGCAACTCACAACCACCAGTATCTTTAGTTTTACGGGAGCTGGTGGCCTCTTCTGGTCTCCATAAATATCTAAACATAGGCACATGCAGGCACATACACACACACAATGCACACAAGTGCTCTCTCACACACGTACACATGCATGCACACACACTCTTTTCTCACACACATGTATGCACACACTCTTTCACACATATACATGCACACATGCATGTGTGCACTCTCTCTCATACACGGTGCACACATGTATGCTCTTTCTCACACAAACACACACACACACACACACCACAAAAATTAAGCAAATCTTTAAGAGTATATTTTTTAAAAGGAGAAGAGCAAGGTTTATTTGGCTCATGGGTTTAGAAGACACAGTCTACCATGACAGGTAAGCATGGCTGCATCACTCTTCCATAGTGGAAATGTGTAATGAGAGTCCTTATTTGAAAACTAGACTAGAAAGCAGAGAAAAGACCAGAACCAGAGGTGAGTATCACGTTCAAGGCTCGCCTTCTAGTGACTTACCTTCATCAGCTACAGTCCACATCACAGAGGGTCCAAAGTATGCTAAAATAGCCAGACAGGGATCAAGGGTTCGAACACATGACCCTGGTGGACAGCATTTTGCATCCAGACCATAACATTTCACTTTTACAGACAAAAGACATCTCACAGTTTGCACAAGGAAAGTCTGAGGAGGAAGGGGGTGAGATTTCTGTCATATATATTAGAAGAAATCAGAGAGTGGGAGAGAGGGAAGATGCAAAGTAAGGTGACAGCCATTACTATGTGTTGGCAACTGCTATCTGTTAAGCATTAGGCAATATGCTATTGAACCCTATGAAAGCAACCCTACACTGAGTCAGGTTGACTGGTTCTCAGTAGACCCTGGCTTCCCATGGTATCATTTGCTTCCAAGTCAACTATAGTCTGAAAATATTAAATAGAAAAATCCAGACATACAATAATTCATATTTTGAAATAATATATATGATTCTATTTTATTTTTATTTAAAATTATATGTAAATGTAGAATTGGGGGCTGGAGGTGTGCACATGGGTGCAGCATACTTGAAGGCCAGTAGAGAGTATCAGATCCTCTGGAGCTAGAGTTAGAAGTGATTTGGACCATGTGATGTAGATGCTGGGAACTGAATCCCAGTCCTCAAATGAGAACAGCAAGTAGTCTTAACCACTGAGCCACCACTCCAGCCCTCTACATTTCATTATAATGCTATAACCGCTCCACTTTATTAGTAGTGACTGTTGATCTCACACTGTGTCTAATTTATAAATAACATGTATCATATACCTATATTACGGGTTTCAAACTACCCACAGCTTCAGAAAAGAAGGGTCTATTGTACTGGCAGGACTGGAATTTGAGCCTGGGGCTGTCTGATCAGCAGATGGCATCTTGGTTCACAGCCACAACATTCTATAGGTAGCCTTGGCAGTACACCATAAGCCTGAGAGCCTGGTCACTGCTCTTCTCTTGTCTTCAAAGTTAAGGGGAGAGTTTCCATCCTTGAAAACAGCCTGGACCATGGTCCATGAACCATGACTTAAATCCCACGGTTACTCCTTGACATTTGAGCTAGTGGCCTGAGGTAGCATAGAAAGTACTTTCTGGCAGCCAGTTTTACGGGGCAGGGGTGCTTAATTCTTCAGTTTGGCATCAAGATACATTGTCCAAGTCTGGATATTCTCTATGAAGCTTGGACATGGGCATCACACAGTCCGGGCTCTGATCCACGAACTCTAACTGGTGACCTCCTGAGAAGCTACTACTGACATCATGTGGAAATCTCTGCTCTCCTACCGTGGGGATAATTTGATGTGATTCTCCAGCAATTATGAGGAGAAACCAATGTTGGGGAATGCACAGGCTTGGGCCCATGTGGAGGCTAGATGCAGTTTTATTTCCGACTTACTCCCTCCCCTGGTCCACAGGAAGAAATGGCAGTCAGAGAGCTGGACCGTGAAATATCCTTCAGAGGAAATGTTTAACACCAAGGATTAGCAATTACCTCCCTAAGAATGCCTTTCCATGGAGAAGCTCACTGTCTAAAAATTACACACTTACAAAAGCAATTATTCTTCTCTATGGCACCTGATTTTCTCATAATAAATACCCACTCACAATATAGCTCTCCGTTGGTGCTGGCATCACCAGAGCCCACCTAGGATGGAAGAAAGGGACTGTCGGCGGGAGACACTGGTGAACATTCAGTCAGTAACAATATGGACTATGATTTTTGACAGTTAAAATAGAAGGAATCGGGAATGAGTTCCACCCGAGATGCTTAGCGCTGGGTGTTCAATGGAAACCTCTTGAATTGAGCTAAAGATGAGGGGCTTTCCACTAGACATGTAAGTCACAGCAGTATCCTTCCAAGGGGAGCCTTGTAGCTCGCCCCCCCCCCTGGAGTTTCTGGTCTTTAATTGGAGTCTCTAGGGGGTTCAGCTGACAGAATCCTGACATTCCAAGTCATTCAAAGGACCCAAAGATACATCTCTTTAAAAAAAATAAAAATAAAAACAAAAGCAAAGGAATAAGCTAGGCATTGTGGTGCACAGCTGTAATCTCAGCACACAGGACGTGAAGACAAGGAGGGAGAGAACTTAATGGTTATTCTTAATACCAGCCTGGGCTACAGGAAACCCTGACATAAAAAAGTAAAATAAAATAAAATAATAAAATCAAGGAAGGAATGCAACCTTCAGTCTGACCAGCTGCATCCATAAACCGCGTAGAGAAAAGAGGGATTCTCTGAAGGACTAAAGGAAGAATGAAGTGAGACCATGTGTGTGTGGTCCAGCATCGCAGGATCGAAGGATGCAACTTGGCAAACAAAATTCACTCCCAAATGGCCTCCTCCCTCCCTTGTTATTCAGAGCACTTTTGTGAAGCACACACCCAGGTACCAGGCAAGTGACTAAGTACAGGAATGCGTCCTTGGAGTAAAGGATACAGCTATAGTCAAAGAGGAGGCATGCCCAATCTCAACGTGGCTGAGCCTTTGCTTTCTGCCTCTTCCAGTTTTGATCCTCAAGGCAGAGAATCTTTCTTGGGAATGATGAAGGGGTGAAGCTTCCAGTTGGTAAAGAAGAGGGTGGAGGAAAATCGGTGACACCCCAAATTGAAGACACTGGGTTGTCATTTTAGGGATTTGGTGACATGGGAAACTTTTGCTCCTGCAAAGATTGGGCTTGCATGCATGAGACTGCTGAGAATAAATCTATTAATATCTGCAGGAGTGGCAGGACACCAGTGGGACCTTGATGGATACTGGGTGCTGTCTGTGGAAAATCATGTGTGATAGATTCCAGTCAGAAGTCATGGCAAGCCACGGGGGGGGGGGGGGGGTTAAGGCACAAAGTGCGTGAGTTCCGAGCAATAAGGATAGCCCATGCAAAGGCCCTGTGGTACCTGGTATGTTATAGAACTAGAGAGAAGACTGGTATAACTGCAGCTGCATCATATGTCTAAATGAAATCTGCAGAGAGAGATAATGGTCTGCCTCTCCCACAATTATACAGGAAATGCCAAGCCTTGTACCTGAAATCCTAGACAGGTCTGTGCACCTCCAGAACTACACAGGAGATCATTATTTTTCCTTAAAAATTCATTAATCTTTTTAGTCACTCCACAGCAATCACCTGGATAATGAAGGACGAACAGACAAACCACCCAGGATGCTCCCAAGAGCCTTCTGATCAGAAAGACATGTACAAATGGATGCAAAGCGAACAGAGAACTAGCCCCCTCCTCTAGCACACCTTATCCTTGCTATCAGCACCCAAGTAATGGCTCAGGGCTTCCAGGAAGTAATCCTTTACGTTCCCCCATGTCTAGCGATAGTCTATGGACTTCAACGCAATCTATCCAAGAGTGCAGCAATCTGGGAGAGATGGAGAGAAAGAATCAGAGCTGGAGAGTCAGACTGCTAATGAGTAGAAAGTTGAGGTTGGCTTGAATCCTGAGAGTTACAGACTCCAGAGTTTATTAAATAGCATCCTCTCACATATATTTTCTATTAATTCTCTGTGGTGGCTGCAGCTAGGTTCTGTGCTTAAGAACTGTGTGTATTAGGAGATAATATTTTCGAAATTCATGAGCATATTTTGTGCCAGAAAGTACAAGCTTAAATAATTTTCATTTTATGAAATGCACATAACAACATTGAGCTAATCCATTCTAATGGCCCTGAACTCTCAGGAGCCTTGGGATCCAAAATATTTAGGGATAACAAGGAGGATCCTGGCTGCCACCACCACGTTCATCCTCTTCATGTTACTGGAGGTTGGGAGTGGGGATGGGAGCAAAGAGTAATACAGAGGAAGGTTAAGTGTGAGTCACTCAGAGACAAGAAGAGAAATACACCAGGCCAGGATCCCCCTAGTGGCCAGGTTCCTCTCTTCTAGACCCTGATTTCAATTCTTTTCCCTCTGTATTTGATGCTGTCAGAATCCACCATCCATTAAAGGCTTCAACTGTCATTTTTCTTTGTCTTTAGCCTTAGGAGCCATCATGTCCATTTTGCCTGCAAGAACCCAGGATAAACAGAAATCATTTTTCTTGTTATCTGAGGCTATTATATTTTGATATTGTTTTTTTTGTCATGAAAAACCTTAGACATATTCACATACGTCAGGAGAAAGAAAACCTTTTTAGGCATCACTTTCAATTTCATAGCTTTGAATCATTCTTTTTTTTTTTTCCACCCATCACAAATATGCTCCATTAAGCCTGGGACCTTACAACTTGGAAAAACACTAACTTAAACAAATGGAAGTTGTTGAGATCTGAGACAAAGGAAGAATATGTTTTTAAAGTGTTTGTGTGACTTTTAATCCTATCTAGATCATAAGCTTTTCAGCTCCCGGCTGGCTGGCTCCTTTGCTGTAAACCATCTACCATCTACCTGACAGGATGCTGTGTGAAGGGATCAGGTGAGCTCAGGAAATGGACCAAGACTTAGCAGCTGCTTGAGGTGGAAAGAATGAGAAGTCCTTGCTCACACGGAGCTGCCTTGGAATGTTAGGACAAGACTAGACCCAGAACATGCTGGACACCCCAATGTCCTTAGGAGAAATGAGCCCTTGGCATTGAGCCCATTAGTCTGCTGTCCAAGTCACGTGGGAGTGACATAGTGCTCTCAAGTCCTGCCACAGGTAGACACTTAATCCATACCAGAGAGCTGGAAACTCTTCCCTAAGAAGTCCAGCATCTACGAATCACTTACATCAAAGGGCTGCAGTAACCTTTTAGTAACAACAGTCTAAGTGTTTCACTCGCTCTACACCCTTACCAAATCATACACAATGGAGCCCAGATCATAGTATGCCCATTCCCTGAACTCAGTGTCTCCACCTACCACCCAACCGAAGAGAAAAAGCCAACACTCATTTCTCTGATGACAGCTTGAAGAGAAGACCAAAAGAAACATCTCATTGTGTCTAAGTGGGCGGCATCACCACAGCTATGACCAGACATCCAGAAAGCCAGTCATGAGCTGGGTGCTTGTGTCTAACTGACATCTATGCTGCTCTGCTTGGAGCAACAGCGAAGTAAAAGCCATTGAAAATATCTGTGACCTGGGAAAGTACAGTGTCCAGTTGACAGTATGAGCAAAATTTCGGTTTTTGTTTGTTACGTTTGTTTTTGTTTTCATATTTTAAAATACTAGATTAAGGTAGAATTCTCCTGATCTTCGCAAGTTTGAAACCAAGTGATCATACCAAATCATAACTGCCATAGTAATTATCATTGTTATTTGGGGACATTATCAGAGCCGCAGTTTAATAAACTGAAAAAAGCTGGCCAGGCATTGCTGTTGGTTTGTTTTCATTGGCTCATTTGGAAAGACATGATGTTTTGAAGATTTACTTACTTTTACTTTATATGTCTGTCTGTCTTTCCTGCATGTATATCTGTACTCTACATTTGTGAAATGCCCGTGGAAGAAAGGAAAGGGTGTCAGAAACTCTGTCATGGAGGTTCTAAGTAGCTATGTTGGTGCAGGGAATTGAACTCAGGTCCTCTATATGAACAGTGAAACTGTTCTTAACCACTAAGCCTTCTCTCTTGCTCCTGTAGGGTTTGAATATTTAATGTTGGGCCAGAATGGTGCTTCTTTCCTGCCATCTCTGCTTCTAGAGAGAACAAAACACAGCATCAGGAACATTCTATTAGGGAAAAAAAAAAAAGAAACCAAGTATATTCATACCATGACATTCCCTACTGAATCTATGACCTTTGAGCTTATTTGTTTTAAAGACCCTGTGTGGATGAAGATGCTAACACATGGCTTCATGATCTAAGAAGACTAATAATACTTGACTGTCTCAATTAAGGTTTACCCCAAAGCAGAACCCGACACAAGGAGCCGGCCACGCATAATGTATTTACGACTATCCCAGTAAATATATGGGAAAATGAGACAGGGGAGGGAGATACAAGCATGGGCAGACATTAATGAGCAGCTCCATGCTATGGATATCTAGGGCTCAGCTTTGAAGAGTTGGCTCAGAGAAACCAGGTGGGGTTTGATGTAAAATGGTTCCAGGGGGCTTAGGGGTGAGAGATGCATTTATTGAATGTTTTCCAAGAGTCTAGGGGCACCGTTAACCTCCCCATTCCCTGGACTGGTCTGCTAGGTACTTGACAAGCTCTATTTGCTGGGAAAGGAGCTAGGCAGAGCAGAGAGAGACACTGCCAAGTGTCCACAGGACTGAAGAACATCATTCCCTCAGCATGACCTAAATTCTCCACACTACTCATCCACTCACTCATGTCTGGACGTGCAGGAGCCAGCGGTTTCAAGTTTTCTGGGATTGCCATCACCCTTACATATCCAACGCCTGTTACTCTGACACAATCAAGTATGTCCCATTTGCTTGCCCCAGAAGAGCCCAACTGACCCATATCAGAGTATTTATCAAGTCCCCAGGATTGGCAACATCTTCTGCTATTAGGTCCCCAGCTGCAGACAAACCCTTTCCTGCTAAGCACAAAGAAGATGTCTCTGGTGCACCAAGTACCAAGTTCAATGTCTTAGCACCCATCAGACTCTTGGCTGCTCATAGTTCTGGCTTTTCCTTGCTTGGGTTTTGGTGTGAGCACTCAAGGTGTGACAACACTCCTTCCAGCCCAGAAGGCTGGCCCACAATGACTTGCCAGTGGCATTTTAAAAAGTTACAGCATTATTAGCAAAACATGTACTTCCCACCAGCATTGGTCAATGTTCTCCCACCCCATCAATCACCTGAAAGCTGAGCTTTAAACCCACCCCCAAGCTGTTCTGGAAGCCCTCTAGGTAGGATAGCTATTGCTTGCAATTCAATGTTGACATAATTCTTTGAGAGCTAGCTCTCTAAGCCTTCCTTCAGGGCAAGTGAAAACAGACCAGTCCCTAGGCTAAGCTTCCTTTGAAAAACCTGGAAGCTCACAGCAGCTGTCTCTGGGTTTTGAATTAGGGTGGAAACTTCAAATATCAAGCAAACTGCTCAGATTTAAATAGGGTTTTGGTCATTTATTCAAAGTGCCCACAAAATGCCTATTTAAAATCAACCACAAACAAAGACCCAGGGCTGTAAAGTAGTTGCCACTTTAGGGGCATCATTTCGAAGTAGATTGACAGACCCAGGGGTCTGGGGAGATGGATCCACTGGTGACATGCTTGACAAGTGAGCATGGGGACCTGAGTTCAATTCCCAGAACCAACATATGGAAGATAGTCATACCGCTGTGTGCTTGTTACCCTAACAGTGAGGAGTCAGAAACAAGTAAAGCACTAGTGCTCACTGGCCAGTCTGGCAAACATAGTTGGCAAGTTCCAGGCAACTAAGAGACCTCTATTTTAAATGTGAAGGTAGAAAGTACCTGAGGAACCCACACAGAGAACGACCTATAACCTCACATGGGGTGCACACACATGAATACACATATAAGAGAGAGGTATATGACAATCAATCAGTGCTGTGATCTGACCACTGTAGGACCCCCACAAGATTCGTGGAATGCAAGGGTAAAACAATTTGTATTTGGGCATGGGTTGAAGGAGGTGCAGTGATGTCCCATGGGTTCTGATGGATGAGTAAGAATTTTCCAGACAAAGAAGAAGGAAACATCAAAAGTTGAGCATTCTGTTGGGGAAAGGTGGATCTGAGATGGGAATGCTTCAACCCGCCCCCATCCTTGGTTCTCCTGGGTGTCTGTTTCTTAGACTGTCAGTGGGAGAAGAAGAACTGCGTGTAGTGATGGGCTCATACATCACCCTTCTGCCATGTGCCTGACACAGTGCTAAATACAAAAACACATTGTCTCAGTTTATATGATCCCCATTTCTTAGAAGAGGAAAGTGGGGCAGACAGAGACTAAGGAAACTGTTGAACTAGCCAATCCTCCTGAGTTGGCAGCTATTCTAAAGGAGAAGTCAACCTGTGAGAACCTATAGTGCAGCACCTGCTTTGTGCTAAGAACTGAACAAATGATTCTGTTGCTATGACCACAGCTGTCCAAACTTGGACCAAATCCTCCCCTGCCAGGAGGGCATCAGTATTCACATTCACTTCTTGGGAGCACTGCCCTGCTCTTTGTCCTTCTCCACACTTTTTGTCTACTCCTAATTTATGGCTAATAACCATTTACTTAACAAATGGGCTCTTGACCAAGCGCTCTACCAACAAATGCAAACAATCCATTCTCACAAGCTACCTCTTCCAGATTTTCCCCTAATAGTCCTCTCCCATCAAACACTGTGAAGTGAGCTTCCTACTTTGAAAACACCATGTGTTCCTCTGTGTGCAGTCCTCACCCAAAGAACTCTGTTCTCTCCAGATAGAACCCCCAGTCATGTAACTTCCATATAAGGTAGAAGCCACCAAACTTGCAAAGTCACTTGAGCTTTCTCCAAGCTTCAGTGCTCACATTCTCTTCACTGTGCTCATATCACTGCTGCAGCCTGGGCACAATTTAAGTTTGTAAGATATTTAACAAGGCATACAATCAGAGCAAACATCTACCTATCTAATGACCTTCTACATGAATAGCCTCTAATGGTCAGCCTAGCTGCAAGGGATTCCAGCAACATCTCATTTTAGCTTGGTTCAGCTTTGCCCCACAACTTGAAATTAGAGACTTTATTCACCTTAATCATCAGCAAATGTCAGGAAAATAAATAAATGGATGGATGGGTGGGTGGACAGACAATGGGCCCAAATGAAAAATGGAAGAAATGAGAGGATAGGAACAAGGTAATTGAAGTGACAATTCTAAACTTGAAGTCTTAAAATTTTTCAGAAAAAAATTCACACAATGAAAAAGCAACCCATGAAAACAGTTATAGGAAGATATAATGTTTGAATGACATTACCTCCTTAGGGACTTCAGACTACTCTTGTGTGCCTCTTCCCTATTTTCATCATAACCAACTTTAATGGCATTCTTTATTCTCATACATAGAACATACAATGAGGAGTTCAGAAGGACATATGGAATGCTCTGTGTCTGTGAGTATCATGTGGGGTTGAGAACAGGGTTTACATCCCGTATGGGCCTTGCTGGTCATATGTCAGCAGCAGAGAGGAAAGAAAAATGGGACTGGGCTGCAACACACAGTTGACTACCAATTGCTGCAACCAGCTGGATTTGGTTAAATCCAGCAAAGAGAATATTTACCAGGTTATCACCAAGTCTCTCTGTGTCTGTCTCTGTCTCTCTCTGTCTCTGTCTCT
Source organism: Mus caroli (assembly GCF_978045245.1). Taxonomy (NCBI): domain Eukaryota; kingdom Metazoa; phylum Chordata; class Mammalia; order Rodentia; family Muridae; genus Mus; species Mus caroli. Next base: position 11,033,056 of record NW_028227265.1, read on the forward strand.
GTCTCTGTCTCTCTCTCTGTCTTAGTCCCTTGCCTCTCTTCCAACAAGTCTATTTTTTTATGGTTATAGTAAAAAGAACTTTGAAACTGCCTTGCTTGAGTTTCCACTAAAACACATGATTACTCTCCCAAAATGTCATTTCAATTATAGAAACTCAATAATGAACCCAAAAAACCCTCCTGTGCACTCTGTGACAAGCGCTAGTTGAGGTTTGGGGTTTATTATTATTAATAATAAAAGGAAGCACGCTAAATGAGTTGGCTTTTAGAGATTGTCATCAGAAGCCTGGCTTGCAGAGGCCTGTGGGCAGCTGCTTGGCATTCAGCTGTGTCATCACAAGGGATAGAGCTACTTAGAAATCTGAATAAATTAATAAATAAGCTTTGCTATAAAGATATTGATCCAGCTGCCCTGGAGAGAGAACACCCCACTGTCTCCCGTTGTGCAGAAACCAGTCTCTGCTAGATAAATCTCTGAGTTAGTAGGATGGTACTTCTGTATCACCTCTCGCAGGGGTCTTACTCCATCTCCAGCAAATGGAGAGATGCTACAGGTGCTGTCATTGACAGAGCAACAGATATCTACTGCCTAAAAGTTCGGGCCCCAAGACCAACTCCAAACAGTGACATTCCCTCGTGGTATTCATTTGGTCTGTCACTCGACAATCATGTATTCATTTATTCAACGATGATTATTAATGCAGATCTGTTTCTGTTTGAGACTGATCACCCAGGAGAACCATGGGATGTTAACATTTATGTGTGAGGGCTCTGGGGCAGAGGCAGACATGGAAGGTTCTTGTTGAACATGAAATGTAAATCTGGTATGAGGCAGGGGAGTCGCCATGGACTTTGTTCGGTACTGACAACAGTTCTGAGCCCATCCACAGAGAGCGAAACACTAATAGAATACAGTCCTCTAGTTTTTATCCTCTCCCTCTCCCTCTCCCTCTCCCCTCCTCCTCCTCCTCCTCCTCCTCCTCCTCCTCCTCCTCCTCCTCCTCCTCTTCTTCTTCTTCTTCTTCTTCTTCTTCTTCTTCTTCTTCTTCTTCCTTCTCTCTCTCTCTCTCTCTCTCTCTCTCTCTCTCTCTCTCTCTCTCTCTCTCTCTCTCTCTGTGTCTGTCTGTCTGTCTTTCTGTGTATGTCTCTGTGTGTCTTTTTGTATCTCTGTGTCTTTCTCTCACACAAATTAGGTCACACATCCTGTATCTCTCATTGAAAGATTGAGACAGGCAACTGTGGCATTCTGTCTTCTCTTCCCTCCCCTCCAAGCCATCAAGCCCAGTTACCTCCAACACCCCTCCCCCCAACAATATCTAAGACAACCTGAACGACTGCTTATATACCTTTCAGTCTTACAGTATGAAACCACCCACACCTAGAAACTTGTAAGAGTAAGAAACATTTTTTTTCTCTCCATTGTTGAAGCTTCCTTCACTTTGGGACCCCATGATGCTATCCCTGAAGGCAATGTTTCTGTCCCTGAGGAGGCTTCTGTTCATGGTTCCATAGCTCTGTCAATAAATTTCTGAAGGGTGGTTAATTGTGGCTTCACTGCTAAGAACCTTCCATCCTTTCTTTCAATACCACCAAGTGTAGGGCTGCTCTGTCATTCCTAGTAACCATCCTTATGGCACTTTCTTGTCTATTAGTTCAAGGACAACTGGAAGAGGCAAGGAATACTAGGGAATCAAGAGAGAACCCTAGTCATTGATTTACACCATTTCCTGCACCACTATTTCATAAAGGAAAGATTTTATGGAACTTCAGTATGTGAAAAGGATGGGAGGGGGAGGCTCTTATCTGAACGGAGTACAAAGCAACCCGCATCCAACCACAGGTTCTCTTCTCAGCTACCCAGAGAGTAACCAAGAGAGATCCACAGAGTCACGGGTTCTTTGAGATATGGAATCATTAGATCAATTATCAGATTAAATTAGGCTATTAATCTGATAGCCTGAGCAGGGTCACAGAGCAGAGAAAGACAGTTTTGCTTGGACTTCACTCTGTCCCTGTCATCTCAGTAGGCTGTGATTTGGGCAGGAAGAATTATTTAGTAATGGGGAGTTATTTTGGATGGTGTAGCTTGAATATAAAAAGTCCCCCATAGGCTCACGGGTGTGGACACCTGGAGCCTTCAGGTGGTGCTGTTTGGAAAGGTTATGGAACCTTTAGGAGGTAGAGCCTTGATGGAGGAAGGAAGGACATCACTGGGGTGGGTCTTGGGGTTTATTTCCTGGACACACTTGTTCTCTAGCTCTGCTTCTTCAGTGTAGAAAAACCTGATGGGTCAGCTTCTGGCTCCTACAGGTCATGTGTTCCCTGCCATTATGGCCTCTATTCCTCCGGAACTGAAAACCGAAACAAGCCCTTTCTCCTTTAAGTTATTCTTTTTTTTAAATAAGGTATTTTCTTCATTTACATTTCAAATGCTATCCCAAAAGTCCCCTCAGACCCTCCCCACCACACTCCCCTACCCACCCACTCCTACTTCTTAGCCCTGGCGTTCCCCCATACTAAGTCATATAAAGTTTGCAAGACCAAGGGGTCTCTCTTCCCAATGATGGCGGACTAGGCCATCTTCTGCTACATATGCAGCTAGAGACACGAGCTCCAGGGTACTGGTTAGTTTATATTGTTGTTCCACCTATAGGGTTGCAGACACCTTTAGCTCCTTGGGTACTTTCTCTAGCTCCTCCATTGGGGGCCCTGGGTTCCATCCAATAGCTGACTGTGAGCATCCACTTCTGTGTTTGCCAGGCCCCGGCATAGCCTCACAAGAGACAGCTATATTAGGGTCCTTTCAGCAAAATCTTGCTGGTGTATGCAATGGTGTCAGCATTTGGAGACTGATTATGGGATGGATCCCCGGGTATGGAAGTCTCTAGATGGTCCATCCTTTCCTCTCAGCTCCAAACTCCAATACCTCTCCTGGGCATATATCCAGAAGATGTTCCAACTGGTAAGAAGGACACATGCTCCACTATGTTCACAGCAGCCTTATTTATAATAGCCAGAAGCTGGAAAGAACCCAGATGTCCCTCAACAGAGGAATGGATGCAGAAAATGTGGTACATTTACACAATGGAGTAATACTCAGCTATTAAAAAGAATGAATTTATGAAATTCCTAGGCAAATGGATGGACCTGGAGGGCATCATCTTGAGTGAGGTAACCCAATCTCAAATGAACTCACATGATATGTACACACTGATAAGTGGATATTAGCCCAGAAACTGAGAATACCCAAGATACAAGATACAATTTGCAAAACACATGAAACTCAAGAAGAACAAAGACCAAAGTGTGAACACTTTGCCCCTTATTAGAATTGGGAACAAAACACCCATGGAAAGAGTTACAGAGACAAACTTTAAGTTATTCTTACCTGGATATTTTAATCACAGTAGCAGGAAAAGAAACTAATATAAAAGTCTCGAATCCGAGGATATAGTGGGGACAGCCACATGTCAGTACCCACAAAACATGAGGTAGTCACAGACAGAGGTCTGCAGCTAACGAGAGAGTTGCATCAACTCCTTAGTGTGGGAGCTCCTACGACCGGGAGGATAAATGATGACCAACATGGAACCAAAGTCCTTCACTTACAAGGAAGAATCAAAGAAGGGATGTTTCGAGCATCGGGGGGTAAAGATTTGGGATGTTGTCTGAAGATGAAAGATTTGGTATATTGTTTTGAGGCAGAGTTTGATATTCCACTTTGAATTAGGCTAAAACAGGCGAGCTACTGAGGAGACTGCATGAGGTGCCAGCCCCTTCCTTTCAGCCAGTTATTTCTTAACCTATCCATGGTTTCTCTACATCTAAGCCTCAGGAGCAGGGAAGCGAGATCTGTGAGGCCCGCGTGTCCTGTTCCTGAGGGATATTATTACAGCTTCGAGGATTTAATGAGCCAATTTTAAATACCAATTTTAAAAATGAAATTATTGGCACTAATAATTAAATAACCTCAAAGTAGCAAATACCCAAAATATATCACTCTCTAATTATATTTCTATAGTTTCTTTTTGTGCCCATGACATGATTAGTAGATTTTAGATCCATATGGCAGAAATACAGGAGTGGCGTGCAACCGCACAGCTAGTTCTTGGCTGTGGAAATCTGGGTGAGCTAACCCCAAACCCTCGTGCCTGCCAGGCAAACACCAAACTACAACCTAACCACACAACCACAGAACTCCCCCCATCTGCCTGCCTCCAGCAATGCATGGTTTGCAGCTTCCCATCCACCTTGTGTGGATATTCCCTCTATAGAAATAGGCAAAGACTACAAACCAATGCTTGAAGGTTTCAGGTAAGAGAGGGCTTGATTCCCCAGGACTCCATAGCATGCCTCTGGTTGATGCTTTCTGCAAGGACTGGCTGGATTTTCCCAGCCAGATTTGTTGCTCTGCCAACAATGAGTCCTGTTTGTTTGTTTAATTTGTTTTTGTTTGTTTGTTTAAGTTTGCTTCAGGAAGTGTTGGCAATTTGGCTGACCAAGAGTTGGAAAAGGCACAGGTATTAAAGTCAGAACTTGCATCTGTTTGGAATCATATTAGCAGACAGGGGCTGGCAAAACAATTAATACTTGTTGCTCTTGCAGAGGATCAGGGATCCGTTCCCAGCACCCACATCAGGAACCACACAACCCACCTGTTTCTCCAGCTCCAGGAGATGTAATGCCCTGTGCCCTCTCCCAGATACAGATATGCATGTGGTGCACATAAATTCAAACAGGCACACACACAGACATTCATAAAAATTACAAACATTTAGACTGCATCATATCCCTTTTGAAGACTTGTGTTTGGGTCCCAACTCTCACATCTAGCAGTTTACAAACAATGTAACTCTACCTCCAGGGTGTACATACACATGCACACAAACACACAAGCATGCATGCACATAATTCAAATTAAAATAAATCTTAGTGTTGCAACAGACATTCAGAAAATCTCCAGGTGTCTATTAAAACCAGGCACCAGAAGAAGCCATTTAGGACCCACGAGTGGTATGGGAGAATGTACTAGACACTTGGAGCATGGTAGGTAGGAGAGAGGGAGGGGGATGCAGGGCACAAGGCACCACAACAAAGAGGAGGAGGGAAAACTTCTCTTCTGCATCTGGCTTTCTATCCTTCATTGCCAAGGTCTCTGCCCAGGCATTGACAGTCCCAAGAAATCAGTCATTAACTCTACTACATCTGCAGTTATTATTCTCTTTATCATGCTCACACCTCGGGCCATCCCATTTACATAATGAGAAAGAGAATCTACTGGAGAAGACAGTGTGTGTTGAGTGTCACCAGCCTGCCTTGTTAGTTGATACAGTAAATAACACTTGCGTCCCAGGCTGCGGCTCTGGGGGATGTTCTGTTCATTTTAGTTATCATCTTGTTTTCCCCAATTTGGTTGTGGAGCTTTTCATAGAACCATTCAGAGACATAGGCATTATTTCATGGTGCTTTAGCCACGATGTTGCTTGGAGATAGATGTGACCAATCAGCTCCTCAGCTGAGCGGTGCGGGCTGGACCCACTGCTTTCTGTGCATTTTGACCTGAGAGTGTTTTCATAAACTCACCTGTGGGTAGGCTCAGATTTCTCCTCTTCCCAGCAGTCCTGTATACCGTTAGACACTAAAAGCTCTGGGCAGAGTGAACCACAAAATTTGCAGGGATGGATGTAAGATGGAAATGTGGGGTTCCTTATTCTAAAAGCAGGCAGAGTGTTTTGGCATCTCCCCTTTCTCAGCTTACGGTAGTGCTTTTATTTACTACATGAAAACCCAAAAGGTTAAATATAGACCCTCTTAGTCACCGGGAGCTCTTCCTTGTGGTTCTGCCTGGGCTAAATCCATACCTGACTTAACCTGTCCAAGTCTCATAGCTCTGGTCCATGCTGGAGGAAGGAGCTGAGACACTGGGCTGAATGAGGGAGCAGTTGGCTATATGAACCTGCCCTGGGAAAGCAGGTCTTCCCGGGATATGAAGCTACAGACTCCAGCTCATACATCACTGGTCCACTAAACTTCATGGGTAGAACACTCTTTAAAACAATTAAGGATATCAAGTCCATGACCGCCAAACACAAATGCTATAAATACAGATGTGTCTTGTGAGCACAGAGCATCATGCGATCTTTAGTGGACCAGATCTATGGAGATACCCTTGACTGTAAACCTGACCTGGGTTATCTGGCATTGTGGCAGTTGACACACACCACAGGGCTTTGCATGTGACAGCATGCACTAAAGAATGCAGGTGTCAGAAAGGGAGAAGGAAGTGTAGAAAGAGGGTGAGAGCGGCTGGGATCGGACTGAAGAGAGAACTGGTCCCATGTTTTTGCTACTTGTTATTCTCCATCCCCAATAGAGCCTGCTGCTTCTATGTCTAAATGAAAAAAAACATTCAAAGGCAGTTGTTTTAAGTGACCGGCCACAACATTAAAAGCGCTCACTAAATATTTACAAAATGCATGTGCTCAGCCGTAACCCAAATGTAGACTTGAAAGTCTTTGCCTCTGCTTTGGGGAAGAAGAGGAAGCTTTAGCCAAGCTCTTGATTCGAGATGTTAACAAGGTCCAGGTAGACTTAGGAGAGAATCGTTCATGCTGTTCTGTCCCACACACCCATTGGCTGGAAGCATTCTACCAGATTTCTTTTTCTTTCTTTTCATTATCACAAAAGCAAAAGTATGTCATGTAAAGACTTCCCTCTCTGCCTGAGACCTTCTTAAGATAACAGTGAGAGGGGAAATGAGTCCAGTTTTCAGGCAATTCCTGGGCAGCAGCTCCAGTTTCCCACTGGGTCGTTAGAGTATAGCATACAGACTGGAAGTGCTTCCGTCTTCTATAGAGTCCGTGAGAGGAAACTCCAGCAAGATCCCCGGGAACAAAGAGAACACAATAAAAATATAAGAAACAATTGGAGTCTGGCAGTAACACACCCTTGGGCCAAGATCTGTGAGGCTGGCTTTCCAAAAACAGATTAAAGTACAGACATCCTTCCTGGATGTCCAGGAAAGTTGTGGTCATTTAAATCAAGACCTGGCTTGTTTACTTAGCAAGAAAGATTCTTATTTCTGGCCAGAGATCCCCTTACCATCTGCTTCCTGATTTATGTCTACCACTGTCCACCAAACACTGATGCTTGAGGGAATTACTCTCTGCTCACCCTGTGTAACTCCAGCTTCCAAAACTCACATAGGCTCGGACGGTTCACATAAGTACGGCCTTTGAGCGCAACACTTCCACAGTTGGCTGAGGGGGGTTGTTGAGAATTCTCAATCCAAGGATATACCTACCATGATACCTAATTAGGAAGCTGGCAACGTTACTCCCATGTGCCAATCCATCAACCTACCAAACATTCATTCTTATAGTTATATCAGCCACAAGCTTCCATGAATCTACCTGTATGTGTCTACTGGTGCAGAATGAGGGGATGGGGGGAATGACGATCAAGGAGTGGAAAGGAAGAGATCTTTGTCAAGCCTTTGCTTACATACAAAATAGTCTAATACATTAAGTTTAATAAAGATGTGCTCTATCTGCTGGGTTGGAGCTACACTCTAGATCTCTAGATCGTCCATGTAGAATGGTCTGACATGGGACTGTGAGGAACAGAGACCTTGGTGCTCAACAAAGACATCTGAAGTCTGCATAGGAGTCACAGCAGGTTGGCATAGAGACAGAATTGGCTATTGTCATTCTACTTCCTGGAAATTCTCTGGGTACCTGGTTTGTTACACAACAATGGACCCGTGTGCCTCTGTCCTGTGCACTGTTCAATCTATTTGGAGTGGTCTCTTTCATCTGTCCCTTATTTGTCTTTTGGCAGCTGTGCCCCACTGCTGACTCATTGTGAGGTCACAATCCAAGGGAAAGAAAACAACAAAACCCACAGAAGCCCCGACTCTTGTCCCCATTGAATCAAAGTTCAACTCTCAGAACTGCCTCTCCACTCATGACCACGGAGCGATTACTCAGAGCCCATTTTCACTGACAAATTGCACACACAATTAAGGGCAGGAACCATCTTCTTGTCCTGGGAGTCAGAAGAAAAGGAGCCGACCATGCTCTACTTAGTGAATTCATTGCCTCGTACAGCGAAGGCCTCTTCCGAATTGGAACATGGACAGGCTACAATAATGAGAGTCATTTCCTGCGGACTGTGGATCCAGTCTCTTTTCTTAGCAGATGTACGTCACACTGTGGAGAAGCAGCCAGGCCTTTGGCAGAGTCCATAGCTGTGACATTAAAAAAAGCCAGTGAGTCACATAGGACAGTCCAGCTTCTGGGTCAGATGACAGTGGGGGACGGCACTAAGGAGGACACAGAAGATTTTTCCTCTAGTCTTTTCTACACTGAGAAATACTTGAAAAGTCAGCAGGCCTGATGATATAGTAAAGTGTGTGCTGTGCAAGATGAAGACCTGAGTTCGAATCCCCAGCATCTGTGTTTTAAAACTGCTGAGCATATACCACAGGGCTGTCACCCCAACACTGGGGAGGCAGAGACAGGGGGATCCCTGAGACTTGTTGGGCAGCTAGCCTAGCCAAATCTTCAGGTATCACGAAAGAGATTCTCTTCCTCCCTGCCCCCTCAATAAAAGTTGGATGGCTCTTGAGGGACAATATACAACAATGACCTTTGGTCTCTACATTCATCTCTATGAGCACACAAATCTCTCTCTCTCTCTCTCTCTCTCTCTCTCTCTCTCTCTCTCTCTCTCTCTCTTTCATACACACACACACACACAGAGTCACTACACACATATGTACACACTTTCTCACACACACACAATACAGTCACTACACACACACATATATGTACACACTTTCTCACACACACAGTCAACACACACACACACATATGTACACACTTTTTCACATACCACACCCCTACACAGATACAACATACACACACACATATACACATTACTTGCCCCTACATATACATGCACACATACACCACACACACACACCAGTACACACATGGAATATTCTCAGTTGAAGCCTATTAGAGAAGGGATCCAAGTTGAAAAGGCAGTCACAATGGTTTTTAGGATACCAACTTTGCTGCTAGTTCCTAAGGCCCCAGAGTAGACATAATTCATATATTCACACCATGCAGATATTCAAAAAATATGAAAACATCTTAGAGAAACTAATTTATAAATGGACTCAAAACCTCCAAGGTTTCTGTTTAAACAACAAAGCCCTTTCTTTTAGCACAGAGGCAATGATTCTCAAACTCTAACCCACAGTGTTACCAGGGAGACTTGTTAAACAGTCCTGCTTCCCAGCATATCTGGGGCTATGAGGCTGGGAGAATACGGAGGATTTAAATTTCTGACAGATTTTTCAGGATTTCCTAATCTAAGGACCCTGCTTTGAAAACCACTCTGCCAAAAAATAAATACTTCTCTTCCATCGCTGTATATATATTCACACATCCCTTTACTTTCCCCCATGTAATGCATATGGAGAAAGCAGAAATAACTGAGGAGGGAGTCCTCTAACCCTGCTGCCTAACAGATCTCCCAGGGAACTTGTTAAATTCTAATCCAAACTCAAGAGGTGTTGGGTGGGGTCTGAGACCATGTTTTTCTGTCCACTCTCAAGTAAGTGTGGCTGCTGCTCTCAGACCACAGAGTCCATCCTCCGCTGTCATCTGAGGGTCACTCTTTCACGGTACGCATGGTATTTCAGCCTGCTCAAGCAGCCCCCACGGCAAGCTAAGCACCTTGTATGGAGGGAGCAGGTTTTCAATTCCAAAACAATTACATTAGATTGCAAAGGTCCTTTGCATAGAGGAAGGTTATATGGTGGGCTATAGATATAGCTCAGTGGAAGAGTCCTTATCTAGTATGCACAGAGCCCTGGGCTCTGTCCACAGATCTGCATAAAACCGGGTATGGTGACACACACCTGTAATCTTGTCCCTTGGAAGGTTGAAGCAGGCATATTAGGAGTTCAAGGTGACCCATATGTACATAGAAAATTTGAGCCTAACCTGAAATACATAAGACCTTGTCAATAAATAATCAATGATAGATAGATAGATAGATGAAGATAGTTATGTGAATGTAGCAATTCAACATATTCCTAGCATCTATTATTAATGTCTTCACAGCAGAGTTTTTACCATCAGAGATATAAAAATAAAAGTGCCAGGCTGGCCCTAAACACAACAGCTACTCCTTACAGGCTTTAATTTAAGCACTTAGGAGGCAAAGAGAGATGGATTTCTGTGAGTTTGAGGCCAGCATGGTCTACATAGTGAGTTTTAAGACAGCCAATGATATATAGAGAGAGACCCTGTCTCAAAAAACAAACAAAACCAAAAGTGCCAAATTCCAAAAAATAATCTTATTGATTGTATGCGAAGTTAAGCTGTGGATTGATTGGATGGAGATGGAGACAGAGACAGAGACAGAGACAGACAGAGAGAGAGAGAGAGAGAGAGAGAGAGGATGAGAGGATGAGAATAGAAAGATGATAGAGAGATCTATGAGGATAGATGACTAGATAGATAGACAGACAGACAGATGATGGATGGGTGAGCAGATAGAAAGATAGATGATAGATGATAAATTGATAGATGCTTGATTAATCGATAGATGGTAGATACAGATGATAGATGATTGATAGATAATAGCTAGACGATCAATGGATAATAGATTGGTACCAGAGAGCTAGATAGATGATAGGTACATAGATGATAGATCACTGATGGTCAGATATGTATGCATTCTTGAGTAAACTCATCTCTTTAGATTAGTGAACTGATTTTATTGAGTCTCTCTTAGTACTTTAAATAAAATATTATTTGATAGGGCAACTTTATTCACAAGTGGAAATTTGCAATTAATTATTAGTATGAAAACTGGAGGGGAGTTTGATCCTTATTTTCAGCAGCTGGTTTGAGAAGAATCCCGAATTCCTGAGTTTTGTTTGTTTGTTTGTTTGTTTGTTTTTCTACCAATGATGAGGGGACATTTTTTTACTTTTAGTGATGCAAGCTCTCTAGAATCACCCAGATTTTAAAGAACATGTCCAAGTACTATCCTCTCATAGTTTCCGCATCAACTTGACACACAGAGAAAGGGGAACCTTGGCTGAGGAATTCTTTCCATCATATTGGCCTGTGCCCATGTCGGTGGGGGGCCTTTTCTCCATTGTTAACTGAGGTAGGATAGCCCAGCCCACTGTGGGTGGTACCATCCTTACTCAGCTGGCCTGGGTGAGACTGGGAGCAAGCCAGTGAGCAGCTTTCTTTCATAGCTCCTCCCTCTGCTCCTGCTTGAATGCCTTCCCTGACCTTCCTCAGCACTGATCTACAACTTATAAGATGAAATAAACTCATTTCTCCCAGAGTTGGTTTTGAATATGATGTTTCATCACAGGTACAAAAAGACAAACTCTAACACATTCAATATTCAGGTGATGGAAGAATATGGACACACATGTGCATATAGATACACATGTGTACATGTATGTGGATAAATAAATGATTTTATAAATATATATTACCTTTTTGTGTCCCCAGTTACTTTAAGAGCAGTTAATGCTGACTAATGTAATTAAGCCTGTGAGTGGATACACTCTGATGATATTAGCAAACGTTTCCATGGTTTGGAGGAAGAAGTTGGCAATCTGTGAGCATGAGAAACGCAACAGTTGCTAACTGACTTGGCAACCTTACCTTGCAAAATTACTTTCTGGAAATAAAACAAGACAAGACTGCACTGGAACTTCTCAGCTTCCCACTCCAAAAGAATTGGGGAGCAAGAAGATATTTGCTTCGTAAACTGGGAATGGTTGCTTACATGATGGTTTATTAATGTATCTTAGGTGTCACTGTATTTGTGAAGATGACATTCCAAAGACCTGTGCACAGAGAAGATGCTGGTGAGAGGCACCAGTGAGAGTCCTCAATAGCACCAAAGAAAACACCCTAACAAAAAAAGTGAGAACTGTGGCTCCACCAGGGAAGTCAGGTTATGGACAAATACCACCTGCTACTTCCATTTCTAGGTTCTGTGGGAGTCAGAGATTCTGGGGCTGGAGGGCTAAGGGTGCTTGCTGCTCTTGCAGAGGGTCTGAGTTCAAATCCTAACACCCATGCCAGGTGGGTTCACAGCTGCCTGTAACTCCAGTTCCTGGGGATTCCATGCCCTCTTCTGGCTTCCATTGACACTGCATGCACACGTGTACACACACACACACACACACACACACATACACTCACACACACACTAAATCTTTTGAAAGTAAGATAATTAGAACTTGGATTTGTGCTATGCTCCTTTGCAGTGGTCTACTAGCAGACCTATTGTATTTCTGATCTTAAAATTTTCTTTCTTGTTGCTCTCTGTCCTCACCCAGCACTGTCAATGAGATACAGAACTACTGAGGATCTTGTAAGACATCCCTGTGAGGTGGACAAGAGTACACAGTGGCTTCTCTGTGTTTATAGGCAAATATCCAGTGAGGGATCTTAGGGGTAAAAGGTTTAGTTTGGGCTTAGAATAGAAGGGCCCAGGAATTTGGCGTGGCTAATCGCATTGTGCCCACCCTCAGGAAGCAAAAGGCAGACAGGAAGTGGGGCTAGACTATCAAAATCAAGGCCGACCTCGAGGAACCCACATTTCCCCCATTAGTTTCCTCCTCCTAAAGGTTTCACCACCTTCCAAAACAGCAGCAACAGCTGCAGACCACGAGCTCAGACAGTGGGTCTTTGAGGAACCACACTCAAACCACAGGGAAGTGATGCAATCAGATGTTCCTACACAGTGCCATTTACAGCCTCTGTACCTTGGGCAAGTGGCCCAGGAAGCCTATGCCTCAGTTTCCTCTTCAATACTATAAGGAGATAAATGCCCATAAAATGGAATATAAAGTATTCAGAGGCGTTTACCCATACAGGCGGTGCTCAATTGCAGCCATTACTGCCTGTCTATCCAAGAGTCATGGGGAGGGGGAGAGTCCATTTTTCACTCTGCTATACAGATTGAGGGAGCAAAGGATGCAATATTCTAGAAGGCAGCCAGAGATTTATGGAGAGAGAGAGAGAGACAGACAGACAGACAGACAGACTTGGATAAAGAGCACTCAACCGGTGCCACTGAGGTCAGTTCATCCTAGGTTTAGAAAACTAAAATGACTAGGAGCCAGAGAGGCCGTCCCAAATTCAACCTACTGCCACCCATGAACAGAGGCTCACAGTGGTTCATTCTCTGTCGTGTGCTTTGTGAAAAATGACTTCAAGGGGGAAGAAATTAGAGTGGAAACAGACACCATTTTTCAGTGTTCACTATAATTACTAGTGCAACAGTCAGCCTTTCGCTTTGGAGGTTGATGCAACTGGAAAACGGCTGCTGGGTTTTCTAGAAACAGAGTGGAGAGGGGTGCCAATGTCTTCCTGTCACCTGAGCCCATATCAATGAGTAAGACCCATTGGGTAAGGAGGAGGGGAGAATCCCAATTGTTTGAAATGAATGGTTTCTCTTATCCCCATCTCCCTTAAGAAATATCTGGAGAGTACCGAGAAGATGACTGTCAGGAAAGGGCTTGCCACAAAAGCATGGCGACTTGAATTCAATTTTCAGAACCCACACAACAAATGCTGGGCATAGTGTGTGGCTTCTAACCTAAGCAGTGAGGAGACAGAGACAGCCAGATCCCAGCCTACTCATAATATTCCAGTGAGATCTTACCACAAAAGACCAAGGCAGACAATGTGTGAGGAATACACTCTGGCACTCTATCCTACACACACACACACACACACACACACACACAGAGAGAGAGAGAGAGAAAGAGAGAGAGAGAGAGACTGAGACAGAGAGACAGAGACAGAGAAAGAGAGACAGAGAGACAGAGGGGGGAGAGAAATGGCTGGAGGAAGCCACACCACAAAGATGGAATCCAATTCTCTTCTGTCCATTATTTTCTCTAACATCTCTAAAAGGAACATTTCTCTAAAGTCTAAAAGGTGACTAAGGCACGTTGGATGAACACATCAATCTATGGCTAGTAGGACTTCAAAACCTATGCCCGGATCAAGATATGCATCAGAACAGCTGGTTCTTTTTTTAAAATAAAAAATAAAAACAAAAACAAAACAAAATAAAGCAACCATGCTGTATATATGAATTAAAATGTTTTTCTTTCAGGAATAAGTGCAGAGGAGAGTTCTGTTCTATTCAAGTTTTGGAAGAGAATCTCCAGGGAGGAGTCTGAGAACATTCACAATGGAGGAATACCTCGCAACAGGTTTCTCCGTTCTTACAATTGACACTGACCTAAGAAAAGAATTTGGGTGTGTTTTAAGTTGCATAAAGGAATTAAAGATGTGTCTTTCCTTTTTCTAGATGGAAAAAAATATCCTATTCATGCTGGAACAATTGTCCCAAACTTTCCAAATAATGCCTTCAAAAACACACACTGTGGGCAGGAGTCCACAGTTATTAAAATGCTCACGATGGCTCAAAACTAGCTTTTGCTCAGAAGATAAAGACACACAGCAAGAATCAGGCACTAAATTTTAGATTAAAAAAAAAAAAACAATTTTTTTCTTCAAAGAAGATATCAAGTGTAAATGAGGCCTGGAGAGATGGCCCAGTTAGTAAAACATCCACAGTATGGGGTAAGGGCCCAAGTGTGCCTCCCCAGAACCCATGCAAAATCAGCCACTGTTTACCCATGGCTGACCCACGTGGTTCCATGCACTGTTCCAACACAGCGGTCACACACACGGCCCTGGTTAAAGTAAAACGGTCAGAACCAAACCCAAAGTTCATGACTCTGCAAAGGGAACTTGAAATGAGGACCCTGAGTTCACAGGATGGAGGGAGGTAAGAGATCCCAGAAGTGGTCATCTGGATGCATACACACATGTGCGTAAATGCCAAAAGACAGACTTAATTACATTAAAAAGGTGAGCCCAGCACCACAGATCTCTATAACCCTGGGCCCTGAGCAGGGTCCGGAGGATCCTAGAGCCCACTGGCCAGCCAGTCTAAACAGATCGAGAGCTGTCAAGTTTAGTGAGAAATTCTGACTGAAAACTAAGATGATATCAGTCGTTATCAGTCTCTAGACTTGACATACATATACACCTATACTCACTCACACACACACACACACACACAACATAGAGAGAGAGAGACAGAGACACACACATACACATACAGAGAAAGACAGAGACACACACACACACAGAAAGAGACAGAGTCACAGAGAGAGAGAGAGATGCACAGAGACAGAGACCAGAGATGCACTGAGAGAGGACAGGTGATAGACATATGGCTTGATGAATTCATTTGTTGACATGGTATAGATTTTAATACTTCTATAATAAAAATGTAATTCTCTCTTATGTGTTTTTTAATAAATGTGTAATTAGTAATTTTACTCCCCTAAAACTTACATGACATCACTCATACTTCACTTCAGTGTGTGCTGGAATTAGGCCAATCAATTTATTTTTAATGGACTCGAGGAGAAATTCTCAGGATATCCTCGAGACTTCCGGTTTGCCACCAGCCTTTACTCTGTGCGTGATGGATAGTTTCTATTTTAAAAAATGGCATTTGTTGTGATATAATTTAAATTACTTTTCTGCCAGGAGCATGCGTTCTGCAGAGTTACAATTATGCAAAGGGAAATTACAAATCATATTCCTGCTTTATCTTCTTTTACAGTCCTCGTTGCAGCTACTTTTGCTCAGGTACAATTAGGTTAGAGAAAACAAGATGCTGTGTGTATATTAAGAACAATTCTACAGGGAGAATTCATTTTGGCTCTTGGTTAATTACAAGAGAAAAATGGAAGCCAATCTGAGAAAAAGCAATACTTGGGGTTCAGAAGTAACAAGACTCCCAGGTAAAGCACTGAGCCCGATCAATAATGTAGAGTTTCTACAACCCCGCTTAACAATACAAGTCATTTTATAGCAACTGCAGGTCTAAAGGAAATGCACTTAGATCTACTCACTTACTATACATGGTTTGCATGCTTATTGTAAAATATTTAGAATATAAATAAGACACAAACATAAATGAAGACCACGCCTACCCTAGGTACATTGAAGCCAGACATTTTCATGGGGAATATTTTGTTTCCATCAAGCCTGTAAATAGCAATAGTTTATTCACTTTAATGAAATTAAGGTCATACTATAGGTTCTGAAAGTCTCTGATTCATATATTTCTATTTGTGTGTGTGTGTGTGTGTGTGTGTGTGTGTGTGTGTGAGAGAGAGAGAGAGAGAGAGAGAGAGAGAGAGAGAGAGAGAGAGAGAAAGTGAGTGTAGGTGCCCACAGAGGCCAGAAGAGGGAGTCAGATGCCTTGGATCTGGAGTTACAGGCAGGTGTGAGTCACCTGACTGCCTCCCAAGGGCGCTGGGAACCAAACTGAGGCCTCTCGGGGAGCACCAAGTGCTCTTCACTGCTGAGCCCTCTCTCCAGCCCCCACACCTCCTGGTTTATGATCTGACTCTTCCTTGGAAAATATAACACAGTCAGATTTCTGCCATTGTATCAACTGCAGATTCTTTGCCAAACGTTCCTATCTATACCATGATTTATCTCACCCATCACGGCTCTAAGAAACGTAGATTTCCATTCTCCCAATTACAAATGAAGTTACAATCAATAAGCCTATGAGAATCCCCCCCCACACACATTTTTATTTCACTTGATGAATCATTTAAAATCAAATTTCTGGGCCAGCACACATGAATTTTCTGAAGTATTTGTGAGAGATGTGATAAGAATGTCTAGATGTTTTCTTTTAGACTCCTCTCCACAGCACCACTGGCCCAGAGTCATGGCATGCTGTTTGATATCTCTCTCCTCTGTCTGTCTACCTGTCGCTTTCTCTGTGCATGTGTCTCTGTTGGAGAGAGTGTATGTGCACATGCACGCACGCACGTGCATGAGGTTAGGGTCATGGTGTGTGGCTTATATCCAGGGCCTAATGCATGCGAGGTAAGCACCAGTCACTGAACTATAATCAGCCCCAACTTCATTGGTTAAAAAGAAACACACAGCGGGTGGTGGTGGTGCACTCCTTTAATCCTAGCACTTGGGAGGCAGAGGCAGGCGGATTTCTGGGTTTGAGGCCAGCCTGGTCTACAAAGTGAGTTCCAGGACAGCCTGGGCTATACAGAGAAACCCTGTCTCGAAACAAAACAAAACAAAACAAAACAAAAACAAAAACAAACAAAAAAAAAAGGAGAGAAAGAAAGAAAGACAGCAGACAGACAGACACAATTTGTGACCTGAAAAGTAAAAACGGCATCTCCTATAATTTTTGTTTTCTTTATTCATGAAATCAAAGCTATCTTCCTGGCCTATGGCTACTTTTTCATAGTAACTATCTCTCTCTACCTCCCACCCCCGATTGTGGCATGGTCTCATATTATAGATCAAAGTTGTTTGGAAAGTACTACACAGCCCAGGCTGACTTGAAACTCAAGACCATTCTCCTGCCTCGACACTCTTGATCTTTCTAAAGAAAGCACTTACTTTAAACATGTCCAGTTGAATCCAGCCACCCTGTCTCAAAGCTGCCTCACCACCTGCACAGAGATCAGGCTAAGTACAGCAAATGAATGTTACAGCATCCTGTCTTCCTTCGCAGGCCAGAAAGACACACACAGGGATGTCTAATCCCAATCTATTCTTTACGTGTTCTGTGGATGTCTATACATCTTGCCCAAAACTGCAAAGGCAAGAAGGAAACTTCCCAGGGACCAATGTGGACAGTGAGAAGCTGGGACTGGGTGCTGACAGACAAATCCAACAGGCAGGGGGAGTGGGGAGAGAGGAAAGAGCCTCGCTCAAACAAAGTAGTGCCTGTTAGGACAGAGCTATGACTCAGGGACAGCTGAAGGAGAAGATGATACATCCTGAAGAACATTATGAAAGCTACCAAGGGTCTGAGCAAGATTAGCTACAGCGGGAGAGCTGGTGGCCTATTTCTGTGGAGGGCACAGGCACAGTAAGCTTGGGCTTTTGTTAAGTGGAAGGAAGGAAGGAAGGCAACATCTAGAGTCATTTTGGGGAGCAAAACTGAAAGAGGTGTGCATGCACACACATAAGCACAAACGTGTATCAGGCCCACGGCAGCTAAAAACACTGGGCTTAGTTTATTTCATGGAGCAAGAAGTATTTACTCATAAAAACATAGGCACAGGAGAAGGCAGTCTGTTTGAGGAGCTGCTCTGTAAAGAGCCCTAAAGCCATGCTGGTGTTATGAGACATATCGTTTCTCCCAGTGTTTGCCATTTCCATACCTAACCCTTTGTCACATGACTTAGCTGCTCTAGCATTCAGAATGAGTTCATAACAATGATGGCTTGACTACAAGCCCATCATTGGCCAATGGTTTGACTACAAGCCCATCATTGGCCAAGGGTTTGACTACAAGCCCATCATTGGCCAATGGTTTGACTACAAGCCCATCACTGGCCAATAGTTTGACTACAAGCCCATCACTGGCCAATGGTTTGACTACAAGCCCATCATTGGCCAAGGGTTTGACTACAAGCCCATCACTGGCCAAGGGTTTGACTACAAGCCCATCACTGGCTAAGGGTTTGATACAACTGGGCACCATCTATAAAATCTAAAAAGTGTTTTGTGTTTCCATATTTATCAGTTGGAAAACTGTAACCTCCTCTAGCAGTTTGGTGTCTCTCCAAAAGACTGATACAGTCACAGCTCTGAACTGAACAAAACTTACAATCTGAAGCTAAACCAGCTAGGCCTAGCCTAAATCAGTCAACTCCTCAGCCACTGACTTAGATGGGTTTTTGTTGAGTTAGGGTATGCTTGTTATACAGCAATGTCATGTAAATGTCAATGGATATACTGATAGATTCTATTCCATTCCTAGAAGCATTCGTGATTATATAAATATGCTTCAAAAGAAATTTGGTTAGACCAATATCCTGTTTACTATCCAGAAAGCAGGGTCCTCGAACTAAAATATGCAAAGACAATGTGAAGTCCAGGTCTTCATACTGCAGAGTCACCTCATCAGATGCAGCTGTAGATGGATTCCCAATCAGTATGATCGCATTCACATTCCACAGAAGAAATCAAGCAGCTAAACTGGAGAGAGCAGTTAAGAACCCTGTCTGCTCTTGCAGAGGACCTGGGTTCCGTCGCCAGCACCCGTGTGGCAGCTCACAACCATCTGTAAGTCCAGTTCCAAGGATTTTCTTTGAGCCCATGTGGGACCCAGGCACACAGGTAGCATACTTATATACAGGCAGGCAAAGCATTCATAAAAATAAATAATTTTTTTAAAAGAAATTGGCTAAGGAGTCAACGGGGCTGACAGGCATTTTAATGAAGTGTTCTAATAGATGTGAACTGCTCTGTTAAAACAGGAACATTTTCATCCCCGTAGCCTTCTTTCTCCCAGTGTGTTGTGGGCAGGCAGTACCCTGCTGAGTGGCGTGTAGGATTTTAATCTGGTTGCTACAGGCCCCCTCATTCTGCTCATTAAGATAAAGAAAGGTTTGTCAGGAAAATAGTCTATTAGGTGGTAATTTTCTTTCACATGCAAATTAAGGGATAATTAGTTTGACTATCAGGAGATGTAGAATCTGTGTGTTTGACATATTTTCATATGTAGTCAACACCGAAAGTTCAAGTATCTTTTCAGGGAAGAGAAAGGTTCTTTGAAAGTTAAAGCAGATTCAAACAATATTCTGTTCTGAAAACACACTATGCAGGTAAATACCACAGCGGCATAAATTTAGCTTTTTTTTTTTAACTTGTTAATATTTTGAAAGCGCTGACAGAAGTCTGAGTCTCCCTTTCTTTCTGTAGAGACATGTGTTGTTCCAGACACCACTGAGCTGGGATTTAAACATTTCAGGTAATGAGGGGCAAATTCCGCGCCTCTTGTTAGCTTGAAGGAACACGTCTGCTTCCAACACGTTTTAAGAGAAAGAGAAACACTTTTTGCTTATGAGCCAGCTTCAGGGACGTCCTACCTTAGTGAGGGACGCTTCTGTCTTCTCCCAGGTTTTTAGTTTGTCAAGACAGTTAAAGTATGTTTCACGATGAAAACTCGCAAATGTCCAAGACGCCGAGTTTGAATTTAAAAGGAAATCCTTGGTAAGAAATGTGTTATCTGTTTCTCTTCCGGTCCCAGGTGCCAAGGGAGCTGCTAATTACTGGGCAGACATGGCCAAGTCCAGGCACCACACCACACACAATCAGTCCCACAAATGGCACAGAAATGGCATCAGGAAACCCCGGTCACAAAAATACAAATCTCTTAAGGGGGTTGACCCCAAATTCCTGAGGAACATGCGCTTTGCCAAGAAGCACAACAAGAAGGCCTGAAGAAGATGCAGGCCAGCAATGCAAAGGCAGTGAGTGCATGTGCAGAGACCCTGGTGAAGTCTCAGGCCCTCAAGCCCAAGATGCTAAAGGTCCCCAGGCGCAAACTCATCCAGCTGGCTTTCATCGCTCACCCTAAGCTTGGGAAGCTAATTCAAATGGCCAAGGGTCAAAGGCTCTGCCATCCAAAGCCCAAGGTTCAAACCAAGGCAGAGGCCAAAGCTCCAGCTAAGGCCCAGGCTTCAGCTCCAGCCTAAGCTCCCAAAGGTGCCCAGGCCCCTGTGAAGGCCCCATAGAAAAGGCTCTTGCCAGTGTGAAGCCAGATGGACTGCTGTGACACACCTACCCACACACTACACTATTTGCAGATGACCAGTGCCCTATGCTGTTTTTACAAACAAAATTGAGGCAAGATCTGTTTTAAGAAAGAGGTTGGGGGGAGGGAGGGAGAGAAAAATGTGTTTACCCCCTTCAACAGGGCTTCAGGCCTTGGGATGGGCAGCATCTTGTCAGAGATGGTCTCTCAATCTGTAACTGGCTTCTCCAAATGTACCATGAGGGTACTTCACCTGAAGAAGAGTTTACAAAATCACCCCCCACTACCACCACCGAATAGAATATAACAGTTAAATCCCACTGGGCTAAGCTATGAATAAATTGTCCCCATTTAAAGGAATAAAGTGCTATATAATTTAAACCATACTAAAAATTGAGAGGAGGGTGACGTTATTTCAAAATAGTAGCCAATTTGGTTCACAGTATCTTCATATAAGGATACCAGTCTGTTTCTGAAAGGTGGGAAATAATTATAAAAAATGTTTTGCTAACCGCTTCTCAATTCATTTCTACAGTGAACTGGTTCATCTTATAGTTTTGAAAGGTCTGGGGGACATGGGTGGCCTGAAAGGGGACACAGAAATCACTGAGCTATCCACACTGCCTGCTGCTCAAGGGAGTGCAGAGAAAATAATCTGTGTTCGTGGATAATGTCAGTCAGAGCCAAGGGTGACAAGTGAGGGTGGAAGGCACCGCCTAAATCATGAAACATGAGTGCAGATTACTGACTCCTACAGGTTGAACTCGTACAGAAATGAGCATATCCGAAGCCAAGGAAGGGGAGACGAGACCAAGCAAACAGTGGACACTCGCATGGACCTGGGAACTGGAACTTTGTACCATTACACAGGGAGTGTTTGGCTAAGTAGCAAAGTGGAATTGTGATTCCTGAAGAGCAGACCAACAAAAGAGTAGGAAGTCCAGGCTGGCTGGCAGCTCAGCGGGAGAGCACTTTCTTAGCACGCTTGAGGCCCGAGTTTCAAAATTTACGTGGAAACACTGAAGACTGTATTTATCGGTGATTTTTATATTGCTCTGAGAAAATGCCAGGGCCAAAAGCAACTTAAAGACAGAAAGCGTTTATTTTGCCTCTTGGTTCCAGAGAGAGATAGTGTCTGTGATAGTGGAAAAGAGACTGTGAGGGAGTGGGGGCAGAGCTAGCTGGTACTATTATCCACACCCAGCAGAGAGAGAAAGAGCAGGAAATGTAAGCTAGACTGCAAACCCTCCAAGCGTGCGACCAGCCGCACACTTCCTCCGACAAAGATACTAAAGGTTCCATCATCTGCCCTAAACAGCCCCACTGATTGGAGAGCAAGTGGTTAAACACATGAGCCTATGAGGGATATCTCTCACTCAAACCACTCAAACCCCTTACAGACTGAGCAACACTAAGCAGAAGGAACCCAGTCTGCGGTCCTAAATTGTTCAGGCTGGCCTCAAACCTGCAATCCCCACACAGCGGTTCTCTTGAGTGCTGCCAGTATTATAGGCCTGGCTTAGGGCCCAATTCTAAATACTACTTCCTTTGATTAAATGAGGTCCGTGCCTCTAGTGTTCATCACACCCTGGGGTAAGGCTCCACCAAAGAAGGAGAAACGAAACAATGTTTCTAGATTCTAACCAGTCTCTTCCAAAACCATAGTGTGGCTGCCTGGGTGCCAAAACTCAGCAAGATTCATTTCCTATGCACTTCAGGTTTTTGCCTGAGCGACTCCCATTGGCTCTTGATTTCCTCCTGCGGGTTTTCCCAGGGCCAGACTGACCAGCTCCGCTGAATTCAAATGAGCAGAGAAACCTCTAAAGCTGGCTGGGGAGCACCAGTTGGGTTTTTCTCATTCTGTCAATCTCAAGGAAATAGCCAAGCCAAGCATGTTGTAAGCAGAGCCTGTAAGTCTTTACTGGTTGCTGGAAACCCAAGTTAAAGAAGCAACTTGCTGAAGGGTCTTTCCCCACCTCCTGTGTGATCTCATGCACAGGCACGCATGCATACATGCACACACACACACACACACACAGCAGCCCCCAGGCAAATAGCTTTCTCTGGCAGCATTGCGATGTTCATCCCAGGAGGGGATTTGATAAAGTACATTACTGGGCAGCAACATTGTGGTCTCAGCTTTCGTCAGATCATAGTGGGTAATGACGTTGGAATCCATCTACACCTTCAATTTTACCCCACAGGGCTCATAGACACTCACAGGCACTGAGTCAAACCACACCTGGAGGCAGTTTAAGTCCTAAAATCTACACCACGCTCTCCTTCCCCATTACACAGAACCCGGTCAGACTGGAGATAAATCATAAAGGACAATGTCTTGATTTGATCACTCTGGTAGCTGTGACAAAATCCAGCCCCACAGCAAGACTCAATGGCATCAAAATTCGTAAATGACCACACTGTTGCACGCCAAGTTTAGCAAGGCACTTGTCTCCCTGGCCAGTCTATGAATAGCACAGTCATTGTTGGGACAGAGCCACTGTATGACAAGGACTTACATGGTCTGTCTCCTGTGACAGGGCCTATCTCTGTCACTAAAGCATCTGCGGCTGGAGTATTTGTGATAATACCACATTTCGTCTGCCCGGCGTGGAAAAGGATGAGAGCTGTCTGCAGATCACAGGTGTTGGATTCGATTTTGTTACAGAGATCAAATCCCTGGGAATTTTCTGTTTCTGCCTGCTTCCTTTGCAAGGTGCCTCTCTGGAGCACTCCTAGGTCATCGATAATATTGGTCTTGATATTCAGGGGCCTGGAAGAGAGACTAACTGGCAAAGTGCTTGCTGGGCAAGCTTGGGGGCTGGAGGCTCACCCCAAGCACCCACGGAAGAAAGCCAAGCATGGTGGTATACGACTGGATACTGAGGGGGCACAGTGGGACTCACTGGCCTGCCAGTCTAGCTCATTTAGCAAGTCCCAGGTACTCAGAAAATAAAGTGGACACCCAAGGCAGACCCCCGATTTCCACACAGTTATGTACACACATGCATCACATAATTATATACTCACATGAACATGTGTGCACATGTATGTGTGTGCATGCCTGCACACATGCATATAGACTGGGGAATAGACTACTTAATACCACTTACTGGTCTGAAACAGCCTCCTCTGAGCTTGTGGGGGTACCCCCTGATGAGGCTTGCTTCAACTGCCTTTACCCTCTATGTAATGGATACACTATGCAATGGGCAATTGAATGAATATACCCCCAAGACCACACTTGAGTGAAGGGTCCAGGAATCCGGCTGCTGAGAGCACAGACATGGGCAGATCTTCATGACTATCCCTTTGGGGGCCACCTGGGCAGTCTTCCTTTTCCACCATAAGTATTAACACTGAAAGACACCCATGCAATGGCTGGTTACACTGGAGTGGGAAGGCCTGCCCACCTCAGATCATATCAGAACTTGTCTCAGGTCCCAAGAAGCAGTGAAGGTAGCCAATTATTGGCTATGCCCTAGATGAACTTCTCTCCCTCTGTCCATCCTGCTCTGTCCCCACTATTCAAAGCTCCTGATCTCCTCTGAACCCTATGTCCCCACTCAGAGTGGCTGCTGCAGTCCACAGCAATCTCTAGGTTCCTGTGAGCCAGTTTGAGATTAGGACTCTGGCCTCCTCTGGAACACCACATCTCTTTTCTCTCTTCTAAGGCCTCCAGGCTGCCCTCCTGCCCAGCCTCCAACTTTCACCACCAATACCACCTCCAAGTCGCTGGCTTACTCTGCTCCGGCCATGTGCTGCACTTCTTCAACACAGGACACTTTTCATCATGACTCTATCTCATTGGTTCTTCCTTCCACCCAGAAAGCTCTCAAAAAATAGTTCAGGCTTTGGCAGGGCAGAGGGGGCACCAAATATCTGTCTCAACAGATTGACTGGCTTTTTTTTTTTTAAATAAAAATCAAATTTATTTATGTGTATGTTTTGCCAGCATGAAAGTATATGCACAATATGTCTTTCTGGAGCCCACAGAGGTCAGAAGAAGGTGCCAGATCCCCTGGAACTGACTAGAAGTGAACCACCACGTGTACGCTAAGAACCAAACCCAGGACTTCTGTAAGAGCAGCCAGTGCTTTTAACTGCAGTTCTCTCTCTCTCTCTCTCTCTCTCTCTCTCTCTCTCTCTCTCTCTCTCTCTCTCTCTCTCTCTCTGTCTCTCTAGCTCCCAGCATTTTTCCATTTTAACACAAGTCAGCCACAGGTGCTGTGTAACAAACAAAATGGACTGAGATGAGCTAGTGGAGAACCCTGCTTGTGATATAATCTATGACCCATACCTGATCCATATCCATAGTTCATGGATAGTTTGGCCACACTTGCCTAAATCAGGAGTGTCCACCCTTTAGATGTTAGCATATAACTTTCTCCTCTACTAAAGCTTTGTTTTCCATTTAGAGCTACCCTACTCACACCCCAAACTTAGGTCCTCTGGCAGGCCTGGCAAACACATTGCTGACTTGAGTCAGCTCCTTGTCTCTGATACTCTATCTCAGTGAGTAAGCAAGTCCCCAGCAGATCTAAAACTGCAGACTGCTTGTCAGCATGGCAACCAACATTGAGAGATGAGAATGTTGGCCAGCAGCATGTAGATTAGAACATTAGCTAGCCCGGGCATTCACCTGGCATGGGGAGCTAGCAAGCTGGCCGTAGTTTCTCCAGCTGGGGTGAGAGGGATAAATCTCTCGCCAACAGACCTCTTTCTCCTCCGCTCTTCTTCCTGCCTGACATCATTTACAGCAGCTTGAGAAATAGATTCCTCCTGGCTGATCTTTAAAGAGGCAGTCAATACCAATATGAAAAATAATTACCATACCTGGAAAAAAAAGTGGGCATTGATTTCGGCAGCTACAGGAGCCTCAAAACTGGATTTCAAGTACACAGTGGTGCGGTGGAAGACGCTGATTGCTTGGCCTGATGAATTTAACTTTTGCTGGATCAAACCGAGGCTAGAACTTTAAAATATAGACGTCTTCTAAAAAACCTAATCATCAGCACAGTTCAACCCAGCTGCCAATCAATCGAGTGAGGACTCCTTTGAAGAAACTGTACGAGGTTCAGGGGACACGGTGACAGGGAACGTGGACTGTCCCTCCTGAGACTTGCATTCTTCTGATAAAAAGCCAGCACATAATTCATCCTTTAACTATAATTAAGGCAAATATTGCAAAGAATGTGTTGTGGAGGGGACTGGCATGGTCTTGGGGAAGTCAAGGAAGGCGCTCTGTAAGGAAATCACATTGAAGCTATAAGTTGAAAAGGTTGTGGGAGGAGCAAGAATGAACAGCGCTCATTCCAAGGAGAGGCTCAAAACCTGAGGGCAGTGGTGTAAGTATTCATTTCAGTATATTACATATACATATATATATATATATATACATACATACATACACATATACATATACATATATATATATGAATCTAGTAAAATACTTTAAAAAAACCAACACTTGACAAAAAGTACCAGGTTCACTGCTACACACATACAAAATGTATTATCCACATTTCCAATCTCGAAGACAAATACCATAACAGTGAAATATCTAATAGTCCCCACTGAAAACGCTGGATATAGCCAGTTGACTTTTACAGGATGACATTGTTATTTTTTTGCCAACTTCTTACACTTGTTGCCAATCTAAGATCATAGCTGGTGAAGAAACACAGCTCCCATATCAGTGAGCCACTCTTTTTATTAAAGAGTTTTGTGTGTGTGTGTGTGTGTGTGTGTGTGTGTAAGTGTATGTGTATGTGTGTGTATGTATATGTGTGTGTATGTGTGTGTATTTGTGTGTTTATGTGTGTGTATGTGCGTTCGGTGCCCATTGCAGACAGAAGAGAGCACCAGATCCCCTGGATCTAGGATTATAGGTGCTTGGGAGCTATCTGATGTGGGGCCTGGGAACTGAACTCAGGTTGTCTGTAAAAACAGAGGATGCTCTAAACCACTAAGCCCGCTCTCCATCCCCAAGACTGATGGTTAAATGCAGCAAGGATGCCACTCTGATTGTCAATGCTGGAGGGGCATCTCTCTGAATTATAACGATCTGAACACTGGGAGTATGTCTTTGGTTGTTTTGCGAGGAAGGGAGTATGTATGATGGAACATATACTACACGGTGCACATTTTCGATATGAGATACCACCAGCATTTTCAAAGTGATGGGGACTGAACCTAGGGCCATGCAAATTCTAGGTTAGCACTTGGTACTGGTCTAGATCCCCAGCACAAGTCACTAACCTTTCTCCCCATCAGTTTTTCAGTTTTACACATCTAGACAAGATACAAGCAAACCATGACTCGGCTGTTTCAGTCAATAAAGTTTTATTGAGTCAGAGCCTCTCTGTTGCTCTCACTCTCTAAACTGCAGAAGAGTCCAACACCCGCCAAGCCTAAGATATTTACAATCAAGCTTTGTAGAGCTTTATATAAAAGAATACTGGCTGGCTGCCAGTCCAAGTCATCAACAAAAGACAAAATCACACCCTGACTTACAGTGTCTGCCAATGCCCATGGTATAAATACTTCACTACTAATTTCAAGCCACTGGGGCCCCCAAGTGAGGTGTTGAGAAGACAAGAAGGGGTAGGTCCCCCATTTGACTTCATCACGGACAGATTTATATACCAACAAGCACAAAGACAGCAGTGAAAAGTTTCGGGGGTGATGCTTGGAAAATGTGGCTTTCTCTTGTTTATAATTTAATTCATTGGAAGTTACATAATTTCCTTTCCATATGGCGTAAGTCCAAAGTCTGCTGTTTATGATCTTCAATTTGCAAATGTAACAGGATGCCATGTCTCTCCCTTAAACCCATGGGATACTTTGTCCAAGATGACAGTGTCTCCCTTAAATCAATGGGATACATTGTCCATGTTTGGAGCGCAGAGATAAATGAATGTGAGATAAGGTAAAGCTGTCCAATGGAGCTGTGATTAGTATGAGAAATATCCCCCATAGACTCCTGCACTTGAACTTGTGGCCCCCTGTTAGAGGAGCTGTTTGGGGAGCTTTAGAAGATGGAGCATCGCTAGAGGAAGTGTGACTTCTGGGGACAGGCTTTGAGGTTGTCTAACCTGGCCCTACTTTCTCTTTCCCTGCTTCCTCTGTGGGGATGCAATGTGATCTCTGCTTCCTGCCTGCCAGGTCAGTCTCACACTCCCCTACCCCCATGCCTCCCCTTGAGAGGCTCCTTCCCCTCTAAGCTGCCTTTTGTCTGAGCATTCTGTCACAGCCACAGAAAAGGGACTGATCCAGGAAACAGGCACACCCTGCAGGAGGTGGAGGGATGAGATCTCATCATCTGAGAGGTAGGGTACCAGGAAGTCTTCTGGATGGGCAACAGTATGACTCCTCCCAGATCCAGATAGCTAAGGATCTAAGCAGCACAGAAGCAGCTCAGTGTCTATGTGTGTGTGTTTGTGTGTGTGTGTCAGGCGCCATTTGAGACGTGTCACCAACACTAATGTTCCTAACAACCCTGTAATATAGGGTCTCAATATTACCGTGTCCCCTGCGAGGGAAATAAGGATAGAGTAAGCAATTAAACAATTCACCCAAAGATTTGCATCCTGAGCAACAAGGCTGGGAAAGGCTATTTTTTTTTCAACTCATTCAAGGGAATTAGAATCTGCAGTGGGGTAGTCCACAAACATGCATAATGACTTCTGTGTCCCAGTGCCTGGGTGGTGGCTCAGTTGGTAAAACCTTGTGAGCTCTAGGACCTCAGTTTCGGTTGGCAGAACCCATTTTAAAGATTTTTTTTTAAAGAAAAACAGGACCTGGGATTGCCTGCTCTGAGGGGTAGAGACAGGAGGATGTCCAGGGATGCCTGGCCAGCCAGCCTGACCTATTTGGTGTGTTTAAGGCAATGAGAGAGATCCTGCCTTAAAACAAGAGAAAGGCCTTGGCTCAGCCAGAAGAGGAGCAGACAGATTGAACCAGTTACATGGTTTTCTCTTTATTTTAACAGGTGAATCCCTTGACAATCTATTCCTGTACTTCTCTAAGTGACAGGAGCAAGGGGGGAGGGGGGGAAGAGATGCCATGTTCTAAGTGTGATGGACACCCACCATGTAAGACCCAGGTACCTTCCTCGGAAGCTGAACTTAGTCCCTTAGCTCTAAGTGTAGCTAATGCTTCCCTCAATCACAGATCTGATTACCCTCTTGGGGAGAGGAGGAATAAAGAGGAATGAACGCCTGCTAGAAGCTGTCATGGCTGCTAAGTGCATGGCAGACATTTGTGATTTAAGTTGAAATGTTACTTTTTTAGGGAGAATGAAAATCAGACAATCTTCTAATTTGGTGCATTAGGGAAGAAGAAGAAAAATGTGCCGGGGAGGGGGATAAGTGCCTATCTCAGGAGTGTCACCTCCAGTGATTTGCAAACTCCACAGGTACATCCCATGCATATTACAGAGTGTGACCAGAAAGATGAATAGGAAAGGATGCAGACTCACCACCTCTGTGGCTCAGGTGCTGCAGCCCTCTCCTCAGGACCACCTGCTGGCCCTGGCACCCCTCTCCATTACCTTTATCTCCAACATGGCAGCTACTGAGGCCAATGGATGGGAGATACTTGGACATCGTTAAAAGGAGGCGCTTCAATGGGCAAAGGACTTGTCACACAGAGGGAGGCCCTGAGTTCAGATGCCCAGAATATACATAGAAAGAAGACGCAGAAGCATATGTCTGTAATCCCAGCACTGTTGAGGTGATATGGGAGATGGATGTAAGAACATCACCAAGAGGCTATGGGCCAGCTAGCCTGCTGTATGTAGCATCAAAATCATACTCTGTCTCAAACAGGATAGAGGGCAAAAATGGACACTTGACTTTGACCTCAGACAACCACACACATGCTGTCGTACATACACATCCATATTCAGATACATACACAACACACCATGCACACACATACACACACACACATACCATATACATATAATACATCCTATTCACAGAGATTTTTTTTTTTAAGACCCAAGATGGGTCATTGTGGTTTATGTCAACTGGTGTTAGTCTAACTCTGGCTTCCGACAAATGGCTTAACATTTCTGTGCCTCCGTTTCTGTAAAACAAACATGTTTCCTCCTTCCGAGTGTGGTCCTTCAACTGAAAATGTAACAGCTAATGATTCTCAAGGGCACATATA
Organism: Mus caroli; assembly: GCF_978045245.1. Taxonomy (NCBI): domain Eukaryota; kingdom Metazoa; phylum Chordata; class Mammalia; order Rodentia; family Muridae; genus Mus; species Mus caroli. The sequence goes on from NW_028227265.1 coordinate 11,062,920, forward strand.
CTTTATCCTCAGCATTTCACCTCTGCAGCCTCCTCCAGCTTCTCTACTACCCCATGAAGGTGCTAGTACTGTTTTGTCTACTTGGCACATGAGGAGATGAGGGGACAGAGGAATCAGGAGCATAACCCAAGACGCATGCTAAACTATGAAAGAGCTTGGCAGGCTATACCCCGAGGGTTGACATCTTCCCCAAGGGGTAGCACTAGGGCCCTCCAGCAAGACCTCAACCATTGACTGGTCTTTCGCAGCTTATATGAAGGTGACAGACATAGCAAACCCAGAAGAAAAATAATACCGCATGGTTCATAAAAAAAGATATATGAAATTCAATTTCCCATATCCACAGGTCAAACCCTCTGGTACATGGCCACACCCACTGACCTCTGCCTAGCTGTTAAGCTAACACCAGAGCCATAACTGGACCTCATGAGCTACAAAGGTAATGTTAAATTCCAGAAAATTTGCTGACCCCTGCTCTCTCTCTTTTCAAGACCTAGCTAACTAGTCTCCTTGACCTTTGGTCGCTTTTGGAGGTGAAGAGAAAGTGCCAAGGCCCTAGGTCCCAATTTGTGTGGCACTTACTATATTACGTGCCTATGTGCACATGTCACTTTTATGTCCGTACATCTCTGCTGTAAGGGATATCTTCCAGCACTCTGACAATGCCATGGAACTGAAAAAAAAAAAAAAAAAAAAAAGCACCAGTTCCATGCTGGTGAGCCCCTCAAACAGTGAGGGTGTTTGTCCCTCTCTAATACATCAGAGGTGTCACAGTTTTACCTGAGAGTTTCCTGAGTTTTCCCATCTCAGCCAGGAAAGCTCCACCACTCACACTCGGGGCTTATTAAGTCTGTTCACGGAGAAACAACTAGAGATCCACAATAATTATCTTGGTAATGAGTTAAAAACCACTCTTGCCTAAAATAACCCAGTTAATGGGTGAGTCCTGCCACCGTATTCATGGAAGACAAGCCTTTCTCAGGGAGCTCTCTGCAATGGAGAGGGTGTCAAATTAGTTTCTAAATCAAGAATGCAATGCAGTTGGGGGTGGGCGGTGAGCAGCTAATAGCATTTGCCCAAGTGAGAACATAGGTAAAAGACACTTTTATTTTAAAGCACCAAGCAGGGACTGGAGAGATGGCTCAGCAGTTAAGAAGAGCTGCTGCTCTTGCAGAGGACCTGGGTTCAATTCCCAGCATCCACATGGTGGTTGCTAAATGTCTGTAACTCCAGTTCCAGGAGATCTATTGCCCTCTTCTGGCCTTCAAGGGTAACTCTGCATAGGCTCACATGCAACACACATGCGTGTGCATAATTAATATATCTTCAGGAAGTGACAAGCAAAGCTGAAAAGGGGTGTCTTACAGCCTAATGGGAGCACACAGCATTCCTTGAGCAGATACTATGTTGTGGGGACTAGACTTTGTATGGCTTATCTCAAAGGTCCTTAGAACCCTTAGGCTTGAGTTTTACTACTGGTTTGAAAATCTGGGTCCAGAGAGAGGTTAAATTACCTCACCAGAGGCACACAGCTGGTAAGTAGCCAGATGTGTGTATAAACTGAGGCATCTGTAGCTCAAATATCCATGATAGCCTTTCCCCACATACAGACCAAGTCAGGCATGTACTATGTGCAGGCTCATACAGCCGGGGCAGTAGGGACAGCATGGATATGGGCTGGAGCAGGATACAGGCTCACAGGTGCCTTTGGCTCAGCCTAGGATCTTAGCCACTTTGCTGTCCCTTGCTTCACATTTAACAGGGCCTTTCAAGTGACAATGGGCTTCCAGAGAGCACATGGAAGGCTCCCATAAAATACCTGGGTTAAAAGAAGCATGGTGGTCATTCTTGGCCTGGAGGCTCACTCATCACCGGTAACTCCCATAAGAATGCCCAGCCTCCCCCAGTCTGCCATTCAGTTTTCCAACAGTACCAGTAGCTCCTCAGATGTCGGATTACCCTAACTCAGTGCTATTTCTGAGGTCCAGCTTTGGCTCTTACCAAAGATCTTCCTGTCACTGGGAAAAACAAAACAAAAACAAAAACAAAACAAAAGCAAAACAATAACAACAACAACAAACACACAGATTGAGTTTCTAGTTAAGGTACCAGAGACAAGTGATTGGCTTTCAAAATAGAGGAAAAGCAAGAAAACATGGATGAAGGCCCAGGCAACAACAGAATAAGGCCTTAGAGCTTGGCAGTGCAAGAGCTATTGAGTCAGGACACATGTCACAGGTTGACGTCTACCAAAGAGGTTCTCATGTATGCTTCTGTGGGCTTGATGCATGTGTGTGACTGGAGGGTGGGAACTGACTTACCCATCAATAAAAGCTGGATGGAGCTTACATCCAGTGGCAGGTTTTCACATATAAACACCTATCGCTCTGATCCATCTACCTATACTCCCAGCATCTCCACACCCCAGTGCCCCAGCTTGCCTTTCAGCAACCACTCCATTCACTATTATTTGTTTCATAAAATTAAAGTCAACTCCATTATGAGCTGCAGAGATGAGCATGTGACCGTAGCTTAGCCAATCCCAGCAGGTTACCTGGTACAGCATCACCAGGAGTGAAGGTCTCTTTTAGCCAGGGTGGGGACAGAATGTGGCTATGACCCAGTATGGTCAACAGCTGGTTCCATATGTACAATTCTACCCAAGAGTGTGGGTATCACAGTAGAAAACAACCATGCCAGCTGAGACAGCATCCCTGTGAGAGAGCATCCCTTTGACTATACTGATGCTTTTGTATTCAGTTGTTCCTACAGCAGGCCTCTTGGGACCTATACTGGTAAGTGAGTTGTGTAGTTCTCATTTTGAGTTGAACGTTCATCTCTTGAAACTGAGAAGACTGAGAAAATATACCTTTAAAATGGCTGTTGAACTCAGTTGAAATAACAAACTCAGAAAATTGAGATTCTATGAAAACCTCATTATGTTTTTATCTAAACCAAGAGGTCTGCCTTGACCCAGTTTTTTGCTTCTTGGTGGCCTAACTACAGGTGTGCTCAGCTGAGGAGGAGGAAGAAGAGGAAGAGGGTGAGTGCAGAATGAAGGAACGAAGACAGGTAGCACCATATGCAAACATGTGTCCTTCCATCTCCACAGCTCTCAGCTTAGGCCAGCCTTCCGCCCACCTGAAGGCTTTCCTCCCACGACACCTCTCTGCCACAGCATAGTAAAAAGGCTGACTCTAAAACTAAATCCCCAAATATCACCTGTTTGCATTTCCTGATGGCTTTGATGATTCACGATATTTTGTATAAGTATTTCAATATTTAAGAAAACCCAAGTTCCACCATGGTCTACAAGTACCAGGAAGATCTGCTTGACTGCTACAATTTTCTTTAGCCACTTCCCCTCCATTCACAGCATCTATCTTTCTATTCTTCAAACTTATCCATCTCTTTGCTGCTGAGCCAATATGGGATACACTTCTCCCAGCCCCAATAAACAAGTTCAGAAGCTTTAGCCCTGTGCTTTACCTCATGAGGCAATCAATCCAGTTTTGTGACCTTCTATACTCTTTCCATGCCTTCTATTGCTGCCCGAGAGTCTCCTGACCTCCCTATCCACCATATTTCTAAATGTAACTCTTCCATCTGTCCACTGGCCCTGAGGCAGAATAGACTCTCTCCTTTTGCAATCTATCGACATAGTATACATGCGTGCTCTTAGATCAAGACCCGCTGCAATGCAGGCATTTTAAATACATCTGAAGCCTCCAGGAGACCATAGGCTTATCAAAGGCTGGGAAAGTGTTTGGCTCAGAAGTGGAGTGGGGTGACTCTGTGACGTGGCTCTGATTTATTAAAGAAACATAGAGTTTTGCTTGGCTGACCAAGCAGGGCTTCACCCTACCTGACACCGGTGGAAATGCCAGATGAGAAGCTGATTCCAAGGCCTGCTGCTTGCACCAGTTTGTCCCACCAATACACATTCTAGAGAGTGGTATGCCAGCAGGCCTTTGATCTGACAAAGGGTGTTCAAGGTTAGTCAGTGAGCCAGTCTTTGCCACTCACGGAGAGACTCAGAACCCTTCCCAATACTCACATGACCTGAATCAATGCACATCTTAAACAGACCAGGCCCCATCCCCTGCTTCCAGTCTCTCATCATATGAACTCCTCAGGAAACTAAGGATGCTATGGTTGCCCCACTTCACGGAGGAGGAAACAGTCCCAGAGACTCACCCACAACAGTCAGGAGTAAAACCAAGGCTCAACTGGAATCTGGAACCACCCGGTCACAGGTTTTGGATGGAATTTTAATTTTCACCTTTACACCATCATTAAGGTCTTGTCACCCTTCTGCTCCAGAAATCCTAGGACCAAAATGACATCAATCTAGGAAGATCCTGTTTGTGGAGACTCCAAGGTATGAGAGCCAAGGACTATCTCCTCTGTCACTACAGCCCTGCAAACAGCCTCAGCAACAAAACAGCAACTTCCAAACAAATTGCAAACAGCTGTCACAGTAACCTCTAACTCAATCCTCACAGCCAGTGTTGACCTCATCACCAAGAGGATTCAAAATATTTGACAATCGTCACAGCTGGAAGTAATTCACGCAAACACCAGCCAAACACAGGTGATAGGGCCATTGTGTGTTGACACACCTGCCAGCTCCGGGTCTTAGTGAGTCCTTCCCCATGTGGCCACTCCACCTCAGAGTGTTGTCTTCCTTCTTTTTCTTCCTCTGAGGAACTATATATACCCAGGTTACCATACAAAGGGTCCCTGCAGAGACAAGTATAGCATAGCTGCTCATGGTCACACACACACACACACACACACACACACAATCCGACAGAGGTTGTCTACAAGGAGAAATAGCCTTCAATTAATAACAGATTGGGAGATTAATGCCAGCTTGCTACTCTCCAGTAGAAGTTGATTGGAGACATTTTGGTGCCATCTTCCAGACTCCACCAAAGGGATTCAGCTTCAGTTGCTACAGGGTCAACTGGTTGGTTTTCATAACACTGCTGACGTCATGAAGATAGTGGCTGTTTTGCTGGGAGGACAGCACTACCCAGCATTCATTCAAACTGACTTGGGCTTCCAGAATTAGAATAAAATATTGTTTGAGCTACTAAGTTTGTGGTTACTTGCTACAGATTTCCCATAAACTCATACACCCTTGAAGGTGGCTTCTATTTTGGCATGGTGCCTCTTGCTTCTCCTCAGCCCTTTACCGAAGACTGAACCACCCAAGTCAGCTTCCAAATCAGTCAAATGCTAAAGCCTGCCTCCTAAAAGTACCTGTCAGTGCCCTAAGCATCAGAAGCAAATGCAGCATTTATGGGTAGTCACATGGTGCTCAAGTCTGCTGCGGGTAGCGGGTGTTGATAGCCCGATATGGCTGGTGTTCTTATAAGGAGAGAAAGGTAGCCACACAAAGAGAAGTCTGATGATAAACACAGACACTGGGTGACATAACCATGGGCCAGGGAACATCAAAGACTACTGGCCACCAGCAAAAGTTGAAAGGAAGGCATGGGACATACTCTCACCTACAGCTACAAGAAAAACAAACAAACAAATAAACAACAAAAAAACCAAAGCCTTGGTTTCAAGTGATTAACTTCTAGAACTCTGGGACTATAGACTTTTAAAGCCACCCAGTTGGGGAATACTTCGTTCCAGTGGCCCTAGAATCATCACGCAGAGCCCCAAGCTCCTCTCTACTTCTGGATCAAGAGTTATCCAGAGCTGTAGGAAGTAAGAACCTTAGTGTGTGGACCAGCTCGATGTCACCGTAACTCATACCTGAGTGGATGAACTTAGGAGAGAGAAACTGTTAGGGAGCCAAGAAATGAGAGTGAGAACTGAATGTTGGCAAAGGGTCCATGTGCAAAAACTGTCTTCACGAGACCCGTCGTTCACACAATGAAGACGGGCCAATTAAATTTAGGGACAAAACTTTTACTCTGGCTGACAGTTGTAAGAGTTCCTATCTCTGAACAGATGGTCCTGTTGTTTTGGATGTAACAGTGATACAATATGGGGTGAAACCATGTAGTGGAGAAGAACATTCACTCACGGCCTGGTTGTGACAGAGAAAGAGGGACTCATGCCTTTGATGACCTAAAGACCTCCCATTATGTCCTACCTCTTAAAGGTGCCACTACCTCCTAGCACATCGTTCTAAGAAGCAAGCCTTTAATCCCTGGGTCTTTGTGGTGGGGACAGTTAAAATCCATGGCAGCTTCTAGATCTATTCATTCCTGTGATAAGAGAGATTGCCTGCTCCCAATTGTGACTAACTCACTCAGTGAATGCTTGATCAGTCAGCATGATAAAAATCTTCAATTGGGACATGTTTTTTTCTGATGATGCGTGGCCTTCCCAAGAATTTCTCTCACGTGGCTGAAGGCACCTCTTTCTATAGCCTGGTAGGCTAAGTTACAAGCTGAGAGAGCACAAGAGAGCAGCCTGGCAATTATCAGGACTAACCCAGCAGTGTAGACGACAAAGCCAGGCCATTTTTTTTTTCCGGTGGGAAATACAAGGTTCTTTTCCCCCACTCTGGCTTCAGCTCACTCATTATTAATGTTAATGAGGAGTGGGTTCCACTGTATCGATCTCCAAACCAGAGCGACGTGAGAGGCTGCCTCACAAAACCCCCCAAGGATTGTATTTGATTTTTGCACTGAGCAATAATGTCCCTCGCCAAATTAGCAGCTGAGTTGCTGGGTGGGAGACTCGCCATGAAACTGTTGACAGGGTATCCAAAAAGGAATGTCTATACTGCTAATCCTTCTTTAAATACATTTTCCACTGTTTACACCCTGTCAAGTGAGTCCCTGGGAAATAGCAAGCCACACCATGGAAGAGAGGTGGGATGGGGGGTGGGGGAAATCAAACCAATACAGGACAGATTAGACCCAGGAGAATACAAGCAAGAGCAAAACAAAACACACCAAGTGGCAGATTGAGTCATTCCAATAGTCTCAGCTCAGCCTCAACGCCTTTCTGTTTATGTCCACTCTCAAAATACCCCATGCCTAGCAAATGCTCAACCAGAGCGGGAACTACAGCAACGCCCTCCTTTCCTTGCCTGTGCCCTCACTGTCCCAACTGCCTCTTGTGGGCTCCTCTGTGGAGGCTAAGCAGTGAGTAGGCTCCCGCTGAGAACTGGGAATGAAAGAGTCAGTTGATTGCCCTGCAGTCTGCCTGGCTTGGTTCCTTGGCTCAGCTTGGTGTTGGATAAGAAGATGGCCTTCCAGCAGCAGCAGTCAGACCTTGAAACAATCTGACTTTGGGAGATTAAAAGAGTCAGTCGGTGGTGCCCCTTAGCTCCCGTGGGACACCTGGGATTCAGTCTCTGTCACTCAGCAGGACATAGGTTGAGCACAGGGTGGACTCCTGAGCCCTGGGCTCTGAGTTTGGACACACACACACATACACACACACACACACACACACAAATGGTTAGATAGATGTTAATAACATATTAGAAATATAATAATATTGAGGGATTTATTGATGCTAGCAAAATTTCACGGAGCTTGTAGTGAGCACTTTGCTCTGTGTAGGCCTTCAAGAACATACAGTAAAGACTGCCAATAACTTCTCTCTGCAACAGGCTCTCCGGCCTGTTTACTAATGCTTTCCCTCCAAACCCAGTGGACAAAAAAATCCCCTCTTGGGCTCAGGTGCTCTTTGGTTTCACCTTCATGGGATCTGGTTTTTCAGGCCCTTGGAAGACTTTAGACAACGGGGTGGGTAGCCAGCAGCACCTCGGCTTTAGCAAAAGGAGTGTCCAGAATCCTCCATGTCAAATTCACAGACAGGGAGAAGATGACCAGGATCCAAATGGGAGACAGTCCTGGGTTCTGATGGATTCTGCTCTCATAATTGTCATTTGTAGCATGTCTGTTAAATTTAGATAAGGTTTAAATACGGCCAAAAGAAAATCCAGGAGGGAACCACCAAAATGATTAAAAGGTTGTAAAATTGAGGCTTATGGATGGAGGGATTGGGGATTATTTATCCTGGAAAAGAAAAAGCTGAGAAGGGACAAATAAAGACTTCATACTAGATTAATTAATTATGCAAATGAGCAGACACCCAGCTGGCCTGGAATCTCAACCATTTGGCAGGAAGAGTGGGTACTGGGGGGGGGGGTTCCTGGTAGTTTTAGCATCATTAGTCGTCTGTACAGATTTCTGGAGGGGTGTATTGTGGCAGAGTAATGCAACTGATGGATATGCCAAGCCTTTTTACATCAGCCCAGACTCCACCCATCAAACCTCCTTTCCAGGAAAGCATGTGATGGAAAGGAGTCTTCTTTGTTCATTGTCTGTGAGTGGAGGCCATTTAGGTTCTTCCTGTGATGAAGGTCTGGGGTCCATCCCTCCTCAGGTCCAAAGGGTCTCGGTCATCTACGCTAATGAGCTAGTCAGATGTCAGTGAAGCGTCTTACTGAAGACAATCACAACCTGCCTACTAGAGAAGTGTGGTCTTCACCAGATCTCCATCCCACACACCCTGTGGCCAAAAAAATGTTTTTCATTCATTGATTGAGCACAGCCTGGTCCTTCTGAACCCTGGGCGCTATGCCTTGGAAGGGACATGGCCAAGAGGATGCTAATCACACAATAAATACAACATGGCTAGAATACTGATAGTGCAGAAAGCAGGCCCCACAGGCAGCATCAGTGAATGATAATCCCATCCTCCACAGAGCACATCAGAGCCTGACCCAATTCCAATGCATCCCTACCCAAGGGACGCCACCTTCCACACTTCAGTTACTGGAAAGACAAAGATACTAACCCAAGATCACAGAATCAGTGGGGAACCTAGGTGAACTCTGAACTGGAGTTCTCATATTCAAAGTCTCTACCAGATTTTTGGAAGCTCTTGGCTTTGTTGGCTATTGGATGGAGATTTTCTTGACATCATACTGTTTACACAGAAGACTTAATGAACAGTAATCCAACCATCTCTTCAAAGCCCTGCTGTGTAAAGACAACAAACTCTATATTGTATTCCATCTTCCAGACATGCCCCACAGAATGTTGACAGATGAATCCCTGAGGACAATTCCTCAACCATGCTGAAGGATAGATCCTAGGAAAGAGATGTAAAATTTCCTTCTTGGTCTCCTATAATCCTAAGACACATGTGGCTACTGCAGTCAAGATTTGATGTGCATCCTGGTTCTAAAGACACTTCCCTTAGACACTGACATAAAGACTGTTTTTAAAAATATAGATACTTGGACCTCACAAGAAGAAACCCTTTTAGCTAGGTTGTAGATAGGTTGGAAAATATGCGTGTTTATTTGTAACCTGAAAAATTCTTAGGTTGGTGCAGGAACCCCAAATTGATGGGCAGTGCTCTACAGTCATGAGTGCATGCCGGGACTCACTTTTTTTTTTTTTTATGACAAACATCCTTACACACAAACACACATACATTACTGGGTCAGTGTTTACAAAGTATCCAGTAGTACGTTACTTAGCTCAAGTCTGTGGGAATGGGAACCAACCCTCAAGAAGTTCATAGTCGCCAGGTAGTGGTGACACATGCCTTTAATCCCAGCACTCGGGAGGCAGAGGCAGGCAGATTTCTGAGTTCGAGGCTAGCTTAGTCTACAGAGTGAGTTCCAGGACAGCCAGGGATACACAGAGAAACCCTGTCTCAAAAACAAAACAAAAGAAGGAGGAGGAGGAGGAGGAGGAGGAGGAGGAGAAGAAGAAGAAGAGAAGAAGAAGAAGAAGAAGAAGAAGAAGAAGAAGAAGAAGAAGAAGAAGAAGAAGAAGAAGAAGAAGAAAGAAGAAGTTGAAGTTCATAGCCTCACAGAGAAGATAAGCAACATCTATCTTACTGACTCACATGAGGCTGAAAGTCATGACTTGAAAAACCCTAGGGGAATAAAGAGAACTCTGGCACTGTGAGAGGTGAGCCCTGGAGAGATACCCTGAAGGGTCGGCAAACCTTGATTAGGCGACTATACAAACCACCCTGAAGGTGAGGGAAGGAAATCTGCCCTCTTCCTAGGGCTCAGAGGACATGGTGGAAACGGGGAGAGGAGATTAACTAAGCAACCTGATGTGTAGACCGTAGCTCTGTGGATTTGAACAGCAGCTACATCAAAAGGGCTCCTAGATGGGAAGATAGGATGCGCAGGGTACAGGACAATGAGCTCGGAGCCCATGATGGAAAGCCTGGTAAGAGATAATGAGGTTGCTCCATTGGTTATTGGGCAGGATGTATGAGAACGGAGAGGAACAAGCCAGGTGCTCATATTAAAGTTTCTCTTCATTTACATATTAAGTAATATTAATGTTAATAACAAGTCATCAAAGTGAACCTCAGAAAGGAACAACCTTATATAATTTGGCAGGGGAGGGCCAAGGTATGTTTGAAAGTAATAAACTAAAACGCATTCTATAATTTAGTCTCTCTCTAAATGGCACTAGTCTTTAACTAATTAGTAAAAAGATAATGAAGATTGACCGTCCTATAAACAGGGTTATTATCCTCTTCAAGGTCAGGTAGATAATGACATCACATGCTGTAGAAATAGATCATGCAGTAAAGGAGATGTGGCTGGCTGCCTTTGATACCCCTGAATCCTTGATACAGTAGATGCTAAGGCTAGATGAGAAAACCAGGCACTAAGAATCCTCAGAGATGTCTGCCATTTGAGACACTGGAAGACCGGAGGACAGAGTGGTGAAGACCACCCGACTTCACATCCTGCACCTTCTGCTTCCATCTGTTTGATCCTCAGCAGGCCATGCCACTTCTTTGGGCCCGATTTTTCCAAGATCCTCAGAGGGTGAGAGCATCACCTGTCCACTGTAACCAGCACATGCATCCCTTGTTAGGGCAGGAGTAATGTGAATCGGGAAAAACCATATTCCCAGCCAGGGTGACTCTGATGGACCCAAGGAGGCCCCTCGGCGTCTCTAGGCGCTAACCCTCTGTGCCATGGGAAGTTAGGTCCATGATAAGATGCCAGCTCATGCTGTTTAAAAATCCTCTAGTTCTCAGGAAAATTCTCCCCTTGGTCCCTAGCTATCTGTGTGTACTCATGTGTCAGCATGTGCACATATGTGTGTGTGTGTACATGTAGAGGTCAAAGGGCAACCAGGAAGACCATTCTGCAGGAGTCATCCACCTTGGGTTTGAGGCAAGCTTTCTCATGGGCCTCGGATTTGCCCAGGAGGATAGGCAGGCCAGCCAGGGAGCCTCAAGGACCCACCTGCTAACCTCCCCAGAGCTGGGACTACAAGTGCTCAACACAATGCTCAGAGTTTCCTGTGAGAGATAAAGACTGAGTCAGGTTCTCCTGCTTCCTGTGGCGCTAGCTCTTTGCAGTCTCAGCCACCCCTGTAGCTTCTGGACTCTCATAACTAATTCGGATAAAAGCACAAGCCACTAAGTGAAGCCTCTGTCAGCCCTTGAGTTGCACAAGTTTCCCCAAGCTGTTCTCCAACTTCCCCTACCTCCGGGTTTCAAATTCCCTGTCTTTCTCTACACTGGAACTCTGTGGACCAAGTTGTATGGCTTCCAGGGTCATTTGAGTTTCTGCGATCCTATCCTCGGAGTATACGTAAATGACAAGGGGTTCTCCTGTGGGGATGAAATGAACTCCTGAGTATCCCTAAACTACCTTCATGGTGACCTCTGTTCCCCAAGGACTATCCATGTGTGACCTGCCCTCACAGGATAATTCTGCCTTAGAAGTCTTGGGAAAGGAAATGGAAAATGCCAGAGGGTGTTTTGAGACAATGAGTGCTGGGGACCAGCAGCCAGAACCTTCAGCTGCAAGGCCTGCAGAAGCAAGACAGGAAGGCACTGGGTGACTGCTTTCTTCCTCTACCCTGTTTGTGCCCCAGGTACTTTTCTTTCAAAGCTAAAACACCACACACACACACACACACACACACACACACACACACATTTTAAAAAGCTGGTAGCCAGGAGCTGTGGCTCATGCCTTTAATCCCAGCACTCAGAGGCAGGAGGATTTCTGAGTTCGAGGCCAGCCTGGTCTACAAAGTGAGTTCCAGGACAGCCAGGGCTATACAGAGAAACCCTGTCTCGAAACCTCCCCCCCCTCCAAAAAAAAAAAAGCTGGTGACAAGTTCTAAGCTATAGTAAATCAAATTGTTCTTTCAGGAATGTTTAGAATGAGATGAACTGATTCTGAGATGTGTGTGTGTGTATATATATATATATAATTAAATATATATATATATATATATATATATATATATATCAGAGTGACTGCCAGAGTGTACACATACATATACATAGATATATATGATTTATAAATATATATATAAACATTATATATATTTATATATAAACCCAACATATATATATAATAAACATATGTATATAAGTACAAACATTATTTATATACACACACATGTAATGTGTAAATACATAAGGAGTAGATAGACTTCTTAAAGGCAGTCTTTCTCAGCCTATCTTCACTCCAGCGTCACTAAGTCCAGAAGGCAGTGCTGACTCAGAGACAGACATTCACAGGTCATCCTCTCTCACGTGGATCCCTGTAGTGAGAGAAAACTTGTGCTTCTGTGGAGCCACACCTTGTCTGGAGAACCACATCCCCAGTTCCCTCGTCTTCCCCTGACCCTGTTCATACTAACAATGCCCCTGTTCTAACAGGGGTGTGTACCAGTTCCCAGCCAAAGGCTTGAAGCGCATCACCTCACTCTCTCCTCCCACCCACCCAGCTCCACAGAGTGACTGCCAGCATTCTCACGTCTTCAATGAAGCATCAGAAACTCTGAACACCAGAAAGAGCCGCCAAAGAGGCACACACCTCGCAAACTCTAGGAGCCAGAATTCAGATTGATGTCTTCAAAATCCAGGGGCTCAAATGGCCAACTACAGGCCGTTAGGTGCCCGATGTCTTAAATAAAGTGTGCCATTTGACTTAAATTATTTGTTTTAAAATTATTCAAGTCGAATAGACTAGAGAAAAACGGTGAGTTTCAGCCCAGGGGTTTGGGGGGAGGGGGGGGACCAGCATTACTTTTAATGGCAGCATGGGTGGCAAAGTGGGAGATGACTGGAGTTTTGCTAATCAGCCTTTGTGAACTGGTAAGGATGTATTCGCTTACTCTGGTTTATAGACAGGATGGATCTAGCTGGAACCCATCCATCCGCTCTTACATCCTTGCGGAAGCAGAGGCTGCGCAGGAGCACAACACACACAAAGAAAGAGGCTGCGCAGCCGGGCGTGGTGGCGCACGCCTTTAATACCAGCACTCTGGAGGCAGATGCAGGCGGATTTCTGAGTTCAAGGCCAGCCTGGTCTACAAAGCGATTTCCAGGACAGCCAGGGCTATACAGAGAAACCCTGTCTAGAATAACAAAACAAAACAAAACAAAACAAAACAAAACAAAACGCAGGAGCACAAAGACCACAAAGAGGCTGCGCAGGAGCACAATGCTGAGCCTCACCCTTGAGCTGTTCCACTTCTCAACTCAGTGGTAAGAGCATCTGGAAGCCACGAAGTCAGCACTCAGGCTTCATTGACCTCTCAAGGATAGAATTACAGTAGCCAAATACATAGCCGATTAAGAAACAAGACCCCATGCACAACAGATCCACGTGGCAGAATGTTTGATACTGGCCTGCTCCATTCATACTTTCTCCTAGGCTACCTGTGTTATTATCTAGTGTTAGACTAATATCTCTATCCAATGCTAATATCTATAGTCTATGATAATATCTATATGCTACCTATATCCCATGCTAATATTTATACTAATACCTATGGCCTAAGCAATGACCAATATCCAGTGCTAATCTATATCCCACACTGATAGATGTGATACTGGTATCATGCTGTGGTCCATTTGGAGCGAGATGTATCAGAAAATATACTGTTTATCAGGTTAGGGTTCCTCTCCTCAACGTGGCTGTTGGTTTTGACTGCCTGAGGTCGAACAATCAGGTCTTCTCAAAGTAATAGTAACCACGTGACATGGAAATACACTGTTAAGATTTAACGAGGACACCATTTGAAGTCAGGCCCAGAGTAGGAGACTGGAAGAGGATGGGTAGGAGAGAGATGAGAAGAGTCTTCCCGAGGTAAAAGAGAAAGTATGAGAGGCAGAGAGTGGTAGACGAGAGACAGGGAAGAGAGGACTCCCCTGGGAAACTTCCAGCTCCCACACTCCAATACCCAGCTAACCAGCTTCTCAATGATGGGCACAAGCCCACCTACACTAACTCCCTCTGCTCGACCAAAATACAGATCCTTCCCTTCATTCACAGCAGCAAAGTGCAAGACAGCCCACGATGCTAGGCTAGTCAGCTAGACTTCTCAGCTCCCTGACAGCCAGCCGTGAGGCTACAAGTTTGGATGCACGATCTGGGAGCTGGATAGCCCACACAAGTTACTCACACCATCCCTGAGCAGCAGGCACACCATGTATCCCTGGCCATGTACCAAAAGGTGGACACTCAGGAAAGCCAACTGCCGTGATGCAATGATCATGCCCAAGGGATCATCCGAGCATCATTCAGACAGAGCAAAGTAGGGTGATTGTACAAGCCAAAGCCAGTCGCTAGCTGGTACCACTAACCCAAGGGACCAAAGCCAGTCCCGTGGAGTGTCAGTTTCTAAGGCTAACGCTAGGTCTCCTGATACGCACTCTCTCTTAAATAAATTTCACCAACTTTCTCTTCTCTAGAACCAAAACCATCACGGAGTATCATATAAATGGTGTTCCAAGAGGCTGCTGAAGAATGAGTTACATATGCAACTCACAGATGCTAATTACATGCAAATATCACTCAAGCTGGCCTGTGACCAAACCACTCTGAAGCTAATTTTGCTAGGAAGCTTAGACTTCTCCCCGAATTCCCTTGCCCTCACCCTCACACCCACCAGGTCTACAGTCACTTCATTGTCTTGCACAGTCTCTGCTCCTGTGGTGAATTTTCTCTTTTCCGTTTCTTTAAAATAGAGGAAAGTTCCTTCCTGTGATGAGCCCTGTGCCAGGCTCATGTGCCTCATTACCTCAAGTTAGAATATGTCTTCCTCTTTTTCTTCCAAATACCCAGCATCCCATGCTCTGCTCTGATTGGCCAATGCCTGTGTGTACTTGCTATGAAGTAGATTGAGCATCAGGTCTTCTCTCTCTAATTCCTACACATGTTTCTACGTCCCTCTCACTTTAAATCTCTCCAACCAAGTCAGTCAGCTGGCGCTCTGTGCTGGCCTCATTAGTAATGGCTTTTGTTCAGTTAATGGGGGGAACTTCAAGCATGGAATTGGTGTTAATTAGTTAAGCGGGGTACAACCAACCCAAAGACTTGACTAAATTGCTGAGCTTCCAAATCTATACTTTAGGAAGCAAAGCAAGAACCTGTAATGAAAGCCATTTTCCCAATGAGTAGTGAATGCGTAGGCACACCCTGGGCCTCCCTTCTGAGGTGTCTGCAGCAGTGACCAATGGAAGCAGCCATTTCCTACTGACCAAAGAGGACTCACTAAGTGCACAACAGGAAGAAAGCTAATTTCTATAATGTTGGGAGAGAGATGATTAAAATATTTTGTACAAGAGCTGATTTCTAAACCATTTTTTCTGAATACTGTGTGTGTGTGTGTGTGTGTGTGTGTGTGTGTGTGTGTGTGTGTGTGTATGTGTGTGTGTGTGTGTGTGTGTAAGCCAGAGGACAACCTCAATCTTGGTCTCACTGGGTAGCCAGAGTGGCTGGCCAGTGATCTGCAGGGATTCTCCCTGTCTTTGCCTTCCCCGCACTGAGATCTAAGTTCGTGCTAATGTTCTGGCTGGTCAAATGATCAGCACGTGTGCATAAATTACCAAGGACACTGTTAAGTACATATGTCCGCTACCTTCTAAACATGACAGTGAATTTTCAATTCCCAGCCACATGGCTCATGATCACCCGTTCGATTCCTTACCTTACTAGCTTCTGGCACCTTGGGTCTCCTTCTCAACCCAGTACCTCTCCAGATCCAAACAGTTCTCTTCAAAGTGACTTACTGTCCTGTGTCTCTATTTCTTTAAAATGCTTACTGGAAATCACTTCTATCTTATTAACCATCTGTATGTTTGTTTGTTTCTTTGTTTGTTTGAAGATCTTTTGAGTGTGTTTGTGTGTGATCTCCCATCTCTGTGAGTTTATGTGTACCACATGAGTACAGCGGGCTGAAGAGGCTGGAGCTTATCAGATCTCTTTGAAATGAAGTTGCAGGCAGTTGTAAGCTGCCTGATGTGGGTGTTGGGAACCAAACCTGGTTCTCGCTTTGTAAGTGCTGTGAGCCACCTCTCCATCCCAGCTGGCTGTTAATAGGCTTTGACATCACCACAGTAACTACATCCACCCCTGTATGTAATGTATCTGATGTCCCTCATACTGCCAACCACGGAGTGTTTAATGGTTTAATGCAGATTTAGTGGTAATATTGGGCAGGGGAAGTGAAGGGGAGAATCATCAACGGGAGGGGTGGAGAGAGAGAGAGAGAGAGAGAGGAACAGAGAGAGAGAGAGACTAAAAGAAGGAATGAGAAAGTGGGTAAGGAGGAAGAGGAGGAAGGGGAGATGGAGAAAGGACAACATGGCTGTTAACTTGGCATATAGAATGTACTTAAGGCCAAAGTCCATAAGAGCCCACACTGAACAATCTGGTGAACGCTAGTGACACCTGTGGAAACGTAGCCACATGTTCCTTACACAGCCAGGATTCACAGCAGAGACTTAGCATCCTCTCCCATGCAGGATCAAAGACAAAAGGAAATGTAGTCAAACCCAGCTGTCTCCAGAAAATATCGTTGGACATCCAAAAGCCTGGCAGTGAGCTTGGACCGCGGTCCATTTCGTTTCAACCTTTTTTAAAAATCTGAAAACCTGAGGACTAAGTCTAAGTACAATACCTTCGATACCTTCAAGGAGAAAGCATACCTGTGTGGCAAAGCGTCTCCACCCTCACTCCCCCAAAGGGGGTGAGGAGAACAAGTTAAAGGAAAACTTTATCAAATTTAAAAACAAGTTTAGGGATTCCCCCAGCCCAGCAAAACCCCCATTGCTGAAATTAGCTTGGCCCCTTGCAATCAAAATGTCGTTGAGGACGGATTCTGATGGGGACGGTAGGAAGCCGTGCTAATTTCCGGAACCGTGCGGTGTAGCACATTTGCACACGGAGCACTGGAGGCAACTGTGTGCCTCCACTAATCAGACGCTGTATTTGCATATTGAATTCTAATTGTCTCAAGTCTGAACAGCCCTTTGCTGGAGAGAAGGTGGGAGGAAACCAGGTCCTTAAATAAGGACAGTGTACCTGCTCGGCAGGATCTGGAGAAGGCTGGCCCTATCTAGTCCTCCCTCTCTTGTGACACAGAGCTGACAACTCATCATGGAATAATGGCCCAGAAGCAATCCATTTGCCTGGATCCTGCTGTTTTCCTGGCCAGTGAGATTGTTACTATCTCTTGCTTTATTTTTGATAAATTGCAGGTTTTGACACAGGTATATAGTGGGTCTCAGTGATAGCCACACGAATAGAAACAGGAAACCTTTTATTTGCCTCTCCAGCTGCAATGTGCCATCATCTTTCCCATGTCAAAGAAGCAAGACATGGAGTCTGTGTTAGGTGTTGTGATATCGGGCTCCATTTAATTGTTAAAAAAAATTGACAAACAGGGCAGCCAAGATGACTCGGCTGGTTGCAAACTTACTTGCAAGCATGGAGACCCGAGTTAAATCCCCAATCCCCTACTTGGAAAAAAAATATTGGCATGGTGGCAATTGCTTGTAATTGTAACGCTGGGGAGGTGGAGACAGGCAGATCCCTGGTGTTCAGCCTGTCAGCCAAATTGTGAGTTCCAGGCCAACACAACACCTTGTCTCAAAAGAAAATAAAAAATTTTAAAAATCAAGGTGTATAACATTGAAAAAAGGACACCTTCGGTTTCTGAAGCTATGCACACACACAAGTGCACACACATATATGCACACACATGTACACATACACATGTGCACGTGCTCACACACAGGGAGGGAGAACATTGACAAACAATTATTGAGTCAATGTTGTGTACTAACAGCTTATATCAAGCACAGCTCAGACACTCTACTCCTTTATGTCACATAATACTCCATAAGGTGGGTACAATTTTGTCCACTTAACAGACTGGGAAAACTGAGACTGCAGCAGTCAGTTTAGTGCAAACAGGATCTTGGGGACCATGGTGACCTGCTTCTTTTGATACCTGAGTCCTGCTTCCTTCTGGGCAAAACCTTCTTGGTTTAACCAGGCCAGAACAAGGCAGTAGTGTGTCTGGCTTGGTGTTACTTCCTCCTAGAAGATCTTTCCCATTTCTACATGATAGGACTAACCCTGGGATATTTAAGCCCCTGGTTTGCTTGCATGTCTCCTTTAGCTCTTGAAATCTTTGAGAGGAAATCATGGGCCTTGAATGCCTACAAAGGCCCCAGGACTTACAGACATTGAATGAATGAATGAATGAATGAATGAATGGCATCCTCCTCACACTTCCTGCAAGGTGTTGAAATAGGCTTGGATACACTGAACAAAGCTTTGGGAAAGCTGACAAACAGAGGAGGCAGAATGGCCTCTGAGGACGCAGCCTTAATGTTTCATTCTGTAACATGTATAATTCAAAGTCAGACTCGGAAAGACTGATGCTCAATCAAGACATTCCCACCATGCTGGGGGCGGGGGAGAGGTGTGGGAGGCTCGGAGAGCCCACAGCAGCCTGAGGATTGCTTGCATTCAGGGTTGTAAACTCCCAGCTCCCAGCCCCACTCTCTTATTTGTCTGTTACTTGCGGTTTTAGTTTCAGAGTTTAGAAGCACTTGAGTTACATGGTCTGCCTTTCTCAAGGCTCTTTCGACTAAGGCTGGGTGATGAGGTTTTTATTTGGAACTGTGGCAAGGGGAGGGCATGAGAGGAGAAGAGAAAGTGGAGTGCCTTGGAAGAAAAACTAGAAACAGATAAAGAAACAAAAGGAAGTCAAATGGAAACGTGTGTGTGTGTGTGTGTGAAAGCTTCTGGGATTTCTGAAACCATTGAATGCTAGACTCGTGGTCTACATCCTGAGTCAGGCTACATCCACAGGGGGCCTCTGTACATGCTTGGTCATAAAAGACTACCTTCTATGGCAGGTAGTTCTAATTGTCATCTTGACATACTCTAGAATTACCTAGGAAGACTCTCAATGAGTTATTGTCTAGACCAGGTAGCACTGTAGTCACATCTGCGGGGGAATGACCTTCATTACATTAAATAATTAAAGGATGTGGAAAGACCCACCCACGGTGGCAACAGCATTCCCTTTGTGTAGGTTCTGGGCTGTGTAATACAAACAAACAGACAGCTGAAGAGGAAAGCGAGCAGGCATGTCTACATTTATTCTCTCTGCTCTTGACTGTGGAAGCAACTAGCTGCTTCCAACTCCTGCCTTGACGTCTCCACAATGATAGACTGTAACCTGGACTTGTAGGCAAGTAAACATGTCCTCTCTTAACATTGTGTCTATCACAGCAACATGAATGAAACATGAACATTTCCTGGTAAGAACCTGAGCAGAAATGGGCTGGGATGAGGAGCTGATTAAAGCAGGCTCTTTGAAGGGGATACATGGAGCTGGGCTAGTGGGGTAAGTACTACAGTCTCTGGGATGCTATAGACCAGACATGGGCATGGGCCCCGGAGGAGGGAGACCAGCTACATGGGGGTTGCGTGTGGAGGTGGGTGAGTTATCAGAAGAGGACAGAGAACCAGGTTCTGAGCTTCAGAGACAGAAGGCCCATGGGGAAGGAAAGTAAGACTGGAGACAGGAAGCTTTATGGGGCCGAATGGACATCATTTGCTCTTTTATCAGCCGTTTCCTTGTTCTCAGCAAAGCTCTAATGTGCTTGGGAACTGTACTCCCCCTGCCAGGTAGGGCTGACAACCCAATTTGTCTGACTTGAGAAAAGGGCATTTGAATAAGGTTGTGCAATCTGAGCATCCTCTCATTCATAGAAATTAGTCAGACATAAAAGTGAGCAAATAGCTAACCCAGTTAGTTCGAATTTTGATACCTTAAGCATGCTGGGAAGCAAGAACTCCCTCCCTACTGGGGAGTACAGAAGGCAGACACCACATCGTTACCACACACTCATTCAGAACAGAGCCAGTAAGATTCCAAGTTCACCAAGAGTGGACTCACAATAACACTCCCTTACCAGCAACTCAAGGGCAATTCTGAGTTGTCCACCTCTCTTTCTGTACTTGTTTTTGTGATGGTTAAATTTTAATCATCAGTCAGACACCATTTATAATCATATGGGAAGAGAGTTTCAATGACAGATTATTTACATTGAGTTGGCCTGTGGGCATGACTGTGAGAGATTGTATTAAGTTAATTGACGTGAGAATACCTAGCCCAGTGTGGGCAGTACCATTCCCTAGTCGCAGGGTCATAAATTATATAAGAAAGGAAAAAGCAAGCAAGCAAGCAAGCAGGCTTGCATACATTTATTTCTCTTTAATGATAAAGTGTCTCTAACTTTCTTGAGTTCTTGACACTGTGGCTTCTCCACAATATGACCTGGAATTATAAGTTGAGTAAAGATGCCCTTTCTCACCCTGAGCTGTATTTTGTTACAGAAACAAGCATGAGACTAAAATGCTACTACATGATTAAACCATGATGCATGTGAAACACTGGCAAGATCCATGAAGAAGGAACTCTTAGGCATATACTTGGTCTAAGAGATGGTCTTAGACATATACTAAGCTAAAGAGGAGGTTAAGAACACTGGTTGTTCTCCCAGGGGTCTTGAGTTCAATCCCCAGCAACCATATGGTGACTCATAACCATCTGTAATGAGATCTGGTGTCCTCTTCTGATGCACAGGCATACATGTAGGCAGAAAATTGTATACCAAACAAATAAGTAAGTCTTAATAAAAGAACAAAGAAAAAGAAATATACTCAGTAAATATATATGGGAAAAAATATATCACAAATACCAAAGGTCTTAGCCAAGGATGCAATCAAAGAGGACACATCCAGCATGTGTAGGACCCTAGATTTCATTCCCAGCATCCTCTCCCCTAAATGAGAGTTTTTAAGGCCATAGCAGAAGGAGTTATAAGATGAGGAGAGAAATCGGAGCAAAGAGACTATGAGGTTCATCTACAACAACAAGCAGGAGCCAGGCCCTGAGGGAACTCAGTTAAGGGCTTGTTGTGCAAGTCTAAGATTCTGTGAGTAATACACAGAACCCCTTTAAGACAGCTGGGTATAGTGGAATGGCGCTTATAACGTTAGTGTTAGGGAGGTAGACATGGGCACATTGTCGGGGCTTGCTGGTCAACCAGTCTACCTGAATTGAGACTCAGGTAGTGAGGTCAGTGAGAGAGACCGTCTCAAAACAAAAACAAAAACAAGCACAAGCAACAAATAGTAGATAGTATCCCGTGATTGTCTTCTGACTGCCCCCACCCCCTCACACACACACACACCACCACCACCACCACCACCACCACCACCACCACCACCACCACCACCACTTCCACGACAAGAACAGCAGAAAGACCTTTGAACTAGAGCAATGTTCACATGAGTGAAAGAGAGATGTGGTTGCCATGTACTTCGGACATAGGGTCAAGAGCATTTATCAGCTCACGGGCTATCAAGGAAAAGGAAGAAAGAAAAAACTATTCAGATTTTCTAACTTTGGAGGCTGCGTGGGGCTGGTAATGCCATTAGCTGGGAGGAGAGGGGGAAAAACAGGAAGAGGCAATGACTCAGAGACAATGAGTCTCCTCTGGGCCATACAGAGCTGAGGCTGTCCACGAAGCTAAAGGATGGAGATGCCCGGGACTAGGGAGGGGCAGCATTTGCACTGAGAGGGACTTGAAGTTGCCAAGAGGCTAAAAGATTGGTCACTATGAGAAAAATGTACACAGCCTTATTCAGACATCTTGGACACTAGAATAGCATTACAAATTGAATCGATATGGATGGTCGCTATATGTGGGGTTGAGAGGCAGCAGGGCTTGGACATTGGGAAGTCATAACTGAAGGCAGTTAAATGCTGTCAGCAGCTGCCCTGCAGGAGATCTTGCAGGACAAAGAGAAGACTCAAAACAAGGTGAAGAACCACTCCTAGGCCAGGACTTGCAGTCTCTGAGCCTTTGAGAGGATTAGATATGGCCCACATTCCAGACCATTAGTCCCCAGGGAAAGGGCAGCCAGGATTCTCTGCCATCATATATGAAGGGCAGTCCTCATGTGGCACTGACTTTCAGCCTGTTTTTCAGAGTTCTATCTCATGGCTTGCTCTGTGCACCGAAAAAGTTCCAGGTCCCAATGATTCAGAAAGTGTGGCATGCTCCAGTGAGGGCTGGGGAGATGGGTTGGGTGGTAAAGTGCTTGCTGGCTAAGCACAAAGACCTGAGTTTGATCCCTGGAACCCACCCGATGAAAATTCAGCTGTAATGTCAATCTTATCGTCTTGGTACCGAGGAGGCAGAAACAGGTAGATCCATAGGGTTCACTGCCCAGCCTGCCAAACCAATTTGGTAAATTCCAGGCCAATGAAAGATCCTGGCTCTCAAAGGAACCAAGTGAATAGAACAATATCAGAAGCTGAGTGGCCTCCACAGAAGCACACGTGTGTGTGAACACACGCATGCACACACACACACACACACACACACACACACACCTGTGCATGCGACTTCAATACACAATTTATCTCATCTTGTTTTAACCTCACTGCTATCTATCTTCGAACTCATAATGTCACGCCCACTTGTTACTACCCATAGCAAATCATAACTAATGTGCATAAGCTACTCTGCAGTCAGCCTAGGAAAGACTGCATGAGACAAATTTCTACAGTAAGCCAACTGTTCAGCAAGCCAGTCTTAGCTTGAACGTAGATCAACAAGCAATGTAGATCTGGAAGCATAGGCATGTGGGGTCAGCTAATGGGTGGAGTCATTTTAAATAAATCTCTTTTTTACAGGACTCCCGAGGCTCCTGCTAGCATCACTCTTGTGAGGCTATATGAACCACATCAGATTAGATGGTCTCCTCCTGACAGCTGAGTGACATTTGACACAGACAGGTGACCATCTCAATATCCTGTCTCAGTTGCTCAAGTGCATTGTCTGACTCCAGGAGAAGAACTGTGGTGAAGGCTGTGCTTGTGGACTTAAGTCTAAGAGTGTGTCATGTTTAGAGATAAGTGTGATCCCAGGTAGATATATGTTAAACTTGGCATCTATAAAGGTCTTTAGAGAAAAGCTTACTGTGAGGGTTGCTGTAAAGCCCACAGTAAGGGCAGCCATGCTGAGGCAGGGGAACCTGGGATGGGGCTTGAGGAAGCAGTATTTTGCTGCCTGCCTTGCTTTGGATGCTCTTGAAATCAGCCTCCAATCAACCCAGGTTGAGCCAGAATTAGCATAATGTGTCACCTCACCAACTGTGTTTGAATGCTTCCTCCTCACTCCACTAGTCCTCAGGGAAGCTCAACCCCAGGGGCACGGGAGACAGAGAGCTGGCAGGAACAGCATGGGTGAGCATCTATACCCTCCTAGGCTGGGCCCAGGTTCATCCAAACACTTCACATCTTTGAAGGTGGAACAATGGTTGTCAGTTCCCTCTGCCCTTCAGCAACCAGGCTATGGAGTGGAGCAAACCAAATGGCAAGTGGCAGGTGTCTTATTGTCAACGGGACATTATTTGGAGTGCAAACATTTTCCTTTCAAGCCATCAACTGACAACCTATGACTCAGAGCCATCCCAGTTTTGTATAGCCTGCAAACAAATGATGTTTATAAGGGATTGTTAAAGGCAGAGCAATGTATAGTAAGAAGGAGAGAGAAAAAGGAGACAAGGAAGAAGAAGGTAGGCTAGGGTAGGCATGGGGTCTGCAAAGCCTGGTACATTTACTATCTGTCCCTTTTCAGGAAAAGGTTTGCAGATCCATCTTAAGTACCCCCAAAGCCCTTTGTTCTCCTGTAAGGAATTGCAAGCGATACCTAATTCTTCCTGTCTGCCTGTGCTTACTTCGCATCCCTGCTGACAGATGCTGAGCTAAAGGACCTTGCAAGTAGCCTCAAAAGCACCTGCAGGCCTGGGTTCGTCCCTTTTGCGCCTCTTCACTTGCTCTGAGAATGTGCACATGGCCAAGAGATCCGACTATAATCTGATAGTGGTGGGGCAAAGCCCAGCTCCCCAGTTATCACTGCCAAGACCACATAGGGCAGAAACTGTCATCTGACTATCAGAAAAGTGAGGAAGCTCAATCAAGATCAAGCTACCCACCTGATGGTTGGCCTCACATCCATGGGCAAGAAGCCTCACCTGGTAGATGCTCACCCAAATCTATGTGTTTCCGTTCCCCCAGCACAGACAGGGATCTTCAAGAGACATGGAGTTGTTTATTCAGTCTTGACTCAAAAGCAGGCTATAGCTCTTGCTTTTAGATGCAAACAGCAAATAGACACTGGCTGGGTCCAGTGACTCCACATTGTAGAGTAGAATATAAAGACCAGAGAAAATAACAGCTTGAAATTTCAATTTTTACCCATGTTTCTGTCTTCTGTATCATGGGCATGGCATTACTCTGCTGACTACAGCTACTGGAACCTACTTTACAAGCCCAACTCCACAATCTCCATCTACCCACTAATCCACCTATACATACAGTCATGCTTGCATGCCTACATACCTATAACTAGCCACAGACATCCACACACACCCATCAAGTAATTATTTATAGTTCCCATGTATCATGCACACAGTGCAGTCCTCGGTGGACCATCTATGGAGTTTATCATGTCTTCCATTCCTATTCCATATGGCAGACTGGATATTTCCATTCCTATTCAGTATGGCAGACTGGTTAAGCCCTTAACCTTATTACAATGTATTCTTCATAATAGAATATAGATGTCTTATATTTAAACTACTTGGGTATGTTTAGAATGAATGGTGAAAAACTTAAACATATATACAAATATCCATACCCAAATATGGGCACATATATAAATGACCCCTTTAAAGGTAAGATGAGAAGGACAATATGGAATGGGTGTGACAAGTCTTCTCGATATACTCGGACATCTGCAGCACCCGGGAACATATTGTCAACGTTGCCCAGGTGACTTTCAGTGGGAACGGAGGCACACAATTCTTCGATGACAGGCCTTTCTGAGACTCTGAGAAAGCCTTTGCACGTCTCTCTGGTTGAAAAGCAAGTGGTGTGAACTCACACCATGGTTTAGATGACGTCAACAGGTTTTCTGACACTCCTCCCTTCAGTGAGTGGAGGCAAATTGTTCTTTACCCCTTCAGAATGGTGCCACCCCCAGTGACCAGCTCTCCATGTCTAGAAGGTGACTCCGTAACTGGGAGAGAGACGCTGGCTCCTATCTTGCCTTTCCCTCTGGGATGCTTTGGTAAAGATGATTTACCAGGTCTTACAGGTATCTCTGAGTACTGTGCCCACTTGGCAAGCAACTGAGCCACATTGGGTGTCATCTAGAAGGGGCCCCTGAGCTCCAGTGGGGTCTGCAGCTGGCTTCCTCCTTGGCCAACGTGTAGACTGACTGGATGACAAAATCATGAAAGACTCCCAGCCAGGAACCCTTCAGGATACCATTCCTCAGACAGTAAATATTTGGGTTTTCTTAGGTTGCTAAATTTTGAGGCAGGAGATAATCACAACCCATAGCACCAAATTAAAATCAGCCGTGGTTGGTCTCGTTGACTCAAGAACAAGGAAGTCCTGGGACGTGGATGGGATGGAAAGCAGCCTAGAGACTCCTCAGTTCCAGTAGGCAGACATTTCTCCAGTTAGGCGGAGCTCTAGGTGTTCTCTTATCAATGCCCTCCCCTTTACTATCTTGTGACTGTCAAGCCAAGGGTTCATAAATAGACAGGATGTTAGCCCTGACATCTTCGTTCCCACAACACATATTTCATGATGATTTAAATCCCAATGCTTGGAAAAAGAGCAACCATGTCCTTGTTTGCATGTATGAGTGTAATCAGCATCTTCTTCATGTTTAATTTGCACAGTTCCTGTTCTTTCCACATTTGTGTTGGGGATATCAAGAAGTAGCCCTGCTGTGTAACAAACATTTCCAGCCTTGTAGGACGTGAGCGGAGTCAGTCGCCAAGGAACAAAGGGCATCTCTGGGTGTTGCTATCCTCTTTTCCAGTCGGGGGGGCAGGGCGGAGAGTTAGTTTGCTTATCAGCATCCCAGAAAGCTCTGTGTTCAGAAAACATCTACCCATGCTGGAATCTAAGAGCTTCCCCTCATCCAGTTCCCAGACAGTAGGTGTCACCTGCATTTCACGCTTGGGGGGAAAGAAGACAATTCCCTGGGACACATTAGAAAGGCTTAGTGCGGAGAAAAGTCATTGACAGGTGTGTGTAGATAAAGGATACATTCTGTAGGCTACTTGATTTGAGACCTTTATCTGCAAGGCTGCTTTAAATGGGTTATGGCTGATTTAACTCTCTGTTTAATGTCACTCGGCAGCGTGTACGTAATCTGTTAAAAATTAAATGTACTCTTATAAATCCAAAAATCACCGAGCTCAACCCTACCAGAGTGCATTTCGTCCTCCCCATAGGGCCTCACGCCTTGCCTTTCCCTTCAGATCCCCTGCTGATCCAACTCAGAGAGGGCCAATCAGTGTCCTGGAAACCATATCACTTGCAAAAATTCAACCGGGGCTTTATCAAAACGTCACGGAGACAGCCTCCTGTGCCCAAGTACAGTGTTATGAAGCACAGGTAAGCCTGGGCAAAGCATATGCAGGCCATGATGCTATCAGTTTTCCGTCTTCTTGACTCTTGAGAAGGGACAGAAGGTCCGACTGCTCAGAACAGGGACCACGTTCTAACTGTACCACGATATGACACAGAGAGCATAAACCAGAGATACCGGTATGACTTGGTGTTGAAAATAATTTTTCAGACCCTTCTGGGCAGCCAAGTACTGAGCAGGACACCAAGAGCTAGCAACGGACAGATTAGTGCTTACATTCAAATATCTCCTCTCCAAAGATCTCAGAAATATCCGAAGACCGTGTGCGGGGGTAATTTGAGATTCTCTCAATGTACGCATGGATTTTTAAAGAGTTTGTTCTTGCAGTTAGGAGTCTGGCAGGAATGAACCTCACTTGGCTCATATGACCCCATTTTCCCTTCCTGAATCCATGACAGACATTACTAATTAATCCCAGAATGCCTTCCCGCTGAGCCCCGCTTTACTTTTAGATTCCCCCATCTACACAGCCTACCAGGTGGTCACAACCGCTTAACCTCCTCTATCTGGGGAAACAAAGTGTATTTACCTGAATTCATTGGACCACAGGCTCCTGAAACAGTACAAGATCCTTTGCTAAAACATTGAAGACTTGGGGATATTAATACAAGTAACGAAATAGAGCGGGCTTAAAGCACACGCTTTAAAAAGGTGTAGAATTTCTGTGATGAAATTAAAAGGAAAAAAAAAAAGGAAGACACAACCTGACTCCTCCAGCTGCTGGAAGAGAGAGAGTGATGAGCCCACAGACCTCTGCCCTTGCTGCTTGGATCACCTTTCATAAGACAGAGACAGTGCAGCCCTGGGAGCACGGACTGGTGGAGGAATGCCTGCCTCTTGATTGAGGTGGGGTAGAGGTGAAGCAGGGAAAAACTCAGCAAGATCAGCTAACAACCTTATGCTTCCTCAGCACAGAGCTACCACATAAGTTTTGGCTGCCTTGAGTCCAGTCACTCTAGGGATACAAGCTACTCCAAGTAGGATCCATGCTGCCTCTGTCTCTCTGGACTTCTCCTAGCACTTTCTAACAGCTGAATGGCAATCATGGCAGCCATGCCATGAGGGCGACTGTCAATGGAGACCTTACCCTGTATGCTCATCCTTCGCCCATCTCCCGTGCTCAATCTACCATCTTACCTTGTGCGTTCATGCTAGCTGATTCTCAGTACCCATGACCTCACCTTTATTCCCAGGTTAGATCCTACCTCTGCCTCTGACCTGATTTCACAGCCCTGCTTCCTTCCAGTCTCTCCCCCTCCTCCAACCAGAGAGCCCACTGGGAAGCTAAAGCCCATTTGTGATAGTGCTCTCCCCGTACCTGCCTTTTGTAGATCCCTCCATCCTCCCTGCACATGAGGCTGGAACACACAGATAAATCTATGGAGATCTAAGAGTGTGGACTCTACTTATCAGACTCCAGGATCAGGAGCCCTCAGGACCTTGGCATGTGTTGTCCCTTCTGCCTTGGGAAATGTAACCCTTCTCTGACTGACACCCCTCCCTCACTTTTGTATGACTTTCCTTTCTACCTTAAGTAGAAGGCCACAGCATCAGAGATCTGCCTATTCACTTTTGTCCACAATGCTCCCGAATACTCACTTGGCTCCTATGTAGAAATTTCTCCTTTCTGGAACACATCACAGCTATATCCCCTTTACACAGAGGAATCATGGTGTCTTCCCTTCTTTCTCTTATAACCTCCAGGATAAGCTTTGAGGGTAAATAAACCCTCAAAGACTACTTCTTGAATGAGTGACTCAGAGTTGTGGCTCACTCATCCCGCAGGCCTTTATTCAAACTTGGGATGCCGCCAGCAGAGGGAAATATTTGGGTAGCAGGAGGCATGGCAGTGGGAGAATTCACAAAACAGCTGAGTGTGCTGGAGGTTTTGGAAGATGGTGGAGACTGGGCCAAGGAGGGGGGGTGGGGGTGGGGAGGAAGGGGAGATGCCATTTAATAGTCTCAGTATAATCATAGAATAAATAACGTTGAGATAAACAGCCTCCTTCTCATGCCCGCAGGCCATTGATTCAGCTGCAAAGGCGATTGCCCAAGAAGAATATGAATACTGCCTAATACAGCCACATGCGAAAAAAGTGCTGAACTTTGCAATGACGGCGAGCAGTCTATAAAAGAAAATTCCGGTGGTAAAATACCAAAGTCTGCCTGTCACATTTTATTATAAGTAGCTCAAATAATGCTGATCAGTCTCATCTACACGGAGCCAAACATTATCACTTATTGTAAGGCAGAAGACGAAGACATTTTCTATCTAAGCACCCCAAACTTGTATCTGTCACATAAACTTTGCTGCATAAATACCTCTAAAGCTGTGGATAGATCAGGGAGGAAGCGCCACTGAGTATGAACTAAGCACCCGATGTTGAGTTTTTATGATATTGTTTAAGTGTGCTCTGGATTCTCATTTCTCCCAGACGTGGACATTGAAATTCACCGAGTGTTTCAATTACTTACTCAGGGCCATGTGCTTAGTCAGTGATGGCGTTTTAATTCAAGCCTTTGTGGTGCCTTGGCTCAGCCCACGGACTCAAGGATGAGAAGCCGGAACCAAGGGAGCAATATGATTCTCTAGGGCTGCCAGAACCCTCGAGCTCACTGGAATTCAAGTGGCGACCTTAGGGCTCCGGTGGTACTTTAGATTGATAACAAACTACATTGTCTTCCTATCCCTGCTTTCCCATGAAAGGAATCTCAGGATGGAACAGAGCCTGCTAGTAGGAGGCAGTGTGGAAGGCAGTGCTCGTCGCCAAGTCACTGATGGCAAGGTCCTCTGGATGAGGGCTTGTGTTCTGATGGGTCTATGCTACTATCTGCCTGGGGAGCCTTCCAGAGCACTGTGTGGGAGACAGGCATGAGGCACAGTCCCTTGACACTGGAGGAGGACCTACAGGGCAGAGTTCAAGTCAATGCTGCACCTGGGGGTGGGGGGACTTTGCTGTCCTGAGATGAAGGACATCGCTAAGGGTGGAGATGTCCTATACAACTGTATGGTTTTGAACAAGGACTCTGTGGATGGTCCACAAATCTAGTTTCACATATATATTAGGTTGTCTGTCTCTATGAAGTTATTACAAACTAAGAGACTTAAAACAGCACACACCAGTTCCTTCATGTCTATGTAGGGGGGCGGTTTGGGGGAATGGAATCTGTGAATATCTTAGCCTATACTGTGTTTCCAAGTCCCTCAGTTGGCCTCAATCAAGGGATTGGCCTGGCCTGGACTCTTGGTGACAGGTCCTGATATGACACTTGACAGATGTGACAGATGTTAAAGTGAAATCCCCCAGTTGCTAGTCAGCTATCAGCAGGAGGTCACTCTGAGTTCATGGACATGTGGGCCTCCCCAACAATGGTGACCTGTTCGTCAAAGCCAGCAATGGAGGAGGAAAGCAAGAGCTTTTGTGATCTTGCCACAGTAAGGACCATCCCCAGTGCTTAGGCACTCTACTCGCAATGATCTAGATCCCCAGGGATAAGACCAGCCATGAGCATCAGGACGTGAGGGTCACTTGAGCCACGGTGAAGACTGCCTACTGCACACACAAAGAGCAATTGTAGGTTCCTTCCTAGCCACTGAGAACTTCTTGGTGTTCCATGGACACAGGAAATACAGGGACATCGCCATAGAACATTGTCATGTTGGGTAGAACATCCTAGATGTTATGAGTGTGTGTGTGTGCATGCGTGTGTGTGTGTGTGTGTGTGTGTGTGTGTGTGTATGTCTGATTTCCCTTCAGCATCTCGGTGGATATCTGCTCCCATAACTCAGGTGTTCATACCGAAGCACAGATTGCCCCAACCATATTAACTATCCTGTCTAGAGGCCACCTGCAGACAGTCTCCATGTCTCACCTCTTCCTGCTTAAGGCTGTTCTCAGTTAGCAGCAGTAATGCCTTCAAGTCATCTTTAGCCATCAGAGGTAAGAGCTGGCACATGAGTGCCCAATATCTTAGTCCTGTGGCAGGACAACTCAGGTCTGTGTCGTCTTGCACAGGAGGTCTGTCTCAAATCTATTGAAGAACACACTCCTTGCATCCAAGTTCTGATCTGGGGAAGCACAAGCAAGAGGCACATACAATCAGCTTGTGCCACTTTAGGCAGCTGGTGAACTCCAGATGTTCAGAACCTTCTTCTAGCTGGGATTCCGAAGGTACCATGGAAAGCTGGATGAAGAGATCTGAGAAGATACCCACCTCTAGTTCTCAGATGAGGGGTCAAACAGACATAACAAGAAGACACGGAGTCTCAAGTCTGATGTTAAGTCATCACTGCGCTGCCTGAAACTTCCTAATAAACTCGTGAGACAGGTACTATCAACATACCATAAAGGGGAGGTCTAAGCCTGGGTGCATCTATGGAACTTGCTAGGAAGATGTAAGGATGCTTTAGGAACCCAGCCCTGCCTAGAATTTTACTCATATCTGCCCCCTCTTTAAGACCCACAAGGATTCAACTTATATAGCCACATGCTCCCGACAACCAGCATTATCCCCACTCCCACCCCACCCCGGTCTTACCAATCACCTAAATGCTTGACTTTGTGTCTAAATACTCTGTCAGTGCTGTAACATCCTACTGCCAACGGAAAACAATACAAGCTTACTCTCTTATAGTTCTGAAGGTCAGACAAACGCAATGAGTCTTCTGAGGGTAGCCAGAAGAGCTCACCGGAGTGGGTTCCTTCTGGAATCTACAAGGATGAATCTATCCCAAGTCGATCCCAGATTCTAGAAGCTTCCCACCTACCAGGGGTTATAGCCACCTCACCAACCTTGGCTACCATCAGCACATCCCTAAATCTGACCTCCTGGAAGAAGCCCAGGGCTATCCTAGGCCTGTCTGAGGAATCCAGAAGAATCTCTTCATCTCAAGACCTCCACTGTGTCCATATCTGTAAAGTCCCCCTACTCCATGTAGAGTGTCATTTTCAGATTAGAACATGAACACTCTCGAGGTGCCCATTGCACAGGCCACCAGAGGTACAACTTGCTTTCCTATAGTCAGGGATGTCTTTATAACAGATCAAGATGGTCTTATCTCTAGTCAAAGCACACTGGTGACTTCCCACCAGGCTGAGACCCCAAGCCTCCAGCCATCTCTTTTCCCTGGCCTTGGTACTCTGCCCACAGCTGCCCCACTCCACGTTCCCTGGACCTCCCCTGTCCCTTGAAGGACTCATCTCCTTGGGATCTCTCTGGTGCTCTTCCCTCTGTCCACAGGTAAAGTCTTTCAAGATGCTATCAAGATTTGGCCTGAGCATCAGGGCCTCAGAGAGGCATTCCTGCTTGCAGTCTTTGTGAACTGGTTGCCCTGGAAACCTGCTCTGAGACAGAGCTATATCCAGAAGGATTGGGGGAAACATCCCCTTGAGATGGTCCATACAGCAAAAAGGAAGGCGGGGCTGAACGCAGGGAGAAGATGCCACAGGAATGTAACATTTTAGCTTCTTTGGATACAAGAGTAAGAGCTGCTTGGGTGGCCTATTAGAGTTGTTCTGAATGGGGGTGAGAAAAGCAGGTCCTATGGCCCCAGTGGGAGAATCTTAGCCTTGTTCTTCCATTTCTAGGCCCAGAGCCATGCCTGCTGCAGTTGCCCAGAGAATATCTGCTAAAGGCAGGAATGGATCCAAAGCCCAGGTTGGCTCCTGCAAATCCCCACTGAGTCAGCCATTCCCCCTCCCAGTGTGTCTTTACAAAGCTCGACAGTCTTTCCTCCAAGCTTTGACCTTGCTGACTGAGTCTTCAGCTGCCACATACAACTAAAGCATCCACCCTCACCCCAGCTCTGCTCCTGTTCTACAGTGACATATGCAGATGCTGAGCTGTCAGTCAAAGCAGCCAAGGTTGGCTGCATCAGCCGATAGCCAGCTGCCTCCTGGACCCTTGTGGCAGCTCATGCCAGGTGTGTTGCATGCTTGTTCACACACGGAGATATTTAGAGGTTCGTTCTTTCATTCCTGAGCAGTGCTGGACAGTTGGGATCCTGGGTCACACCGGCTCAGGGACATCACTGTCACTATAGTAGCCACTCCCTGGCAAAGCTCCCGAGAGTAGAGGAAACCCTCAGGTGCTTCTGTGCAAACTTCTCGAAGGTGAATCTCCACCCACAGACTGGATTTGCAGAGCTGTGGGGCTTTATTCTTGACAATTACAGAGTAACCTGCAGAACTTGTGCAATCTGTCTTCCAAATCGCTGATAAGTATGTAAAATAAGGCCAGCTTCAGCACCACGCTATTGTTAGATGTTAAAAATTTAAAGAGCGGTATTCCCATGCCTAAGTCAGACTCCTTATTTATAGCTAAATATTAAAACACAACTCGGCATTTAAAAATATATGAACTTCAAGGTGGAGGAGACATTCTCAAAGCATCTTGGTGTCTACACAATGCACACCCGCCCGCCGACTTTCTTGTAGTCTTTGTTTATTTCTCTGACTTTGCCCCGCCTGGGGTTCAGAGCATATCTTGAGTATTATTTGTGAGAACAGATAATACATGGCTTTTTCCTCCCCTCTGAACGATGTTTGCTCCACTTTGTGGTAGGTCTGCCCTCTCAAACACATAGGTGGATTTGTCCAGGTTGTAAATGAGCAGAGGAACATGCTCACATCAGGATCCCTTTATGGTTATGGTGCTTTACAGGGATGCATGGGAGGAGCTACGTGCAACCCTGGCTATAACTCATGACAACAGTTTCCGCAACTGATACACTTGCCACGCCACGCAGCAGCTGAGACAACACCCTCAAGCTCAGCCACCAGGATGATGGCAAGGAGTCGAGGGAACACACCCTGTCACCCATAAACCCTCAGAATCGGTGGCTTCCACTATACATCCTGATTCCACGATCCAGTCTTAGAGGCATTTGGAATCAGAGCAACCAGCCCTGTGCCGGAGGAAATTAATAAACTGACTATCACAACGGCAGTCTCAGAAATGGGCCAGAATGACAAAATTGCCTTTTCATAAGGACGGAAAGCCAGGACTGACATCACCGAGCAGGGCAGTCCCACGGGACCCTCTGGTGTGTGTGTGTGTGTGTGTGGTGGTGGGGGGCATCTCTAATTCAGACATTTTTCTCCAGCCTCTCAGCAACTGTCAGTTGAACAGCATGGCATGTCAGGTTTATCTTGAAAAATCAAAATGCTCTGGTGCAGGCTAGTTAGAGGAATAAGCCTGAATAAGTATATTAATCTGCAGACAAGTACTGCTGGCTTCATACACACATCCATCCCCTCAGGCCCGGGTGCAAGTGGGTGTGTGAGACAGCCAAACCAGTTCTCAAACTGGAGCGTTCAGATCAGTCTGGGGGATTAGATCCGGCACCCTGGTTAGCGGTGTCTTCTGACTGTGAGTTCTCGGCACCAGCCACAGTGGACCGTGGGGCTGGTCAGGGCTTCCTCTGCCCCTCCCTCTCCCCATCCTGATCTGCCTGATCCCTTTTCCTTCCGCTGTGTGTCTGCTGGGTCTTCACAGGGCAAACCCAGTCTCCTCTCCTCTTTCCTTTTGTTTCCGGTTACCAACCTCTAAAACAAAATTAATAAAAGCTAAGGGGACAGTTGGTCGAGGACTTGCACCCTCTTTGATCCTTGCTTCTTATTCTGAAAGCTTCCGGAAATACCTCAAAGCAGCTGCGTAGGAACATCATCAAATGAAGGACGTGTTTGGCTGTAGTCTTTAAGATACCCCTGTCATCATTAACAATTTTGGTTTTGCTTGATTTAATTTGATTTTGGATTCTCAAGACAGGGTGTCACTTGAAAGCATAGGCTACCCTGTTATGTTCACTCTGTAGTCTAGGCTAGCCTAGAACTCACAGTATTCCTGCCTTAGCTTCTCCAGTACTCGGATGGTAGGTATGTACCAGCTCCTATCAGACAACAACTTTGGTACTGGAGAAACACGGGTTATGTTTTAATGGATTTCAAGATCTTGAGTTACAATAGGGGCCAGAGGTGAATTTATGACATGGTTACTTGACTTAGTGAACAAACATCTCTGTCACAGTTACCAGACCTGGGGCTCAGAGATTTCAATTATGCCCAAGGTATACAATTCATTTCCACTTAGGTCCTTCATGTGTTTAGGTGCTTGGATCTGTAAGCAGAAAACACATTGCAAATGGATGGGGAGCCCAACAGCACATGCAGGACACAGCCAGCAAGGAGCAGGGTTGGACAGGTGATGTCACCACTGGACAAGACAAGAGCCTTGGCTGAGACACCTGAGGCAAAAGCCAAATAGCTTCCCCAGAGTTTGCCCTTTGGAGATGCCAAGGCAGAAGTCCCCATAACACGAACAAGGTAAAGCTGAGAGCCAGACACCAGCCATGTTTCTGTTGGGACCACTTCTACCACGGAGTGCAGCATCCTGAGGC
This sequence comes from Mus caroli, assembly GCF_978045245.1. Taxonomy (NCBI): domain Eukaryota; kingdom Metazoa; phylum Chordata; class Mammalia; order Rodentia; family Muridae; genus Mus; species Mus caroli. Next base: position 11,098,162 of record NW_028227265.1, read on the forward strand.
TAGAGACTTCACTGCACCTCTGAGGTGTTGCCTTGAGCATTCTGACCACCCACTACACTCCTGCAGTGTTACAGTGAGCAGGCAAGGGCCCCACCCCCTGCGCTGCCACAGTGTTGCAGTGATTAGCCCAGGTTACCCTACCATTTGATCCTAAGCTTCTCTCTGTCCACAAAACAGGTGTCTGCCAGGAAACCCATCGTGTCTGTTCCCTGACTGCCTGTACTGTCTCTGTTCCACCAGTGTATAGAAAGGCTCTTGCCCGACCACCATTTTAGGATCTTCTGGTGAAATGAGGCAGGAAGGAAAACCAACCGTTGTACAGGTGACACCTTTATCCTACAGAGGTTAATGCCAGCCTCTTGTCGTGCCTCCACATTCAGAAAAGTCAAGTCCCACTGCACAGGGGCACACGTGCTCACGATTCAGCCACTCATGGTGCCAAACCCTCTCTCTTTCCTCCTTTGTACACGCCCTACCTGGCATTGGTCACAAGTACTGGGTTCTCCTTAACACCGCTTTGAAGCCAGACTCTGTGGCAAAAGAGAGAGCCTATGTCATAATTAATCTGCTAGCACATGTTCTTAACATACCCTGCATGCAACATGTAAAACCAGAGACCCTTCTCACCCCTACATGGACCCTGTTTGAGGCACATGCCTAGAGCTACATAGAAAGAGAGACTAAGGGTGGCCCTAGTACACAGTCGTTAATCAAGTTTTAACCTTTAGGTAAAGGGTAAGAAATCCCTCTTATAAGTGGGACCTTACTTGCTCCTTACGTTGAGTCACACCATGGGGTGTGTTACAATCACGGGCACTGCCAGCATCCAATACAATGCCTATAAATAAACTCTCATTATTACAGCTCTTCTCCATACTCATTTTTCCAAGTGCACTAAGTGACACCCCGGGCTGCCAACAGAAGGAAGAAGAAGAAAAGTGTCCTGAGTGTTGGAACGCTTCTCGCGAGTTATCGCACGGAACCCTCCTGATCAACACCGAAGGAAATGAATATTCTCGTTTTTAGATATGAAAAGCTGAAAGCCCAAACCGCTAAGTAATTTACCCAGGGGAATAGCAGCAAGGGAGGGAAGGAAGGCTTGTTTCCTAGCTTCGCTGTCTGCTCGGTACATCGCACTGCCTTTGGGAGACAGGGAAGCTCATACCTGCATGCTTCCGAACCTCACCCAAACCTATAATCTCTGCTGCTTCCAAGAGAACAAGCAGAACAAGCATCACATAAGTGCTCAGAGCCCTGCATTTATTCATGTGTCCATGCTAAGAAACAAGGAACCCCCACTGTCCTCTGCAGGACCCGCAGGGGAAGTGTGCAGTGGTCTGTCTCTGCTAATGTGAGCGCCTATCCTGGTTTAACAAGGAAAGACTTGGTTACTCTTGGGCTACCGAGGTTTAAACTGCAAATTATGGAGCTGGAAAGATGGCTCACAGTTAACAGCACAGGCCGTGTTTTCAGAGGACTCAGGTTTGGTTCCCGGTACCCATGTTGGGTAGCTCACAACCACATCTAATTCCAGCTCCAGAGGTTATGGCGCCCTCTTTTGGCCTCTGAGATCACCTCCTATCCACATATCCCCAGACTCACTCATACATAATTAAATATAAAGCTAGATCTTAAAAAAAGAAAGCCACAAATATTTTGTGGATATGCCATGGTCCCCACAAACACACATGTTCTGCAAAAGCTGCACTCCTGAATGTCTGAGAAGGGTGTGGGGTGCTAAGAAGGTCACTACACTTCCACTGCAGTCAGAAAAGAAAGGATTAGTTCTCATTCACTGCATACAACAGGGAAGGGAAACTCCACCCATTCTTTCCACCTTGACTCTCTTGGTGCTCTGTGCCGACTCATCTTGACATAACCACAAGAGGGCGCCATGGGGTGGGTGGAGCCATTCCCAACAGGTAGCCCTGAAAGCCACTCATGTGTATGAGGGAGAAGTAGGGCCATTTGAAGAAAGGTAGCAAACTAGCAGCGGGGGGGGGGGGGGGGGGGGGGGGGGGGAGGGGGACGCAGAGGGTGTGGGGCGTGAATGTGGTGTAAGGATGTGATACAGTCGAATGAAAGTATTTTTGTGAACTCCATCACTAAGTATGATGAATACACACACACGCTCACACACACATACACACTCACACACGTGCACACACACTCACTCTCACACACTCACTCTCAGACAGACATACACATACACACACACACACACACACACACACACACACACACACACACATACACTCATCAGATGGTCTCTTTAAGATAGACAGAGGTTCTGTTTTAAAACCTCTGAGATGGTACCCTAGGCATGGTAGAACTTTCTACACTTTGTTGAGCCTCTTCCTGGGAGCCAAGGATTAATGAAAAGCAAAGAACGCCAGGCAGAGAGAACCCACAAAAACGAATGTTCTAGGATACCCACTGGCTTCATAGACTGAGAGGTCTTATGTACCAACATACACACCTGAACGTATGTCTCTGTTGACAGCTGTTGATCAACTGGTCATTTTTTGCTACATAAATGTTTTTATATGATCTGTGTTATGTTTTCAATATCTGTATCTCCCCCTAATTGAGGACTCTGGGGAGATGGTTTAGTCAAGTGCTTACCACATAATCATGATTATGATTCTGAACCCCAGAACCCACATAACAAACAAAAGAGGCATGGCGACAGATGTTTTAGTTCCAGTTTGGGGGAGGCAGATATAGGGAGATGCCAGGAGCTCACTGGGCAGCCAGCCTAGCCTATTCTGAGAACTACACATTCTATCAAGAAACTGTCTCAAAAGGAAAGGTGGACACCTACTGAGAAATGATCCTCTGACCTCCACATACAAGCACACACATGTGAATGTATACATGGACCTGCAACATGAATACAAAAGAGAGAGACAGAGAGAGAGAGAGAGAGAGAGAGAGAGAGAGAGAGAGAGAGAGGGAGAGGGAGAGGGAGAGGGAGAGGGAGAGGGAGAGGGGGAGAGAGGGGGGGAGAGAGAGAGAGAGGAGAGAGAGAGGGAGAGGGAGGGAGGGAGGGAGGGAGAGAGAGAGAGAGAGAGAGAGAGAGAGAGAGAGAGAGAGAGAGAGAGAGAGAGAATCTGTACGTTAAATCAAAACCCTTCAGGTTAGGAGGAAGAGGCTCTTTTGGAAGTAGTTAGATCATGAGAACAGAGCCCCCAAGCATGTGTCTAAAGTTGCAATGACAGAGTTTCCATAGAGCCCCCTTCCTACTCCCCAAGATGAGGGGATCAGAGACAGCCAGGTATATGGATGCAGATCCCATCAGACATAGACCCTGCCAGGGCTTTGGCCTGGGACAGCCCAGCCTCTGAGCTCTTATTCATTATTTTTTAAAATTTATTTATTATATATGTAAGTACATTGTAGCTGTTTTCAGACACACCAGAAGAGGGCGTCGGATCTCATTTAAAGCCACTCCGTGTTTGCTAAGTTTGTAAACCAAAATGTGTCTCCAATAACACTGGAGCACTACCCCCTTGGTTGGATCATTTCCCCACAGCTGACCTTATTGTGGAAGACTCCACTTGGAGTCACACGTGGAAATATGATAACTCATGCGTGGCTCGGTAGGGAGCATCCCAGCTGTCACTGTAAGCTGTGTGTCTATCTAGGATCTAGGTGCCCCATCTCAGAGCATTGCATTAAGCCTGAACAGTCATTGAAAATCATTTCCAAGCAAATTTTAAGCATTTCTCCTTTAAGGGTGTGGTAATTACTCTCCAATTTTTACCTTCCTCAACTTAGAAGAGGAAGCCATACCCAGGAAAGCATAACTAGCAACCTAAGCATACTTAGGCCAGCGCTAAGGTGTGGGCTCTGAGTGGCCACTGATATGCCTCCAGGTTGGTTCTGAAGAGGATAATCCACCTAGTGTTCTGTCTTCTGGACCTTATCTCCCCATGCCAACGAACTCAATCATTTAGACAAAGAGTCAAGAGCTCTTGTAGGTACTTTCATTCTGCAGAATCAATATAGACTCAAGATAGAATCTACCTAGTGTTCACATTTTTTAAAGAGCTATTGGGAAATAACTCCCCGAACCACAACTTCATTGCACACTTGTTAAGCCATCACGGTGAACATGCAGTCAGTCCGTGCAACCCAATGGCTTCGTCTGTGTCACACAGCAGACATCAGTTGCTAAAACTGACTACAGTTTTAGACTCTTGGCAAACAGTCCAAGACAGCCAGTACTGGATAGTGGCTCCCCACACATTTTTCTCTCCTGGATATGGCAGAGAGGCTGTACCTATCTAAGAAAATGATCCCCTGAGACGCTCATATGTGGCCCAGGTGGCATCATTTTCAGGAATACATACATGAGTCACCTTTTGTTCTGAGTTCTAAAACAGAGCCTTAAAGACCTGTCACATGGGCATTTGCCACTGTCTAAACCCAGGTATTGTCCCTGTTATTGGACCATTTCCCCCAAAAGGCATGAGTCTATAACTCCTCAGGATCTGTTCGCTCTGACCTTCACTCTCCATTCCCTCTCCCCTCCCCTCTTCCACTGCCTTGTAAAGAGACTGCCTTTAGGAAGGGGCAGACAGCAGGACAGACATTCCCCATCCTACTCCCTACCATAAACTTAATAAGAGAAGGGAAGATAGGAGAGTGAAAAGAACATACATTATAGATCTGTTGGTTCTGCAAAAGAATACAAAGCACATGCCTTTATCAACAGAGAAAACAAATGCCTCTCTGTGACAGTTCCTGATGGGCACCTAATGTAATATCTGCCACCACCAGAAAGCGCAAATATCATCTGTAACAGGTCTCTGCCTCCTCAGCCTGGGCCACAGTTTCTCTCTCATTCAATAACTATCGATTGAGTTCAATGGTGTGGATAGCTGGTGGGCAAGACAAACGAGCCTCAGCCTGGGTAACAGATGCATTTTTCAACCCATGAGCACTCACGTGCCTTGCTTCTGACCTCCAAGGCCTGACCCCTATCTTGCTGACCCAGAAGGACTGAAGGGCAACATCATCTGTAGGCTTTTAGATTCTAAGCATACTGCATGTTCCTTGGCCTGGCTGACCCAGAAGTGAGCAAACTGCAGAAGATGGGGTTAAAGGACCGGGATGCACGCCCTTACCGCTGGGCTGTCAGGCTCCTACTGCATGGCTAACCATAGGGCTAAGATGGAAGGTCAGCCTCTTGAAAGCAGCAGAAGCAGGCCCAGTGGCCAGACACATTAAACAAGAAAGCCTTAGTATTTGGAACCAGAAGAGATGAAGATGGTGCTAACGAGCAGGCAAGCCAGGAAGATCAGGCCAGAATGCAGGCTCTTTCAGTGCAAACTTGGGTAGAAAAGGATCACAAAGGGAACCCAGCATAGGAAGCAAAGCGCAGGGCCTACACATGGAGGGCCTGGGCAGTGCCCTCTCATTCCCAAGTTGTTTTCTGAAGAGCAGTTTCACCGGATGCTTATTACTGCACTTATTATTGCAAGACCTGTGCACAAAGTACCAAGTTCCATTAAGGATGACTATTATCAAGCATGGCCAAGTACAGAGAGCTTCTACAGAGAAGCTGAGACTCAAACCTTGGCCTTACCCAGTACAGCTTCCTGAATGGAGAACATTCTTAGAGCCAAGCATCTTTCTGGCTAAAGCCTTTCTTTAAGAACAAACAAACTATCTAAAACAATAACAAATAGTATCATGGATATACTTTTTCTATGATGGGACTTATGTGCACTAGCTTAACCTCCAACTCAACCCAGAATAACCTTGAACTTCTTCTCCCCCTGCCTCTATCTCCTAAGTGCTAGGATTAAAGGTGTGTACCACCACACCTACTGGAGATTGAACACAAGGCTTTTGGGTTCAATCCTTGGAGCTGTATTCTGAGCCCAGTAGTGAGGTTTCGGTCCAGGTCCTTGTAATGTTAGGCAAGCACTCAAGTCTAGGCTTCATCTTTAGCCCTCTAACCCAGCTCTCCAATCTTGAACCAATGATCCTTCTGTCTCAGCTTCCTGAGTACCTAGGATTGCAGGCCCACATCACTGGGCCAGCTCTCTGCCCTTTGAGTTACTCTGTGTGGCCGAGCTGTCACACTCTGGATGCCACTGATTTGAGCAAGAGCAGAGGGGCTAAGCCTTCTGGGAGATCCCTCCAATAATTTTCTCCGAAGTGAGAACATCCATTTCCTAATTAATTATCTCCATTAGCTAAGCTCAATTACTTTGTGTCCACCTCTAAGAATACAACCTTGCTCCTTGGAGACTTCCTGTTTGAATTTCCAAGGGGGCAAATATTGCCAGAAGCATGTTTTATGTAATTACTTACTGTAGATATTTCACTCTCTTTACTTAATGATTATTAAAGGCTGAAATTAACTGCACACATGACCAAGGATTCCCACCAGTTTAAGAGAAAGGAAAGAGTGAATGGAATCTCTGCAGGATCCCAGGGAGCAGAGTTGTAGGAGCGCCATCCCAACCAGAAGCTCCCAGAAGCCTCCGCAGGCAGCCTTTCGGGACATCACGACTGTTTCCATTCTGTTGGCTCATGTGGAAAAAAAAAAACTCGCTGCAAAAGCATAAGGATCCAAATTTGATTCCTAAAATCGGTATTAAAAGAAAAGCCTGGCCTGGTGATATACGCTTGCAAACCCAGTGCTAAGAGGCAGACACAAGCAGATCCATGGGTGTCCATTTCTTTTCTTGTTGTGATCAAACACCATGAAAAAAAAAGCAACATAGGGCGAACAGGGCTATCTAGGCTCACAATTCAAGATTACACTCCATCCTGGTAGGGAAGGCACGGAAGCGGGACTTGGGGTAACCAATCAGGGTGTATCCACAATGGGCACTGTGTTCAGCTCACTTTCCCCTTTTAAAAACTAGTTAGTATCCCAGCCTAGGGAATGGTGCCACCCATAGAGGGCAGGTCTTCCCTTTTTAATTGACCTGATCAAGATAGCCCCCACAGACATGCTCAGAGGCCCACCTTGCAAATGATTCTTCATCTCATGGGGTTGCCAATTGAGATTAACCATCCTCCTTGGGATCACTGGCTGCCCACTCAGCTGACATGCTGCCTTCTATGGTGAAGTGAGAAACTGTCTCAAGAACAAAGTGGCTAGTATCATGAGGAATGACAAGCTGCCATTCACACACACACACACACACACACACACACACACACACACATGAGTAGGTAGAACTCGATCATTACAGATTCCCAGACCCTGCCCCTGGAAGTACTGAATCTGCATATCTGAACAAGAAGGCTAGGAATCTGCACTTTGAACACCCTCCCTGAGGGATGCTGCTGACATTGATATCTGAGGAGCGATGACAATGATTTGTCTGATACATAAAGACAGCCTTGTCATTGGAAACAGGAACGGCAAAACGAGCACAAGCCAGTGTCTTCTTGCTGTACTTTCATAATGAGATTTCAATGTTATCTGGTATTACTTTATAGATATTATAAATCCCTAGACAAGAACTTGCAAGCAGTAGCTGATCTGGGAAGTGGAGGAAGAGCTAGGAGGGATATGAAGAGTGGAGATGGGAAAAAGGAGAGGACACAACAGGATAGAATGGGACCAGTGAATAGACATCTGGTGTCTACTCAGGTCCTCAGAAGACAGAGCAGAGCACACAGGTCCTCAAGCCAAACCTGAGGGCAGCTAGGGTGGTATTGATGTGACCACTTCTTTTCAGATCTTGACTAAACCTTGCTCCTGAGATCTGGGTGGCCCCCATCTTCCCTGCGTGTGAACACTAGGTTCAGCAGCTGGATAGAGCCCTCGGGTGAACTATAAGTGGATCTGGCTTGAATGGTTGAACTACCCAAAGGTGAGAGCACCTTGAATAGCATCAGTTTTCTCTCTACCAAGTCCACAGCTAGTGAAGATCAAGTGCATTTAGATGCCCTGTTCAGTCCGTGAATAGGGGAACACTTGAACTTTACAGAAGACAGCTCCCTCCTGTCTACTTCGTGGTTTAGTTATGATGGATTGAACATGACACATGATTTACCACTGATGGGACTGATTATGTTTACCATGCTGTACAGCCATCACTACTGTCCTGTTCTGACAGTGCAATCTCCCCAGAGAGGATTCCTATCCCGTCAACATCCACTCTCATCCCATTCTCTCCTATTGCCAACAACCATAAATCTGAATCCTGTGTCTGTTTTATACTCTTCCTGTCTTTGAGATCATGCTGTCCATGATCCTTTTTTTCCTGGATTATTGAGCTCAGCATTTTGCTATCACGACCTATCCAGGTTGCATCATGGGTGATGTTATGGTCTTCATGTGAAGTGATCCCATAGGGTCCTATGGTTCTCAGACAAGTAGGGGATCATTGGGGATTGGCTTTGAGAGATAAAGTAACTATAGTTCTATCTGATCCTTGAGCCCCCTGAGATGTAAAAAGTCCAAGATGTACCTCCTGACACACACACTGCTGAACTCCATGGTGTGTTCCTTGCCATGATGGACTTTACCATCTCAAAACTTGAGCCAAAATAAATCCTTTCCCTCTTGAGTTATTCTGACATAGTGTCAGGAGGGTCAGTGATACACATGAGTTCACTCTTTTTCTAGTTGAGGAATGCTCCTTCAACTAGAAATACAGCCCTCATTGTTTTGGATCTGACAGAACACTCCCAAGCTCTGGCTTCTTTGAAGAATGACAAGAACACTATGTGTATATACAGACTTCTTAGGTCAGTTCTCCATACCTGCTAGATTCATTCATGTTCTAGGTCCTTAGGCTACATGGGCTGCCTTCTGCTCTAGCTCTCTTTCATGTTTTCCAGTTCCTTTCTTCATGGGAGGAACCTACAGGACAGATGAAAGCTCATACTACTTTCCCCCACAAGCTTTTCCCACAGGGTCCAATCCCAGGAGCCTGTCCACTTAGTTCCAATAGAGATGTTTATGATCTCTTTCACCTCAAGCTTCCAGGCCTTGGGGTAGTGACAGCCTTTCACAAGAGCACACACACATGCACAGAACTGCCTTTCATTCGTTTCTTCAAGATCACCCACATCTCTGAAAATAGTCCATGTCTGATGTTCAAGAACTATTCAGATCTTCAACTCCTTCCAGGTTTGTTGAGTGCAACCTGATTCTCTCTCTTGGGCTGTCTCCATACCCTGTTAGTTCTCTTTGACAGATACCCCACAGCTCTGGTGTTTCCAACATCCTGGGACCTCCAACCAAATCTAAGCTTCATTCTTTACAGCTTCTTGAAATGGTCTCTCTGGGCCTCCATGCAGGGAGTCCCCTGACGCAGGCCTGGCCTCAGTGGCTTTCTTTAGTCAAGGAGGAAGATTTCACAACTTCGTTTTTATATCCTTGACACTAAAGCTAGAACCACATGGCCAAAGCTGCCAAGTTTCCACTTGCTGGGACTGGAATATGGCCCCTTTATTGAACTACCTCTGCATCATCTTTCTGACTTTCTGTTGATGGTGGTTTCCTTCACTGTTTTGAGCAATGGACTTAGCTCCATTACTCTTCCCTGTACCCTTTTTCCTCATCAAACTATACATTTTGTATTTTTCCTGTCTCCTTTTCATTATAGATTGGTATAAGAGTGACCACTAGCAACCACATGACACAGTCAATGCTAGGCTGTCTTGAGATCTTCTCTGCTAACACTATTAATCCCAAACTCTTCAAATTAGCCTCAAGAAGATGGGGAGGGGGGCAAATAATGGAAAAATGCAGCCATAGTCTTCACCAAAATATCACAAGAGTCATTCCCCAGGTCACTTTCTAATGTTCTTGTCCTATGAAACCTTTCAAGCAGACCATTATAATCTACACTGCTCTTAGCAACATTGTCTTCCTTGCTCCTACCAGCATGACCCTGCTTAAAGTGTTCAACTGACTTCCTAATCCAAATTGCCAAAGTCCACACTCTACCAACAAGCAGCATAGTCAGATATCTCAATCCCTGCAATACTCGAGTCCCTGGTACCAACAGGGACTGTTACTAGGGTTCTGTCTTCATTAGGGTTTTATTGCTATGAAGAGACACCATGACTGTGGCAACTCTGATCAAGGAGAGCATTCATGGGCTTGCTTAAACTTTCAGAGGTTTAGCACATTATCAGCATGAGCAGAAGCCTGGGAACACGCAGTAGACATGAAGGAGCTGAGAATCCTACCTCTAGATCCTCAGGCAATAGGAAGAGAGAGGCAATGGGCCTGGCAGGGATTCTGAAACCCCAAAGTGTGTCCACCCAAGTGGATACACTTCCTCCAATAAGGCCACAGCCCCTAATCCTTCTAAGTAGTGCCACTTGCTAATGATTAAGCATTCAAATACAGGGGTCTATGGGGACATTCTTATTCAAAGCATAAGAAAAAATTTCCCATTGTAAAACCTTTAACTATTATGAGGGTTCCATTTACTTTCACATTTTCTGATGATAAAACTAAAACCAATACTTTCCTAAGGTTACCCTGGGAAGCAGCAGAGGCAGGATTCAAAACTGTGATAGTCTGATGCAAATAGTCTGATGATAGTCTGTGTTTCTATTTACTGTATTATTATTAGACTTGTCAAACAGTTATCTTCTGCCTCAGATTCCACACTTCGCCATCCTCTCAAGTGTTAATTTCTTACTGTTTCCACTAAGAATTAAACCACATGGACTTTCAGGCTTATAGGCCTGAAAGGGCATGGGTCTTTATAAATTATTTTAAGGTCATATCTAAACTAGAACGTATTCTGGATACTTGTCAGTTCCTGCCCACTCGCTCTTTAGTCACAGCCCTGACAACCAGCTAGTTCTAGTGTGAACAGGGAGCACCTGGTTTGGGCTCTGTCTCTCATACCCACTTTGTCCCCTGATTTACCAGACATCTTGCAGTAGAATACCACAGAGAACACAGAGTATGTGTCATAGTGACATGACTGAAGAATGCAAGGGAGATGATATCTCTGGCACTGCCTTGACTAATCAGCCATGAGCAACAAGCCTTCCCTTCCCCCCCTCCCAGAGACAGACATCTGTGAGTGCTTCCTATGGTTTTCTTGGGAGGGCGTTGTGGAGAATATTCCTTGATCACCCATAGTAGTGTCCAACCCAACTGTCCTTTGATTTGGCGTTCTTACTTCCAAATTGTAATGTCTGTGTTCCCTGGACTCTCACAGTCCCACTGAGGTTGGCTCTCTGAGATGGTTAATGAAAGTGATTTCGTTTTGTGCTTCATTTTAGAATAGGATCTCCTTAATTAATATAGACTTCACAATATTTTGAGAAGTGTGGTGGTCCAGGCTCTTTAAGGATGTGACTGTCACCAAATGTTACCTCTCAAAGCAACAGACAGTTACCCTTGGCATCATCTGATACTCAATGGTGCTCATCCCACAAATCAAGCAAAGGCTCAGCATCCGGCTCCCTTCAGCCCTCTGCTCCTGCCAGGCTTCTTTGTCTCTGTAAAAGGCTTTGTTTCAGTCAAGAAAAAGTTTTCAGTACTTGGAACCAGCTAAGGTGACGAGACTTTCCAAGGATAAGAGGATAAACAGAACAAGTCCTTGCCCTTCAGGGATGAACTGCCGGGACTGAGAGGAGATAAGCTCAAAGCAAACACTCATACCTTGCAAAAAATTACTCGGAACTGGAGCAACAGTGACACAGAAAATTGAGCTTTTAAAGCTAAAGAATATGAAGCCTTCCTGTAGAACATGAGCTTGTATTTTAAACTGGAATTAGTAAAGGTTGTGTTTCGATCTCCCCCTGCTTTCCCCTTGGTCTAACCCTGTGGATTATACCAATGTGAGACATGATCAATCAACCACCCATTCATTTGTGGGTCTGTATGCCCAACAGACAACATGTTTGGCATCAGTGTGCTTCTGGGAGAAGGAGCCCCATGACAGATGCTTCCCCCAGAGAATTGAGGAGGCTACCAGAGAGGGCACAGAGGACTGCAGATGAGTAAGGTACATCCAAGACTCCCAAACAGTACTCCTCCTATTCTGATCATGACATGATAAGATTATGCTTGATTTGAGACTATAGATTTCCTCAGATCATACTGGCAGCCATTTTTCCAACAGGAGTCAAGAAGCCATCAATCACTCTGAGATGGTGAATCTATAAGATCAAAGTCAGAAGGCAAGCTCACCTAGCTTGGACTCTTAAAGAAAGGCTTACCCAAGACATGCTGCAACTGTGAAGACAGAAAAAGAAGAAGTGATGTGTTTCAGGGATAATAGCCAATTCCTACTTTCAGAAATTCATGGGTACACATGAAAGAAAAATTGTGTCACTGTGGTGTCAGGTTCCCTCAACTCTACTATTGCTGTTGTGCATAATATAATATAATGTAATATAATGTAATATAATGTAATATAATATAATATAATATAATATAATATATGTGTGTATGTAATATATATATATACATACACATATACACAAATATACACATAATATTGCATGAGGTTTTATGAACCTGGAATATTGGACCTGAAACATGTCTCTGATTCTTCCAAACTTTTACTAAGAATGAACTCTATATTTCTGATATGTTGGAGGAGTCTAATTTTGTGTTCCTGACCCAGGTACCCATTAATTCAGTCATTACTTATTAATAACCTATGTACCACCAAGCCTTGTGCTCAGCAGTGGGATTCAGAGGGTCCCCCCCCCAATCTCTCATAAACTTATCACATGGTCACCATAAGTAAATAGGAATCTCTCTGTCACTGGGGCTTTAGAGAAGAGGCATGTGGTGGCTACCAAGAGAAAAGGAGGACAAACAATCTTGACTGAGGATCAGCCGTCCCTAAGATCTGCCAATAGAGCTGAGACCCAACAGAGTAAGGACCCTGAGCCTGGGGGAAAGGCTTTAGGTAAGGTAGCAGAGGTGATGAGGGCAACCCCGTGGGCTGGTCTCAGCAACTGAACCACAAGGTCTTTACCCTTGTTGCTTGTGTGTAAAGACTATGGTGTCAAGACATGGGCATGGGTAAGTGAGTCCCACACAGAGGCTAGCGGCACATAGGAAGGTCTTGCTTGTGTTTACTCCCTGTAGATGTAGCAAGTCATTGAAGGATGTTGGGCAATAGAGTGCCATGGCCATATCCATCCCGTTGACACTTTCAAGAGAATATCATAGCTAGAAGAGTGCAGATCAAATGGCTGTGGTGAAACCGGCTGGAGACATACTGATATTCAGAGCAGAAATTAAGATAGCTCAGACAGGTGCCACCAACAGAGGTGGGAGAAGCAGGCGGATCCCTGCAATGTCTACCAGACACAGTGAACAGAATCAAACCTGTATCCGAGAGAGGGACAGAGCTGGCCAGAGAGAAATGGGGGAAGGACACCAAGCAGGGAGGTCCGGGGATGAAGATCATTAGTTGAGTTGGAAACTGTGAAATCCGGGGTGCCTTTCAGACACACAAGAAAGAGAGCAGGTAGACAGCTGTGCCGGGAGCTCAGGAGCTTGGGGGGTGGGTAAACAGAGGGACTCATCATGTGAGTGAGTCACTGAGGGCCAGGAGCAGAGATGACATCATTACTGAAGATAAAGTATCACGAAAAAAGCACCTCAAGTGCTAAGGAGCACAGACTGTGCTAATAAGCCTCTCTCTCTCTCTCTCTCTCTCTCTCTCTCTCTCTCTCTCTCTCTCTCTCCATTCTTCTCTTCAAAAACAGAAATAGGATTGAGTTTGAGCAAAGCCTAGGGGAGCTGATTCCTCTAAGGGAAAGAAGCCTGCAGCAGATGGCTGCTCTGACCTCTGGGTGCATGGTGCAGACCCAGCATAGCTATGTGACTATATGCAGGATCTGGTTCACTTGATGTCTTAGTTAGGGTTTTACTGCTGTGAGCAGACACCCTGACCAAGGTAACTCTCATAAGGACAATATTTAATTGGGGCTGGCTCACAGGCCCAGAGGTTCTGTCCATTATCATCAAAGTAGGAGGAACATGGCAGCATCCAGGCAGGCATGGTACAGGAGGAGCTGAGAGTTCTACATCTTCATCTGAAGGCCGCTAGCAAAATACTGGCTTCCAGGCAGCAAGGATGAGGGTCTTATAGCCCACAACCAACAGTGACACACCCACTCCAACCAGGCCACACCTTCTAATAGTGCCACTCCCTGGGCTGAGCATAGACAGACCATCACACTTGGCCTGCTCTCTGCTCTTTTAACAAGGTGTCTGAATTAAGGAGAGAGAAGTCATAGAGGCTAAACTTTCAGGATAATGTCCTCTTTAACTTGACCTTCATCAGAGGAAAAGCAGAAAGGAGCATGCCTGAGCTATGCCTACAGGTTCCGGGAAGATGATGTTAGTGGTGTGGTGAACTCTGCCCTAGGAACGATCTTTGTATACATTTTTTTTTAAGTACACAGAAACTACGGATGTAGCTCAGTTGCTATAGAGCTTGCCCCATATTCATATGTGAGGAGCGGGTGTGGCCACAGCCCCAAGATGGCGCCTGGGACTGCTGCCAGGTCTTATGACCTGCGCCTGACTTCCTCATTACCTCAGACTTAGCCACATCCCATTCGCCTGCACTGCGCAGATGCCATGCCTCGTCAGTTCACCTGAGGTGTCGTCACTTGCTGTGAACCAATGGACTGCAGTTACGTGACTGGGGTGATTGGGAGGAGTCAGTAGAGTATTTAAGGCATGCCCCAAGGGTTGTTCGGGGGATTCCTGTTCCTGCATTGCAATGCTAAGTGTTCCTGAATAAACCTACTTGAAGAAGGACAACGTGGTGCTGCGTCTTTCCTGCTGGTCAGGGTGGATGCGACATTCATGAAACCCTGGGTTTCATGAATAAACCCAGCACTGCATAAACCAGGCATGGTGGCATACACCTTCAATTCCAGTGCTTGGGAGGTGGAGGCAGAGGATCAAAAGTTCAAAGTTCCACATAGCAACTCTGAGGCCAGCCTGGGCTCCGTAAGCTCTTGTCTCATTCTTTTTTAAAAATAAAAGTGATTTCTGAAATACCTAGCACATCTCTACTGCTGGAATCATAATGGGGAAATTTCAGCTACGTTTGGCTTCTGGATACATGACGTGTTGTCAAGGAACTATGGAGTCAAAACCATTTCCTGTCAGTGACCGTGGTGTCTTTCTTCACAGCAGCTAGCTAGCTTATAGGGTCTGTGAGGAGCTGTAGCTCTCTCCCTGTGGGTGACATCGCCAGCTTCTTCCTTCCATCAATCTGACATTCCACAAATAGACTAGCGCGGTCTCCTCGGCACCTCTTGCTGTGTTTCACGAATATATCCACATAGTAGAGAGAAGTAAAAGCTAGGCCACGGGAATCTACAAAGAAGTCATCTCAGGCTCAGTTCACATTGAACCGAAGGAGCCAATCCCATAATAGCTAATGTCAGTGAGAATGTAGGATGAAATTATCTCCCTGTAATTCACTGTAGGGTGACTTTTATAGTTCTTGTTTCCCCCTCCCATCCAACATACTGATCCAATAGCACTTTTAAGTTGCAAAATTGTTAAGACTGTCGATATGATATTCACTCCTGAGTGTGCTGGCTGCAAGTGTTTGAATCTTTCCACCCGTCACAGTCGGAATGAAAACAAAGGTATCCATCAGTATTCTAAATGTCACGCTTCAAAGCTCCCAGGCACTCTTTCTTCTGACACCTGATTGGCAGATTATGGCTTTTTGATATCCATCAAATTAATAGATTATGACTTTCTGAATCCAGAGACTAGGCAATTATTGCCACATTCTATCTATAAAGAGATAACTTATTCTTTGTCATCTACCGTTTCTCAGAAGGCAGCCCCCCTCCCGCCAACACACACCACAATTATAAATAATTCTTTCTTTCCTTCTTTCTTCCCAAGGTGCCCCCACCTTGAACATCCATGAAATAATTCACTTGGAAAAAAAATGTTAGCACAGAAGATGGCTGACATGCATCCTATTTCTCAAAACTGTCTTCCAAGTATAAGTATCTGTCATCTAGGGTCCCCAGAGAGACTTCCCTTCTGGTCTTATGTGGTCCTAACACAGGGGTTGCCCAGGTGTAGCCTTAGGGGTACAAGAATCTGGGAACTATCAACCCCAGATGTCTACTCATGCTGCTGCCAGCCTAGGCTTCCAGCCTGACACAGAGATAGGCAGAGAGGACAATACACCCCACCACAAAGCCGCCCCCACTTTCTATGTCCACTCATCTGCTTCACGTACTTATTCATTTCAAATCCCATAAAACTGAAGATGAAAACCAACTGAGCCAACTACAGTTATTAGCTGAGGGTGCGTTCTCCAGTCTGACTGGAAGAAAGAGGTCTTTAAAAAGCCAATTTCGAAAGAGGTGAAATTTAAGTAGGCAATCCCACCAAGCATAGAGGGAGAGAGCTGAGGCCAGGTGGACACCTAGCATCCACAGGAGGACCAGGAGACTTTGGTTGGGTTTCCCATTAACTCTCTTCCTACAGAAGGTGTTGGGATGCTCTGGGGTACCAACTCTCTTTCCTCATAATGGGGACCATAAACACCAGCAGGATACCCACACAAATGGTCTTTGTTCTTCTCCTTGTCCTTGAGTCCCACCTCTCCAAGAGCTGGGAGATAAAGAAGATGTCTCTTCTGTAGGCTTAATTAACATGCTAACACATCCTACATGTAGGGAAAAAAATGCGTAAGTGAGCACAATGCCAGACAGGGACAAAATTTTTAAAGTGTTTCGACTTGAAAGAACTCGGAAGAGTTGATGCCAGTACAGTTTCTTTTGTTGCCAAGACACCCACACTGAGACGTTTCTAGGTACAAATGAGGAAGCCCATGCCAGCCAGAGCTGTGGTGCAGCTAGGTGGTGCTTAGTGTGTGCCAGGCCCTGGGATCCATGCCAGGTATTGAGAAAAAAGAAGAGAAGGAGAGACCATGGCACAGTTGGGGCATAGTTCAATGACTGAGCACATAACACAGGTGAGACCCTGGGTTCTTTCTCCAGTATGGAAATAAAAGTGAGTAAGAGGTGAGAGAAGGAAGAGTCAGGTGCAGTTGTGTCTGTGGCACCTTTCTGCGGTCTTTTATCCCTACAACCTCCCTGTACCCATGCCAATGTGAATACTCTTTCGTCTTGCCCTAAACAATGCACCATACAGCAAGGGGACATGTCCCATCTCAGAAAAGATCAGGCCCTTCCAGTTCATCCTTGTATCTCCCATGTGTAGACCTCATGCCTCCTAGACTTGGTTACACAGCACCCCATCTCTTGGAAGTCTGAGGTCTATCAAGGCACGCAACTGGATCTATGTGTTTACGTGTTTACTACATGAAGTTCAAAGACTAGATGAGTGTCAGGGTTAGCGTCACAATTCAGAATGTTTGCAGCCGTGAAGAATGTAATCCCATGGCTATTTTTGCTTCTCGGGAGTGTTCCTATAGATCTTTGTTATAATGTCACTTTTAACCACCTGTTGACACGCAAGGCTTCATTGGAATGAATGAATGAATGAATGAATGAACAGGCGGCATAAAAAAGGAGTACAGAGAACTGAGTATAAGCAGCAGATAGAGACAGTAATCTACTGAGTTCCCATGTGGAGCCAGGCACTCTCTGGGATACCAAGTGGGGCATTAAGAAGTAAAATATTTCATCTCCCAAGAGAAAAAAAAATGAGACCTTCCCCCAAAGCTATGGAGAATTAAAGAAGTCCTATAGAAAACAGTCAATGAGTCAGTGTGAAAAGGGAAAATAATGACAGGAGAATGGAATCACGGCTTAGAAGAGGCATCCTGTAAGAGACCCGAAGGAGGAGATTGTGGGCTAACTACTGACTACCTCTGGGTGGAAGTGGGAGATAAGAGAACAATATGGGGCACAGGACTTGGGAGGGAACTGGGAACTGTGTGTAACACTTGAACTTTGGACTCCCAGAGGTTTTTATCAGTGATGGATATGTAGTTAGGAACCCAAAACTAGCCTGAGGGGCGCAGTTATAGCACGATTTTGTTAAAATACATTTTAACTCTGTTTTTCCTTTTCCAGTCCTGCTCCCAGAATGACGACTCTGAGACTAATTATTTATTATTAAATGCCTAGGCCATAAGCTTTGACTCAGTCCCTGACTAGTTCTTAACTTAGTTAACCATTTAAACTATCCTATGTCTACCACTTGGTGAATTACCTCTCCTTCAGTCCCAACCCCACTCCTTTCTCTGAGTCTCCCCAATGTCTCCCTGAGTTCATCCACCTGATGGTTTACATATGTCTCCCCTCACAGCTCTCTGATGTTCTCCCGAATCTCACTATTTTACGCTCTCACTATTTCCCAGAATCCTATCTCTTCCTACCAGTGTCCCACCTCTTTCTTACTCCCTGCCTCAGCTCACTGGCCATCGGCATTTTTATTGGCAGGTGATGTTAATAAGAAATTCTCTCTACGTGCCTTTGTCTGGAGCTGAGGGTGATGGTGATGGAGCTTAGAAGTCAACAAATATAGAACTCAACAGGTGTAGATGTCAACAGGTATAGAAGTCAAGAGATCTGTAAGCCTGCTGCTCTGTCCTACCAGCAATCACACAATGAGAATTAGTGACATATTAAAAGGAGAGCTCACAGATGACCCTTCCAAGGAGCCCATGGTATAACCGTTATTGTCCCAGGCTATCCAGAGTTTCCATGGGGGAGAGGCAAACACATTCACTTACACCCGCACAGCAGAGGGTGCATTTACAGAGTTAGGATTTGAGCATGGGATGGCCAAAGTCCAAGGCTGAGTTGCTGGTGTTGGAACTGTGATGTTACAACCAAGAAGCCGGGTAGGAAAGTTCCTTCCAGAACAGGAGGAAGGGCAAAGTGAGGAGAAACTGGGAAGCCTAGGAGATAAAGGGCTCAGGGGTCAGAGGAGAGGCATGGGACAAAAGACATTCAAAAAGGGAGCCAGCCATCCTGAGGTACACCTGCCTCCCCTTCTACTCTTGGACACCTCTTTCCACTGTCAAATACCTTCTCTTATATAAACCAACAGACCATGGATAGGAAAGAAACCCTAAAACCATCAGAAAGGTAAATGACTCAAATCTGCAGAGACTTGATTCTGGGTCTAAGAGGTGGAATTGGGGAACACTTGGGTATTAAGATCTCAGCAGCATTCTAAAAGAGCAGCTGCAGCCATGGGGGACAGAGGGGGAGGGGGAGGGGAAGGGTGTATCACTGTCTGACCCAAAGACTGGCAAAGACTCGGCTGTAGCACCTACAGTTAAAGTGTGTACTTAGGACTGTTATGAATTTACTCAGTAGATTTACTAGCCTGGGCAAGGAGTGGAAAAGTCTGATTCTTTCTCTAAATATTTGTCTCTTAAAATTTTGATTAAAGATTGTGAAGGTATGTTTGTGAATACCATCTCCTGGAATATTAGGAGAACAGGGCTTGGTGATTGGCTCATATGACTAGGGTATGGCACTGCCACCTGCTGCCAGAGCACCCACCTTCACATAGCAGCAAACATTGCTGCATTGCCCATGGTGAAACATGACCTCAAAAAGTCTCATCAAAACAAATCCATCTACACCTCCCGATGCGTAACTCAGCAAGCTGTAAGAGCTGTGTTCTTTTCTCGGTTGTAGGCAAGGTGTTTTCAGGTTGCAACATTCACCTCAGGCTTAGATAAAGCTGCATGCACTGTGCCTCCGACAGATCCAGTCTCTACTTCTGTGTCTTTGCACCCACACCCATATAAACACCTCTGAAGTCACACAGGAAGATGTGCGGTCTTCTGTGCAGTGCCTCCACCCATGCAGCTACAGAGAAGTCACCATCCACGCTGGGGTGAGATCAGACAAACTCTGTGAGTGACACCCAGTAAACTCATTGGCTCTCAGGTGTATGGAAGCGCTTGTGTCCCACAATGCTATCCTGCAGGCATAATGACAAGCATCTTCATCAGAGTTAGCCATGACTACTTGGGGGAGACTCTCAAACTGGGGCTTGTTTAACCTTTGACTTTCCTTTACAGAAAAAGAGGGTGAGAAGAATTGTCTGACCCTGACTTGAGATTCTAGCCTAGTTCCTGCTAGACTTTCCCCCTACTTAGATGTAATTCTGTCCAAGCTGCAGGTGGTTGCTTGGTTTCCAAGAGGTGCGACAGTGTATCGAATGTGGGAGCGCTTTAAAGTAGAAACTGTAACTATGTAGCTAAGGAGAAGTCCTTACCCATCTTAGGATGAGTTTTTAGTTGGTTGGTTGGTTGGTTTTTTGTGTTTATTCTTTGCTTATCCAGCTGCTTTGGGGTTATCCATGCTCTCTAGGGAAGCCCTATAATATATTTTTGGTTTGCCAAGCTGAACTTTGCTGAAATCATACTTCGGCCTGTTGTTAATGCCCTACCTGGCGGGAGGCAAAAACAGGTATTTGTCTACTATTCCCTGGAAGACGTTCACACAACAGATCCACAGCACCCGGCACATGCTAAGTCATCACACAAGCATCCTTGCCCTGTTAGAACTGCCCGTTTTCTCTTCTTCCCATCAGGAGACAAGCCGATCCTGATGGTACTCTGCCTCCAGGATGGGGAGCAGCGGCAGCCAAGATGAGAGTGCTTTGTTTACATTGCAGGTACTAAACAGCTGCTCCTGCACATTAGGGCCAGATGTTCTGTAATGACAGGCAACATTATGCTCAGCTCCGACTCCCCCGACTCCCCCACTGATGAAAAATGATGACGCGGAGGAGATGATTTATGGACAGGAAATCCACGGATATATCTTTAAGGCTCACACCTGACCCACTCCCTCAAACAGCATGCCAGTCTACACACGCCAAGCATTGCCAACGTCTGCCCTGTTCTGAGAATCTTTTTCCAGGCTCCTGTCCTAATCATAGCCCCACCTGTCCTCCTGGAGGGCCCCTGTGTGGCTTTCCTGCTGAAAGCTGGTAAGCAGACCCAGCCACTATACCGACGACAAACATGATTTAGGGAGGTGAATTTTAATTGATCCCAATTCACTGTGGCTTATGATTTTGCTTTATATGTTTTCTTTCTCTTCTCACCTCATACACACAGGTAAGCAAAAGATAATCCGGGGGAGAAGGACAGAAGAACAGTGCCATCCTCACCCATCCTCCTTCCCTGTCTCTGCATTCTCTTTCTATCTCTTTGTTCTTCTCTGTCTCTCTCTGTCTTTCTGTCCTGTCCCTCCCTCTCCCCCTCCCTTCCTCCCCTAACAGAGTCTCACTCCGAAGCCCATAATGACCTGCTTCTCCCTATCTATAAGGCTGATCTTGAGCTCTAGGCAGTCATCCGGCCTCAGCCTTCTCACCGTGCCTCCCCACCTGTCACTTCTTAACTTTGGTCCATGACAGGCATTGTTCCAACACTCCTGTGAAACCTTGTCTATATCCCAGAGCTAGGTGGTTGCAATGTCCTGTCCTGGGGAGCATTTACGAAGCAATAGGAAGTCCACTCCTTTGGTGGACACAGACAGAGCTCTTCTCTTCTTTGTTAAGCTTCCCATCGATCCACAGAAGCCAGTAGAGGGTGGCCTGACCAGAAGCTGTAGGGACTTGGGGGTTCAAGAACCCAGGCAGAACTCTAGCTTGGAGGTAACCAGAAGTTACCCAACAGCACTGCCTTCCTGCTTGACCTGTTCCATAAGCCAGGCCAAGAATGATGGTCATCTTACAGCCTCTCTCCATCCTCTTACAAAAGGAAAGTGTGCAGATGGAAGAAAATCCCCCATACCTAGCGAACAGGATACATCTTTGCCAGTGGGTCCAGAAGTAGCAGCCTGCGAACTGCCTTAGGAGATCCATTCATCAAGGCTCTCAGTAGAGGTCAGGGCAACAGGCTTTGTGAGCCTCCCAACTCAGCTGGGGTACATCACACCAGAGAGAGTGATTATCAGGGGAGCAAATGGTTCAGCCCAATTATATATGCTTAATTGATCTACATTCTAGGGGGCATATTCTTATGGAAAAGGTTTGCCAGCTAATCACAGGAGAAGAAACGGCATCTTAATTGGGTGGCACTGCACTGGGCGGTATTACAATTAGTTACAATGTCTAATAAGTTATCTATAATGCTTTTAATGAGAAACATTTAAGTCCTTCTGGAATTTTTCCAGTCAAATTAATTCTCAGGACTGGAGACAGTATTACAAGGAATGTTATCGGACTTACAATTAAGTCACTACTAGAATGTGTCACTTAAAATAAAAGGCTCCATGGCTAAGCCATGAAGCACCCACTGTTTCTTGTGCAGACGTTATCAGCCTGGCACCAGATAAGACATATCATTCTTGAGTCCAGTTTTGGTGAGCTTGAGAGCGCCATGCAATCCTCATAGCTTGAAGTGCCAAAGCTGGGTCCCTAAAGGGACAGTCCTTGTGTCTGTCATCCCCCAGTCAAGTGCCCCCCTACAGGCTACTGGAGGAAGAAATGGCATCCCCTAGAAACACGTGACTCCTTGGATTCGATCTACGGGGCTTGCTGACCGGGACTATGTTGTATGGATGGTAGTGAGCAGGCCTGCTCTAGGCAAGGTGCACTATGGGTAAATTCCTAGGTTAACAGGCCTGTTAGCATATATCCTTTTCCCAGGAAGATGCTCCTGTATCAGAGAAACATGTCTCACTGAGAGCCCCAAGAGGCACAGGTCTGATTTCAGAACAAGGGCTGGCACTCTCTCTGTGCCACAGTCATGCCTCAGCTATCCCTACTCTGTCCCCAAAAGGTCGAGAGAAGCATGGCCCAGCTTAGAGCAACTGAAAGGCCCCACTAGCTAACAGCTCCTTGGGCTACAATCTCAGAGGGGTCCCTGAGTCACACCGGAAGCTTATGAAAACAGACCTCACCTGCTCTAAGGAATTTTGACTCTGTAGGTCAGAAGTAGAGTCCTGAAGTCTCCTTGCACTCAGTGACATCCACAAGGGGACTGACTGAAGACCGTGGCTCAGTCTGATGCTTAATGAAAAGCTGCTGCCCAAATAGTTGCCCTGGGCATCATCTTGAGGAGGAGAACTTAGCCCATCCTATTGGTACAGTGTGTTAGCATTCCTTCTAGGCTCTGCCCCGAGAGAAGGGACAGAAAGGGTAAGAGGATAAGAGAGTGTGGAGGGGGCAAGCTGCCCCTTTTATAGTGAGTCAGGCATACCTGGCTGTTGCCAGGTAACTGTGGGGTGGAACCTTGAAAGAATGCTAGCACACCTCTTGCATCACTTACAGGATGAGGTCAAGTTCAGCAAAACAAAAAACAGACGTGGCAATGTATCTGGGGAGCCTATGAACTATATATATTACCAGGTCTGGACTTGGTGGTTTCTCTTAACTCTTCTCAATATGGAGATCAGAATTCACACTGTGACCAGGACTGTGAGACACAAAGAATGATACCTTTTACGCTCCAGGATTTAGGAGCCCAATTGAACTACGGTGGCCGTATAATGCTGCGTATGACAGTGTCAGCTTCCTGGGTAGCCCAGCCCTCTGCCCCTGGAGCCATTCTCTTCGTCTACTTGGTATTCATGGCTTCGGGTGCACAGATGAGTTCTTTAGACTCTCAGTACAGCCCTGGGAAATGGCCTGGCAATAGATGGGGTAACATTCTAGGAGAGACGAGAACTTGTGTTAATATTAGGTCAGCCTGACAAATACAGGTGTTTCTGAAAATCTGTATTAAGCTTTAACTTATCTCATTTCCAGACAGCTTTGAAAGCGGAGCATAAAAAGATTGAAAGGCTCCCTGACAACACGGTCATAAATGCTGCCTGCCGCGCCGCAAGTCGCGGGAACAGAGAGGCCCGGGCTGACATGCGCAGAAGTGAGCAACAGCGGCAGCTGGAGGCTTCGGGGCTTCTCAGTAGCAACTGTGGGTTTGTGCCTGCCTCAGACTCCATGGAGGCTCCACCTCAGAGTCTCCCACTCTTGTGCCCAGACTCCACCCTGTTTGACTTCTGCCCAGCTTGGAAGGAACATCTGGTGGTGTTTGCCTCTCCATGGGTCTGAGAGCCTCTTGCCTCTGGCTCTGGGGCTTCCTCCTTGACTCTAGAGAGAAAACTGAACTTGGAGGCAACACCTAGAGGTGTCAGGGAAGAAAAACCTCAGGGTAAACTTTTGACCGATGGAAGACAGGAACGTGAGGTCGTGTTTTTTCCATACCCTGTGGAGGAGGCTTGGGAGGGAGAAATTCCCTAAACTGTCAGTATGTTACACTCAAACATAGCCAGTGCAAAAGCTGTCCCCCATTTCACTCCTGCTCCCTTCATGCCAGCCCCCCCAAAACTGCCATCCCTGGTACAATGGGAAAGTGTAAGACTTCTTTTGGAGGGGGGGGGGGTGAATGAAATGGCAACGCCTTATCCTTGTTCTATGCCTCAGATGGATAGAGTGGGACATGAGAGAGAAGACCACATAGGAGCCCATGGGCAGTCCCACACTCAGTTTGTGTGCTCACTTCACTGCGACTGCCGCAGAACCATACAGGTTATGAGCAAGACTGAACTCTTGGAGTAAGCAGGATGGAAACTATGCGGTTTGAGGCTAAGACGGGGTTAGGATCCTGTGAGTGTCTGGTCACAGCATTGCAATCCGCCATTCACTATTGAAACTTTTTCTACCTGTGTCTGTTTTCAAACACCCTATTTGACTGTGGCTCATCATCAAGGAGACCACCACCAGAACACCATAACTCCCGCCAAAACCAAGGTCGCAGAATCTCTGTCTTTTGCCTCAGGTACACTGCAGCATCCCTGAGCTTGGAGACAACAGATGGCCCTCAGCACTCCACTTGGGGGCCACTGGACAGAGCAGAACTGACAGTGAGATGTCCACAAAGGGGGAGCATGGGGCATCAAATGTCCTAGAAGGAGAAGACAGAAAATCCTCTATTTACACTCAGCAGGAACGTGTGCATGAGGCAACTGTCAGTTTTCATTTTACTCACGTCTGCAGGAGACCAGGAAGGAGCCAGGAGCAGAATCTGAGCTCGCAAATAAAGCTGAGCAAGTGAGCTTATGTACAAATATAGAATTCATCATAATGAGGGTCAGCTAAACACACATATGCACACATGGGCACAGGTGCACACATGCACATACATGTCTACAGATGTAGACACATGTTGTTATATATACATACATTTTCATATACACACAAATACACACATACATACATGTGTGTGTATATATATATATATATAGTGATACATATACACAGATATACATATGCATATACACATACTGGTGCATAGCATGTATGTAACTAAATTTATGTCTAAAATGCTTTGAGCTTTATGCATATATCATACATGCTCAGAAAAATTCACGTCATTCTACCTGGTCATTGCTTCACATAGAAGTCTGTAACTAATGGAAGAAAATCCACAGTTTTGTTAGCCAAACATTATGGATGAAATTGTAAGCATAGTCAACAGGCAAGGATTAACAAGATTTTCTTCTTCTCTTTGAAAAAGAAAATCATACCAAGAGATTAAAGCCACTTTAAAGGAAATACAGGAGAAAATGTTGGCTTGTCCCTTCCTGGCATCAGCTGCATAGACTCCTGGGCTCAGAAAAGTGACTGGTGGTCCCTTCTTCCTGGTTATCACACTAACAAATCCCTGGGTGTGTGTGCTTGGTTGGCTGGACAGCCGCTGGGGTTCGAACCTCCAGCACAGTGTCCGGAGCTGCAAACAAGCTGCCCTAAGCCTTTAATCTCGCAGCTCGCAGGTACTGCCATGAGTCACCAATCAGCTAGCACCAGCCACTGTCAGAGGGACAGAGGGACGGAAAGGAATGAGGTACACTGACATATGTCTGGATAATATATGAGCCGGAAAATCAAGACAGCTACTGTTGACAGCCTGGTGTGCAGCTTCCTGTCCTTCTTCCATACTTCCACAAGGACGTGTGCATGTGTGTGTGAGTCCACTGGCTTCTAAAGACTAATGTGGTATAGCTTGTTGACCGGACAATACACAAGGGACACCTTGGCACTTCAGATGACGATTTCTTGGAAACTATTCCAAGTCTCCCATCCTATGGGGAGGACACAGCATACTTGCTACAACCCACAAAGGTCCCACATACCTGTGTGATGATGGAGATGTCCTGGATTTGCTCAGTAGCCACTAGCCACATCTCACTATAGTACCTCAAATGCTTCCTGTGACCGAGACATTAGATTTAAATTTTTCTTTCATTTTCATTAAGACAACTTAAACATGGTCCCAAGGTGCCTAGTGGCTACTGTATCCAACAGTGTAGAGTCAATGAACCCCTTAAAAGAAAACCCTATGTTTGTTGTTCTGAAATAATCTGTAGGGGGTGTTGACATGATACACATTCACGAGTGGGAATACCACAGTGCTAAGTACTACCTCATCACACAGTGCTAAGTACTATCTCATCACTCCCTAACTGAGGTTTCTCCAGTGCTGTGTGTTCTACACACAGTGAGCTGAGCTCCTCTGGTCTGCATTGACTTCTATTAGGACAGAAGAAAGAACCTCGCTGCTGGGAAACAATCGTACAGCGTAGGTCGGGAGTTGGGCTGGAGGAGTTGCTATGCATTTAACACTCTTACTGGAGAACAGCACAGCTGCCCTGCCGAGTGTCCAACAGGTGTGGACCTTCTAGAAAGTGCTAATGCTGGTCTCTAGGCTTTCGGCATCCGAGGATCTAACTCATTCCCCACTTGAGGAGAAGGGTCCGCTGGCTGCCTGGCTCGAGAAGGGGCCGGCAGCAACCTTATCATAGCTCAGTGCTCACAGTAATGGATCATTAATAGTTCCCCATATTAAACCGTGACACGCAATATTCGAGTCTCTTCCTTAATGTCTCCCAATTACCCATTCCTATCCGTTTCTGCCCATCCCCCCACAAAAACACAAATAGGGCCTTTGCTGCATTTCGGGTTAATTGGGCCGTGGTCAGAGCTCATCTCAGGGAATAAATGTGTTCATGTCTGTGTCTTCCTCCTGCAGCCCACTGAGGGAGAACTGAGTGTCACTCTCACTGGGACAACCCTGAAACTGGGCTGGCCAGGGAAGACAGAAAGCAAGGGTCATGGACAGCTCTGTCCCTTTAATCCGACACATTACTCTGGCCCCTGGGCAACAGCCACATTTCCAACAGCCGCCTTCCTGGACCTGCTTTAAAATGGCTTCTGCCACAAGCCTGGGAGGCAAGAGGCTAGGTTTTTGGCTTTCAAAAGCATAATAGATTTTTTTAAAAATCTTAATGAATATTAAATCCTAACCAGTCACATCCTTCCAGTGGCTCATCTTGGGCTGTCTTTGTTAACATCCACACATATTTCACCTTTATTGCCAGAACAAAATTGTAGCCACACCAACAGACCTCTAAATAAAAGAAGGGGGAGGCAGAACAAACATCACCTGCTAAGCTGAAAGCCCTGCAAATCAAAGTGTGTTCTTTCTTCTGTGCCTTCTGTCTGCTTCAGGAAATATACATTGTATCAGCAATGGCTCCAGTGCCTTTGGATTCAGGTTGAGAGTGAACAGGAAGAAACACAACTTAACCTTCCAGCAGGTCAGAGGTTGACCCTGGGGACCTGCAGCTTGGCCTCTAGCCTCTGAGCGTTTCTGTTTTGTCAGGGCTTGCTCTAAAGTTTCTTTTTTTTTGTAATTTTTAATATTTTTTATTACATATTTTCCTCAATTACATTTCCAATGCTATCCCAAAAGTCCCCCATAGTGCCCCCCACTTCCCTACCCACCCATTCCCATTCTTTTGGCCCTGGCATTCCCCTATATTGGGGCATATAAAGTTTGCAAGTCCAATGGGCCTCTCTTTCCAGTGATGGCCGACTAGGCCATCTTTTGATACATATGCAGCTAGAGACAAGAGCTCCGGGGTACTGGTTAGTTCATCATGTTGTTCCAACTATAGGGTTGCAGATCCCTTTAGCTCCTTGGGTACTTTCTCTAGCTTCTCCATTGGGAGCCCTGTGATACATCCAATAGCTGACTGTGAGCATCCACTCCTGTGTTTGCTAGGCCCCGGCATCGTCTCACAAGAGACAGCTATATTTGGGTCCTTTCAGCAAAATCTTGCTAGTGTATGCAATGGTGTCAGCTTTTAGAAGTTGCTTATGGGAAGGATCCCTGGATAAGGCAGTCTCTAAGTGGTCCATCCTTTCATCACAGCTACGAACTTTGTCTCTGTAACTCCTTCCCTGGGTGTTTTGTTCCCAATTCTAAGAAGGGGCACAGTGTCCACATTTTGGTCTTCATTCTTCTTGAGTTTCATGCGTTTAGCAAATTGTATCTTATATGTTGGGTATCCTAAGTTTTGGGCTAATATCCACTTATCAGTGAATACATATTGTGTGAGTTCTTTTGTGATTGTGTTACCTCACTCAGGATGATGCCCTCCAGGTCCATCCATTTGGCTAGGAATTTCATAAATTCATTCTTTTTAATAGCTGAGTAGTACTCCATTGTGTAAATGTACCATAATTTCTGTATCCATTCCTCTGTTGAGGGACATCTGGGTTCTTTCCAGCTTCTGGCTATTATAAATAGGGCTGCTATGAACATAGTGGAGTATGTGTCCTTCTTACTGGTTGGGACATCTTCTGGATATATGCCCAGGAGAGGTATTGCTGGATCCTCCGGTAGTACTATGTCCAATTTTCTGAGGAACCGCCAGACTGATTTCCAGAGTGGTTGTACAAGCTCACAATCCCACCAACAATGGAGGAGTGTTCCTCTTTCTCCACATCCTCGCCAGCATCTGCTGTCACCTGAATTTTTGATCTTAGCAATTCTGACTGGTGTGAGGTGGAATCTAAGGGTTGTTTTGATTTGCATTTCCCTGATGATTAAGGATGTTGAACATTTTTTCCGGTGCTTCTCTGACATTCGGTATTCTTCAGGTGAGAATTCTTTGTTCAGTTCTGAGCCCCATTTTTAATGGGGTTATTTGACTTTCTGGAGTCCACCTTCTTGAGTTCTTTATATATATTGGATATTAGCAAACCCCCACCCTGGCCGCTGCAGCTCAGACTGGGTTCCACGGTAGGGAACGTAGTTCGTCAGGCATACTTGGTTGATAGACATTTTGGTCATTACCCCTTATATAAGTGTTTGTGTGTGCGTGTGTGATGTGTGTTTGTGTGTGGTGGGTAGTGTGTTTGTGTGTGGTAGGCAATGTGTGTGTGGTGTGTAGTGTGTGTGTGGTGTGGTGTCTGTAGTGTGTGTGTGTGTGTGTGTGTATGTGGTGCGGTGTCTGTGTGTGTGGTATATGTTTGTGTGTGATGTGTGTATGTCGTGTATAGTGTGTGTATATGTGGTGTGTAGTGGGTGTGGTGGGTGTGTATTGTGTGTCTGTGCATGTGTGTGGTGGGGGGTGTATTGTGGTGCATGTGTGTGTGTGTGTGTGTGTGTGTGTATGATCCTCCATGTGTGTGCCTAAGGGCTCCTGATCCTACACAAACTCACATACTTAAATCAGTGAGGCTCCCTGAGTATAGAAGTTGGTGTCCCCTTTTGTCCCCACAACCCCCCCCCCCACACACACACACCGGTAGCTTCTTATGAAAGCCAGATCCTATGCCAGCTGGTTACAATCTGTAGGATAAATACAGTCTCGATTGCTGCCCTTGAAGATTGACTTCATTGTCCAAGGCTGTTACTACAACCTCCTGACCACAGTTTTGGTTTTTACTGAACGGCTAAGCCATGACTTCTAACCACCCTTCAAAAATAGTGTCATTTCCAGTGGGAGGCGAGTTTGTTCCCTTCCCAGCCCCTACAAAAAGGACACCTGACACACTATCTGGAGTGTTTTGTTTGCTTGCATGCTGAGGATATGGGGACACCCCTGAGACCTAGTGAGCAGATCCCAGGAACATCCTACCGTGCCAAGGACAATCCCCACCACCAGGACTCAGCTGTGCTAAGGTGGAAGAGACCAACCTGCCTCGGGCTAACCTCAGGATTGCCAGAACTACTCAGGACATGTTTATAATTCTCAAGTCTGGCTGGCTCCCCATCATCTTCCCGGAGCTGCAGAGGCTGAGGCTGTGCTGTTTACAGACTGGGTAATCTGTTTCGGGATTGTTTCTTCAGGGAAGACTCCTAGTAGAAGCGCTATGATGTTGAGTGTTTGTGAGAGTGAGCCTGCACTGTTTCCTGTTATTTACAGTATTATATTAGTTTATGCCAGTTTTGATTTGGGAGTGGGCTACACAGAAGCCATTCGTCATGGCTGCACATGAGTGCACACAGCGATTTATGAATGGACTAGCACTCTCTGTGTGCTGTGGCCTTACTTTGGGCAAGGTTTTTTTTTTTTTTTACCTACTGGTGACTGTTTATATAGTGTGCTATGTTTCTCTGCTTAGACTCCCAGCCCTCGGCCCAGTTCCGTTACTTTCATTTGACTCTCTCCAACCTGGTGAACAGTCCCCATTCAGATGTCCAAATGTGGCTGCTGTTAATGCCTGCTAGATTCATATTATTCTCTCTCTCTCTCTCTCTCTCTCTCTCTCTCTCACACACACACACACACTGATTTATGTGCATAGGTATGCACTGTGGAGGCCAGAAGACATTCGGTGTCCTACTCAAACCCTTAAAGACAGGGTCTCTTAACTGACTCTGGGCCCAGATAGCCCCAGTGATTTTCCTACATTTCCCCAGTGCTAAGGTTAAAGGCACATATACAGACACACTAGATGCCAGCCCTCGAATTAAGGTCATCAACCATTTTAAAATGTGATTAAATTGTCCAAATAAACAAGATTTGAACTCACATTCTCATGATTGAACTGCAAGTACTCTGACCTCTTAATCCACCTTCCCCATTCTAACCCTTTCCCCATTCCTGCGTTCACTGATTGTTCATCTATATCTATGTCTATGTCTATCTATCTATCTATCTATCTCTATCTATCTATCTATCTATCTATCTATCTCACATATATAGAGATATATATCCATAGGTGCCACAGCATTTATATGGAGATCAGACCACAATTTAATGAAGCAGATTCTCTTTTTCTACAGCTGCAGTCCTGGGGATTGAACTCGGTCATCAGGCTTGGCAGCTGGTGAC
The DNA here is from genome assembly GCF_978045245.1 of Mus caroli. Taxonomy (NCBI): domain Eukaryota; kingdom Metazoa; phylum Chordata; class Mammalia; order Rodentia; family Muridae; genus Mus; species Mus caroli. Next base: position 11,129,209 of record NW_028227265.1, read on the forward strand.
TTTACCTATTGAACCATCACACTGGCCCTGTACAGCAGACTAGGAGGATGACTGAGAACTGGAGACTTTGGGCCACCAGTGGCACGGCGCATTGGGTGTATGGCTCTGGGATACTTCACTGATGTGACAGCTATGGTCATAGTGTCATCCTTGAAGTGCATGAGAAAAGCAAACTCCAGAAAGCGCCTCTCTCTCTGGGACAGGTGCATGGCACCCTTTACCTTCTGATGGGTCCTAGGTTTGAGTCTGTCCTTGGCCCTCAGCTCCTCTCCCCCGAACGTGAAGAGTCTTATTCACACTTGTGGCAGCTCTCCTAACCGTGCCACGTTTATATCCTTACCCACAGCCCCTCCTCCCCCAGCATGTCTGCCCTCAAATAAAAGTTGTCAAACATTTTAAATGTTATTAAATTGTCCAGTAAGTGGGAATGCCCAAAGAAGTGAGCCAGTCAATCAGGATTATGCCAGAGCTTCAGAAAGACAGGAGGGAACCATTATTAGGTTTCCGGATATTGGACTCCCCTCTCCCACACAGCCTTTATCTAAACCGTCATTTAATTGGCAGCCTTCAGCACTGTCAGAATTGCATTCTGAGAGCCAAGAGAAGTTTTCAAACATTCTCGCAACGATACGGGCTCAGCTCGAAACTACTCAAGGGAAAAGAATGATCCCTCCCCCGAGAGACTGGGGAAGGCTGAGCAGGTATCGCCAGGACTGCTGCAAACTGACCTGCAAGTCAAGAAAAAAACCCAACTCAGGCCACAGAAACTCAAGCCAGAGACACCGTCCTAAGGTTTAAGGCACAGAGAGCTGGCCCTGTTGGCTCTGCAGATGCTTCAAGGCTGACAGTTGCAGACGCTCTCCTAACAGGACGGCATTTATATCCTAACCCACAGCCCCTTCCCCACTGGGAGCAAGAATTGGTCCCTTCCATCTCCGTACCCCTGTCTGCTCTAAGTATTTCTGAAACCCTCCCATGCTTTGGTCTATAGGAGAGTCAGCCCTTGGGCCAGAGCCCATCCTTCTGGCTAGATTCTGTGCTGGGGGAAACTTGTTTTTTCTTCATCGCTCTCCAGACTCCATCGTTCATTAAGTCCCTCTGGCTGGTCAGCATCTAATGTCCTCTATGGTCTTTAGCAATGGGAACTTATCTTCAATCTCTGGGGCAGAGTAGGACAACCAAGAGCAATATGGACAGCCCATAATGTGTTAGGAGCCTCTTGAACAACCTTGCATTTTGTTGACCTGGCTGGTCTCGAATTCAGAAATCTGCCTGCCTCTGCTTCCCAAGAGCTGGGATTAAAGGAGTGTGCCACTACTGGCACACTACTGGATTTTTTTAATTTTTATTTTTTGAAAATAAATTATTTATTTCATGTACACGAATAACACGGTAGCTGTCTTCAGACATACCAGAAGAAGGCATTGGATGCCATTACAGATGATTGTGAGCCACCATGTAGTTGCTGGCATTTGAACTCAGGACCTCTGGAAGAGCAGCCAGTGTTCTTAACCACTGAGCCATCTCTACATTTTTAAAACATTATTTGCTCAGCTTTATTAAGTGAGCTTCTCTCATTTGGAACCCACCGTCATGGAATGGATCTTGGATTCCAGCTGAAACTCACCGAAGGTCAGGCATCCTTCAGAGACTGTCAGTTGTAGGGGGTTGGGAGAGGTAAAAAGTCAACACTTTTCATTAGAAAAAAACAAAAAAAGCAGAATTCTAGATTATAGTAAATGAGTGATGGGCTTGTCAATCAACATTAGAAGCTTTCTTCATTAGTTTGTTTTCTAAAATCTGTGGCTGTCCCACAAGCTCATCCAGCACGAGCTAAGTATGGATTGTAATGACATCATAGGGAGATCTTCAATGACTCACGGTAGAGTGGCAGCAAGCACCCAGCCATCTTCAAGCCACATGGATGGCTTTCTGAGGCTGTCACTCAGGGAGAAGTAGAAAGAGCACTGGGTCTCAGGTAACCAAGCTCCGCCCATCTTGTCATCAATAGAAAGTTCGTGTACCACCCTGGCCTAAGCGAGGAAGATGCCCTCCGAAAGTGGTCAGAAGACTCGTTACTTTCCTGTGACTCTCTACGGCCTGGGTGTCACCCGTGACAGTCCACAGTGACTAGCCAACGATGCCTTTCCGAAGCACGGGAGTCTGCAGAGACATGGAGCGCTGACTTCACACCCCGGTGTCTTCTCTGCAGAACCAGAGGTCTCCTTGGAAAACATGGTGACTTCAGCAAGTCTCCAGTGTACCTGGTGGCCATGACAGGCTGAGGAAGGTAGCTACAATAGGTCACCCCAGAAAGTTGCAGCTTGCAAATCAAAAAGTAAAACGTGGGGCCTTCAAGAAGACAACAGGCCCCAATAGCATTCTTCTGAGTAGACAGAGCTGGCCCTTCCTAAACTCTCAAGTCAGATCCCACCTTCCCTTCTGTGCCTCCCTGGACTAAGCCAGCACCTTGCAGAACCCTGCTTCTAGCAGCCTGGCCAGTGGTCAATACCAACAGCCTATCCCAAACCCCAAGGCCAAGGCTGTCCTTACTTAAACACTACTTCATCTTGTTCCTTTGGAAGGTACAATGGGGCCAGTTAAGCCCAGTGGCCTCCCTGGCACTCCCTGTGTAGCTCTGTTCCAGTGCACTGACCTCTCTGAGTCTTATTCTCCTAAGTCTCCTGTACAGACTTAAGAAAATGTACAGTGAACTCTTCTGTCTGAAGCTAGCCAGAAAGCAATTAATGATGAGACATACACCGTCAATATACTCTCCCAATTAAATGACAGCTCTGTGGAGTAAGGAGACCTGGACTCAAATCTTGGTTCTGCCAACTGGACACTGTAAAAGAAAAGGTCCCTGGGGCTCAGTTTTCTTAACTGCAAAATGCCCATCCCAGCCTCCTGGGCTCTGAGTGAGAGAAGATGAAGATGCTAACCATGAGCAAGTCCAGAAGCCTGTGCTGTGCAATGGAGCCAGTTATCATCAGGGCTTGAACTCAGAGGCTTAAACTCACATACTGTATGTGAGCACATAGCTGGGTCCTGGACGTACATGAGGACTCGTGGTCCTCTATGATTACTAATTTGGAATATGAGCCTTTATCAAGTAGCATAACCATGGGCGTGTTTACTAGGATACTTCTAAATCAATGACTGCTACAACACCAAAGAAGGTGCTGATTTTAGACTGACCATCAAAGAAAAATTAAAGTCCTATCCTTAAGGGAACAGCTCAAGCTGCTAATGTCTCTCCCATGTAACACAAAGCCCCCATCCCTCCAAGCCTACCCTCTACTAGCAGGTGTCTAATGAGTGTATCTTCTCCTAGTTCCAAAACCTTGCACACACAACTATCCATAAGATAAGACTCCATACCACCGAAAAGCCCACAAAATGACTCTCGACTTCTTCTGTCTTTTCTACCCTTTCTCCTAAATTTACAGCTTTAATTGTTCCCGAACTTGTCCCTCTGGGCAGACCCCTAGTTTGAGTTCCTCTTGTGCCTTACTTAGAGGGTATCTAGGCCACTCAACGCACTAGGAACTGTAGGATCGTGTAAAGCAGCCCTGAGTGGGTATCTTCTCTAGTGCCTCAGAGAAGAGGCATCCTCGACAGGGCAAAGAGGGGAAGAGAGCAACAGGAGTACTGAGCTGAGTTTGTGGAGTCAATATTGGAAAGATGAGAGGGACTCAGACACAGAGAGAAGTGTTAAATCGAACCTCTTCATCCCGACAACAGAACGTCCTGGGGGGGGGGGGGGTGGAGATAATCCAGCACCAAACTAGCCCAGCAGGGGTAGTAAAAAAGGCCAAGTAGTCAGGTTAATACGGCTTTTAGGATTCCTCATGCCAAGCCTGCTGTGCCCGGCCGTCTCCGAGCATCAATTATTAAAGTGTAAAACTTTGTGGACCAGAGAAAGGGCACCAAGTTCATGGCACTACCAGGATCTGATGAACCTTCATCCACCCCCCTCTGAACCTCCCAAGTTCTTACTGCTTGCTTCCAGCTGCTCTCTACTCCCCGGTAAATACCTCACAACTCCGCATTAGTGAACAGGACCCATTTATTAATGTTTCCCTCAATGGAGCAAAAGGAAAAAAAAAATCAGCCTAGGACGTCGTCTCCTTATTGCAAAGTTCAGCAGGCTTTAATTCCCGAGAATCAAAGCTACCGTACTAAATCTCATTGTCTTCCCCTCAAAGATGGTTACTTTCTGTGGCAGCTTGTGCAGACTGTGGATCCAGATGGGCTTTCTCAGGATGCACTGGGTAATCAAGCTTCAGTTTCTTGATACACAGCTTGGGGTTTCCAGGAAACGACACGAGTGAGTGGCTAGGACACTGGTTCTTAACCTGGGGTTTGTGATACAATTACCTTTCTCAGGGGTCACATATCAGATATCCTGCATAACAGATATCTATATTATGATTCATAATAGCAGCAAAATAACAGTTATGAAGTAGCCATGAAAATGATTTTATGGTTGGCGTCACCACAACACGGGGAACTGTATTAAAGGGTCACAGCACTAGGAAGGTTGGGAGCCACTGGGCTTGGAGTTCTGCTCAGTTTCCACCTGGAAGGTACCAGGCAGGCACTGGCTAAGCTTTTTCACAGACTCCAGTTAATCCTCTGGGAAGAGGGAATTAAACTGCCCTCCTATGTTACAGATACAAAGACAGATATGAAGCAGATATGACAGATATGAAGCAGATATGACAGATATGAAGCAGATAGAGAGTTATGGGATTCTCCAAAGAACAAGGAACAATGGAGTTGAGTCAAATCCTGGCTACTTGGTGGCTCCCCTCGGGCCTGCAATTCTTTTGTTTCTCCTTTTCTTTTTCTTCCTGCCCTCCTCTCTTCTATCACAGAACTCTCTCTCTTCCTACCACTGCCTCCATGCCTTAGTCTGTCACTTGTTACTAAGCTCCTGTGTGTCCCAGACTGGCCAGTCACTGCATGGATTCTCCCAAAGTGCCCTGGCATCCCTGCCCTGTGCCACATGTGCCCGATCCTCATCATCTGACTGGTCATCCCACAGAGGACCAGTGGACACTCTTCCTACCAAGCCTGGGTTTTCTTCCTTTACCGCCTTCTTGCTTCCTTCCCTTCCTTCTTCCCTATGTAAGAGCTTCTCCACTCCCAGTGTTCCCGCTTTTCTATTTGAACTTTGTAACAATCCAGATTGTTTGTTGTTACCTATGTAATTAGCTGAACCAACTTTCCACCATCCATCTACCCATGTACCTATTCATCTATCCATTATAAACATACATATATCTTTCCCTCCGTTCATCTGTCACATATAATATCATCTTTCCTTCTATCCATTTATCATACATACATACATACATACATACATACATACATACATACATATCCAACCATCCCCCTACCCCAGCTACCATCCATCCATCTCTTCATCCAACCATTGAGCCACCCAGCCATCTAGGAATCCAAGCCAGTCACCAGGAACCCATCAGTCTGTCATATCTATACACCATCTCTCCATCCCCCAGCTCATTTCATAAGGTTCTAAGCTCGGACTTGCTCTGGCCTTGGGCAGGTGACTTTATGTCTCCAGTCTTCCATCACTTCACTTATACCACAGGAAAATTGAAAAGAACAGCACATAAAATGGTTGTCAGGATCGCATGCAAGAACGGACATAAAGAAATACGATTTAAAGCGGTACCTACTATGTATTTACTCCGAGGATAATTTTCATCCACTTAATCGACCTTCAAACACGGGGTTTGATTCTTCCCTTTCTCCTTCCTCCCCTTCTCATTAAGCACCAAGACTCTGAAATCAAACTTGGCCTTTTCTGTGACCTTTATTAGCTTGTAAGTTACAATCTTGCCTCATTTCTCTCCTGATCCAGTACAGCTCCCACCCTGCCCCCAGATTCATTTATTTTGGAAGGATTGTTCTCTGTTATAGTATCCTCTTTCCCCCAAATCCCCGCGGGGTCAGGATGGATACAACACTGTTGGAGAGATGATTGAGAGATTGTTTTCCTTTATTTTCTTTTTCATTTTATTTTTTACCTTTTCATTGGAAATTGAATACAAACACATTGGTAGAGACTTGTAAACTAAGGGGCAGAAGAGGATTGCACAGAAACTCACTGAGAGCGAGCAAACCTGCAGATAGGAGACTGAAATTCTTCCTCTCCCATACGACGAGGCCTGTTATGTTAAGAGGATCCAGCAGTACAAACCATCTCAAGCCTGATGTTCATTTCTCACTTATATGGTATTTCTCTTGTTATCATCTTCATAGTTATCTTCTTTAATGGCTGTGTAATATTCCATTGAGCTGCTTAACCAATTTCCATTTGCTACAAAGTTAGCCTATTTGTAAGACATTTAGAGCACCAGACACAGGCAACCACTCAATAAAGGTTGGCTATTACTACTATTTCCAATTTGAGCTATCATGTATAATATATAGAAATATTTTATTTTGCACAGCTTCTTTCATACTTAGCTGTTTCCTTAATACTTAAACAAAGATTACTGGCCCAGAGGGCACTGCCAGTTTTGTACCGTTTGATTCCGACTCCACCAGACATGGCTACATCCCTCCCACACCCACCCACACGTCTGGCCTTTTCACAGATGGCTTGATCAACCCTTAACTACGGGGATGTAGACCTCTGTTATGAGACCTTCCCACAGACAACTGAATATTTATCCACAGCAGGGTACTGATGAGAGACTGAAGAAATTCTTCCGCTCAACGCTTTGGCCTGGCCAATCCATGATACATGGATAAGGGGTTACTTACAAGAGTGTGGGTGATCGAAGGCAGCTCCATCACTGAACAGCCCACCCTAGCATGGGTGGGTACTGGTGAAATCTGTACCCCTGGAGGCCCCTGATTTCCTTGAGGGCTTCTCTAGAAGGCTCTTCTCCATAGTGACTGCTTGCCGCTTGTATAATTTTGGACAAGGCCTCTCTGTGGATCTTGTAAATGCTTAGGTTCCTGGACCTTTTAAGTTTTCCCCAAGTTCCTGAGTATTCTAGGCCTCCCTCAATTTTCAAGAAGAAGAAGAAGAAGAAGAAGAAGAAGAAGAAGAAGAAGAAGAAGAAGAAGAAGAAGAAGAAGATGATGATGTGTGTGTGTTGTCTCTGAGCCTAGTACCCATCGAGCAGCACTCGAGTCTCAGAATTGATGACATCTGGGGCAGTTTTCAAACAATGTCAATTCAGCCCTGAGACATTAAGGCTAGAGTCCACATGTCCTTAAGGTGTGATGCTTACGAAGGATGCTGTACTCCAGCTCCCAAAGTTTCCCAGGAGACTTAAGCCCCAGGCCCCTCAGTAGTAACAGGCTAAATAACAGAATACTGGAGTCATTAGTTCCTCTTTCCTCCCTGCCCCTTGAGTACCTCCCCACATGATTCCATTGAACTCAAACCCTCCACAACTTGCCTTGAGTAAAATTCAAACTACAGCTGATATGCCATACAAGTAGCAAAACCATCAGGTCTGTTCCACACTAGAAACAACTTGGACTATTTTTTGAGGTCTCACTGATCCTCAGATCAGTATACAGTATACGGTAGAATACCCCAGCAATGATACTGGCTGGGTGTCACTGCCCTTGCTTTATAGGCTTCCTAACAGGGGTACAACCCGCGTGAGCCACTTGCAGACGGCCATCCAGGTCCACGGTGGCAGGGCTGGGGTTCAAACTATAATTCTGCCTCCTCTCCAAGGTTCAACAAGGTCTCACTACGTAGCCCTGGCTGTCCTGGAGACTGGGCACCTCAAGCACCCAGAGACCTGCCTGCCTCTGCCTCCTAAGTGCTGGGATTAAAGGACCCTGGCTGGGCCCTGAACTCTTAATGACTATGGTGTCCTGCGAAGCAATCAGAAGTCTTGTGGCTAAAATAACAGCAATACTATTAATAGTGATCACCCCATTGTACCGATCCAGTCCCACCACCCTGCATTTGCATTGACCGGCTCTCAGAGCTGTCTCCATTGCCTCCTGAGCATGCTATGAGTATTTCTATGTTGAATCTGAACTTATGTTTCTCTCAAGTTCATAACTTCTCAGGGATTGTGAAGTCATTGGTCAACTGGTGAACAACTTTGTCTATTGGAGATGCAAACATTTTTTATCCCATAGTGCAAAGAGCCTGAAGATAGCATCATATTTCACACTAACCACTTTCGTCCCAACTTTGCAAACTTACCCTAGCATCCCTCTGTCTGATTCTTCATAATCAGTCACCTGTGCTCCCTAAACACTCTTTGGCGTCATCAATGCATCTTCCTTGTTTCCTCACAGGTGAATGAGGTCCAGAGAACATACTTGTCCTCTGAAAACTTAAGCGCAGGTGGCAGTCGGCTGCCAGGTATATTTTCACAGATCCAACTTTAGATGCTGGCCTCTACTGATCACAGGGTGGAGACAGATGAAAGGTCCCTGCTCTTGCTGGACATGGAGGAAGCTATGTTTCGGGGCTGGTGTAAAGAATCGGCTGGCTGTAATTTGGGTTGCAATGGACAATCTCATGGTTGTGGGGGCTGTTCCTTATTTTTGGAGGATGCTGAACAACATCTTCATCTCTGGCTTGCTACCTGTGAGCAGCGTCCCACTCCTCCACTGTACAAGTCTCCGGACATGACTGCAAAGTGCTTGGGTGGAGCAGTTGCCCCTGTGACCTCACTTCATATGCTTTCAATTATGGGAGATGTCAAGACATTTGTGAGCATTGACAATGACAATTGATTCCCAAAGGATTCTTCTGGGCAGGCTCACAAAAGCCAAAGACATTCTAAAAGCTTCTTCCATTTTCCAAACTGCTACAGACACAGAGCTCTGGTTCCACCCACAGTGGCTCAATTCAGACCAGAGACTATTTCTGAGGCTCTCAGGTGGTTCTGAACTAAGAACAGATCTCTAGAGGCCCATATCTAAGATGCTGGCCATTTGCTTGCCACTGTGTGTGCTATAACTGACTCTCCTCAGAGAGTTCCTTACACCCAAGGATTCGGGAAGAGGCTGCAGCCCTTGAGAGGCCCTCCTTAAAAGCTCAAATGTGCACTTAAGTCTCAGAAATGCCCATTTTTAAAACGCTGACCTCTGCCTGGCTTACTTCTCTGGGCAACTGCAGGATTTCCCAAAACAGATGATGCACCCGTATTCTCTAAAACACTTATTAGCCCTCTTGTGGACCCAGTGTCTCTTCAAAGCATACTATGTGGTGGTACGTCAGGAAAACTGACCAATGAGAACAGAATCAACCCTTCATGTGGCTTTACTTATTCTTGGGAATGTTTAAGAACTAGAGAAAGAAGGAGTTGGAGAGATGGCTCAGTGACAAAGATGGCTGCCCTTCCAGAGGACCTGGGTTTGATTCTCAGTACCCATGTGACAGGTAGCAACCATCTGTAACTCTAGTTCCAGAAGATCTGATGCCCTCTTCTGGCCTCTACTGGAACCAGACAAGCATGTGGTACACAGACAGACATGCAGGCAAAATACCTGCATACATAAAATAAAAATAAAATACATATATTTTAAAAAAGAAGAAGCAGCAGGGAAAGAGGCTGGAGAGGTGGCTCAGTGAGTAAGACACACATACACACCAAACTAGGCAAAGCTAATAGGCTCCATCACAAGCTGTTCCGTGCTTTGAAGTTGTATGTCCTCAGTCATTAGTGCCCAGTCAAACTACACCTGTTCCTTGAAGCTGTAGACCCAGGAAGGCACAGATAGCCCCCAAGCTTTGCCTTTGCAAAGCCATACATGCTAACACTGATCTGAGCCTGGCCAGGAGACCAGCCCTTGGCTGCCCTTTCTGGTTGCACTGAGCACAGCTAGCAATTCAGTCACTGAGTACTCAAACACACACACACACACACAAATGCAAAGAGCTAACCTATCTGTGAGGACGAAGGGAATCATCTTCAGAGTGTGGGGGCCTGGGACCTTCAGGCGGTGGTGTCCTTAAGTGGAAAAGCAAGAGGTGCTGACTGGCACAAGCACCACCCCATGAGGCTTAGATCCCCCTCCCCATTACTGCCCAGTCTGTCAGAGTCTTTGATTGATACAAGGCCATGGCTCATGCTGATTTGGGTAAATCCTAAATCCTTCCAGAACATGGTATCAACTTGAGAATAATTACAGTCATAGCATGCCAACTAAGTCCATTCCTCTCCCTTCTTCCTGCTCCCATGGAAGGGGGGTCACCCCCCCTAGAATTGGAACAGGACATATCCAGACACTAAATTCTCAGCATAAAGGAAATTTATTACCCAAGAGGGGCAACCAGTGAGCAGTGTGTGTGTGTGTGTGTGTGTGTGTGTGTGTGTGTGTGAGTGTGGGGTAGGGGTGCTACAAAGGCAGCAGCAGCAAGTGTAATTAAAAAAAGCAAGAGAAGGTGTTTTTTGCAGGAGTGGGGTCTTAAGGGGGAAAGCGAGGGAATCTGTGCTAGGGTTGAGTTGGTAAATCCTGATCGGACGCCTTAGCCAAATCATGAATTTTGACTGTTGAACCTTGGTGTTTGGTCTCAGGAATGAGTCAGTGGCCAAATAAGAGAATTTACTTGGGGCTAGCTTTAAGAATATAATCTAATGGTTCTTAACAAGGAGGAGAAGGGCAAAGGACAAAACCTGTTAGCATCACATTTAGCATGCTTGGGCCTGCTAGAGCCCTCCACTCCATCCTACTCTTCCTAAGCTGCCCGGGGGTGAGGAAACGCTTTCTCCTCCAAGTGTCCTGTCAGCCCCTTAGACAAGAGAACCTGAGCTGGGCTAACAACCCAGTAGATGAAGAGGACCCTTAAAGCACTTTACAAGTCAGCAAAAGAGAAGTGGAGTACCCTGGCTTTGTTCCTAATGGGCTCCAGTTACCTGCCGCTCTGGGCCATACAGGTGACTTTAATTGGATGAATGCAGCCTGAGAAAAAAATCCATGATGCCAGCAAGAGTGAGAAGCAGGCCCAAACTGCCTAGTTCTCCATCTTGGTGCTGCACCTTGCCAGCACCAAGCTTCTCACACCATCTTTTTCTCTAGTAGAAGGGAAAGCAAAGTGCAGTGGTTAGTTTCCAAGGTCAACTGGATTTAGAATCACCGGGGAAGCACACTACTGGGTCCGCCTGTGACAGTGTTTCCAGAAAGGTTCAAACGAATCAGGAAGGCCCACCTTGAATGTGGGTGGCCACCATCTTATGGGCTGCCCTGGGCTCCAGGACTGAACAAAAAGACGAAAGCACACTGAACCACAGCATTCGTTTCTCCGGGCTTCCTATCTGTGGATGCCATGTGACAAATGGCCTCACACTCCTGCCTCCATGACACCTCATAGCAACAGACTGTGCCTGTGAACTGAATCAAAATAATCCCTTCCTTCCTCAAGTTACCTCCTGTCAGGTATTTGGGGCCAGTAATGAGGGAAGGTGAAGAGTCTAGTCATTTTCTGCATCAGCCTAGTTCATGGATGTAAAAATGCAATGGAACTATTCATGATGCATGCCTGCAGCAAAGGTCCTGTGTGAGGGCACCACACACCCAGAACCCTGTGCCCGCCTGGACTGCTGTGACCCAAAGTTGCTTGGTTTTCTGTCTAATCACACTTCACTGACACACAATTAATATGACATGATTTGTGTCAAAATATACCTTGCTGTAGGCTTAGGTAATATGTTCATAGCACTGGTGGGCATGGATCCCGGCACTATCCCATTTCAAAACATTCCTAGCATCCCAAAGAACCCCCATATCCTCAAAGACCCTCCCTCTGGCCCCTCCCAAGCCCTAGGCAACCACTGTCCTGTTTTCTGTTTCTGTGGGTTTTCCCATTCAGAACAGTCCCTTCCATTGCATAGACCCATACGACATGTGGCCTTTTATATTTGAGACTGAGTTTGAGTCTCCACCCCAAAGCTGGGTGACCTTTATCGGGCCTCCGGGGTCCTTCCCCATATGGCCAATGGAGTCAGAGTGGATTCTTCATTACAAAGACTTGGTAAGCCGATCCGTTCAAAGCTCTGTAGAGTCCATCATGGTCAACACCACACAGGGAGGGCTCCTCCCCTGTCGTCAACACCACACAGAGAGCCCCCATTTTGCTGCTGTTATTTCTATCTTTGCAGCTCTTCTGTCCCTACTGAAAGGCTGACTGGGATAAAAAAAATAAAAATAAGGTGCATACCCAGGGGTGGAAGGTATGACCAGGAGCCCAGCTTAAATGAATGCAAAGTCTCATCATACACACATTTAACGATCACAAATCCAGTTCTTTCAACCAGGAAAAATAAAAAGAAGACAGAAGGAAAAAGAACAATGTCACTACTGCAATTAAGTGTTGTGAAATTATATCTTGCCTGTATTCTTTGTTATGCGCTGTACATGGCTGCATGCATTATACATTTTTTTCCCATATTGATTACAGCACAGGCTTGCATACACAAAACCACGCACACTGCACTTTAATGGGCAACTTCAAAGATTTCAAGGTTAATGACAACCCTGTGTTTGCTTTAAACCCTGACTTTATAACCCAACCTCTGAGTAAAATTCAACTCCATTGTATGTCAACAATACCAATTTAGAATTATTCCAGATGAATTAAATCAACAATAACAAAGCGGAATCTCTCTAGATGAATTCAACCAACCAACCCACAGTCCAGAGCTGGATGTAAGGCTGCAATTGACTCCGATTGTTCAGCATCCATCCACGGAGCACCAATTCTGTTCTCCACAAACTCACAGCATCACTTTGAAAGTAAACCACATAATCATAGGGCTCAGAGGGTGGCAGAAGTGAGTTAAGAAAGCATGGGCATATAGTAATCTGTTACCCAGGAGCCAACAGATAGGAGAGGCAGGAGCTGTCTGTATATAATCTCTCTCTCTCTCTCTCTCTCTCTCTCTCTCTCTCTCTCTCTATGTGTGTGTGTGTGTGTCTCTCTGTCTGTCTGTCTCTCTTTGTCTTTCTAGCTCCCTGTCTCTTTATCTCTGTCCCTCTTTCTCTCCTTCTATGCATGCGTGTGTGTATGTCCATCTCTATGTCTCTCTGTGCCTCTCTGTGTCTCTCTCTGTTTCTCTTCCTATCTTGCTGACTCTCTGTCTCTTTCTGTCTCCTCCCTCTCCGTCTCTTCCTCTCCATCTCTCTGTGTCTCTGTCTCTGTCTCTCTCTCTCTCTCTGTGTCTCTCTCTCTGTCTCTGTCTCTCTCTCTGTCTCTGTCTGTCTCTCTCTCTTTCTCTCTCTCTCCCCTCTCTCTTTCCTGCTTTATTATACTTCAAAGCACTCATGGCCACATGATGGACAGCCTATGTACCCCTGTTTAATTGTGTCACTGTGGCTATTCACAGAAAGACATCTGGTCTACCTTCCTCACTTCTGCATTCCCAAATGCCTTGGAGGGTGTTGTACACTTAGCAGGTGTTTGGCAGTGATGACGTAGTAATTGAGTGGGTGATGGCCATTTCTTTCAGATTCCTTACTTTCTTTCCATCTGCTGCCCTACAGACAGCCGCAGTTCACTCCTCTCACCTCAGCTTGCTTACTTATGAATTGCCTCAAAGGAGTGGGGAAATGTTCTATATCAAAAACAAGGCTAAGATAGCAACCCAGGGGATTCACAGAGTGCGATCACCTAGCGGGGAGGGGGGTATCGAGAGATGCTCGCTCACCCCGAATCAGAAGGGTCATCAAATGAGGACACGGTTCCATTGACAAAGCTCAGTAAGAGGGCCAGAGTTGTGATCCCTAAACCCACATTAAAGCCAAGCAGGTGTGGCAGCCTCTCGTAATCCCTGCCCTCAGGAGGCAGAGATGGGGGTCCTTCGGTCAAGCTAGCCAGCTAGATAGGCCAGAATTGGTGAACTCTGACTTCAGGAAGAGACCCTGCCTAAAAGGGGAGAATGGTCAAAGAAGACACCAGTGTCAGCTTCAGGCATCTGCATGCGCACACGCTTCCATACACAGACAAATATGCATATACATCCATGTCCCCACTCATATGTAAACATGCATACACACATTCACAACAACCAAAATAAAATAAATAGAGATTAAATCTTAAAAAGAAATGTCAGGGTCCTTTCAGCAAATGCTTGCTAGTGTATGCAATGGTGTCATCGTTTGGAGGCTAATTATGGGATGGATCCCTGGATATGGCAGTCTCTTGATGGTCCATCCTTTTGTCTCAGCTCCAAACTTTGTCTCTGTAACTCCTTCCATGGGTGATTGTTTCCAATTCTAAGAAGGGGCAAAGTGTCCACACTTCGGTCTTCGTTCTTCTAGCAAGCGTTTGCTGAAAGGACCCTGATATAGCTGTCTCTTGTGAGACTAGGCCGGGCCTAGCAAACACATAAGTGGATGCTCACAGTCAGCTATTGGATGGATCACAGGGCCCCCAATGGAGGAGCTAGAGAAAGTATCCAAAGAGCTAAAGAGATCTGCAACCCTGTAGGTGCAACAACATTATGAACTAACCAGTATCCTGGAGCTCTTGACTCTAGCTGCATATGTATCAAAAGATGGCCTAGTAGGCCATCACTGGAAAGAGAGGCCCATTGGACATGCAAACTTTATATGCCCCAGTACAGGGGAACGCCAGGGCAAAAAAGTGGGAATGGGTGGGTAGGGGAGTTGGGGGGAGGGTATAGGGGACTTTTGGGATAGCATTGGAAATGTAATTGAGGAAAATACGTAATATATATATATATATATATATATATATATATATTTATAAAAGAAATGTCCATTACTATGGTCCTTTCTTCCATCATTGGCTGTATTGGGGGGCAGGGGGTAGGGTGTCCCAGAGACTCCTGACAATGGCAAATGGGATAGCATATACTTATACCAGGGTACAGACCAACAGTCCACACACCTGCATGTCTCTCCATTCTTCTGCTCAGGAACCTCCCAAACCATGGAGACTCATCAGACCAGCGAAGGCTCCAGAGAACTACAGAGGAGTGTGTGGTAGCGGGGGCACCAGGAAGAGAGGAGCACCAGCAGAAGGCGGGCCCAGGTAACATCTACCTGTCTGCCTGTCTTGCAGATGGATGATTCAGATTTTCCATAGTCTTCCTGGGCAGACCCTAACAACCATGACCTCGTTTCCCATGACAGGATCAGACCAATGCCACAGCCAACACTGGTTTAGCGGCATTCTGTCACTCGGTCTCTACTCATCCACTTGGGTCACCTTCCAGATTAGCCCTCTGCACCCAAGCTTGTATCTCTCCATTGCTATTTGGGAGAACTCAAACCAAGACACTGAGTTAACACTCATGTGCATTTGGTTAACAAGGAAGCTTTGAGGGTTATACAGCCACCCCCCACTCCCACCCCCACCCCGACCCCTGTAACTAATGAGAGCTAAATTCAAACCTGTCTTAATGCTGCTCTGGGAACTTACCATGGACTTTCATTGGGGCCTATGACTTAGCAGTGGAGTCCTGCATAAAGGAGAAGCTGGGAGTGAGGTGGGGTGGATGGGGGGTGGAAGTCTCTTCCCTTGCCAGCAATCATGACCGTAATCACTTATAAGTACCTTCACAACTTATCAGGCCTCCTTGGAGCTCCTATGAGTGTGTGTGTGTGTGTGTGTGTGTGTGTGTGTGTGTGTGCACCAGCAAACATGTAAGCACCTGTTTCTATAGGCTCATGTACATCTATGTGTATGTATGCAGAAGCTGCAAGCCTTTCCTTGGGTACTATCCACCTTGGCATTCATTGGGGTTCTCATCTGGTTTTGAGACAGAATCTCATGAGGTAGTCATGGCTGGCCCAGCCCTCACTACTTAGGCCAAGCTGGCCTTGATCTTACAGAGAGCTTCCTGCCTCTGCCTCTAGAGGGTCAGGACTACAGTCATATGCTACCATGCCTGAGTCACCTAAGATTGTTTGTTTGTGAGACTGGGTCACTCACACCACCATGCCTATCTTTCCCTCTGTCTGTTTCAACCACATGTGAAGCTGATCCATTTTATAGATGAGACCACTGAGGTTCCTTTGCTAAAGGCTGCACTGTGAATGAGATGAAAGTTTGAAAGCTTCCCAGTTCATGGCATGTGGGAGTCAGTAAATAATAACTTCCGAGACAGCCATTGTGCTGTGTTAGGGAACTTACAGCCATTGTGCTGTGTTAGGGAACTTACAGGTTGGTAGGTGGAAACCACCCACGGTGGGAGTGTTTACACTACAGAAATGGTCAAATAGTGCAAACCACATGGTTCAGATCTTTTTTTGAAAGAGGGGAAGAAAGAGAGATCCAGTTGTTAGGCATTTGGCAGAGCCCCATGGCCTGGCACCCAGTTGGATAGTCTTATCCTGTGCTCAGAACATGGAAGCTACTGCCGACACACCTTACTCTGGAAGACAGGCTTGTTAGCATTCGTCAAATGACTCTGGAAGTAGGAGATCATTATTTGCTCCATGTTAGAAATATTTCTAGCACTGCTTATTGAGCGTTCACAAAACCATTAAAAAGCTTGGCAAGGCTCCTCTCAAATATCTTTTGCATGAAAAGTCCCGGAGATTGGTTAATTGCAGAGGCTTTACCTGTGTCACTCCAATCAAGGACATATCCAGGCTCCTATGGTGACCCTGCAGGCCCTCCCCATAAGTGTCCTGCACCACTTATCTCAAGTGTCCTGTCCCCTCTCCTCTAGATGTCTCCTCTCTATGAACTCGGGCCCACAATACCCTCTCCCAGCCATATCCCCCTCCAGACGTTTGCTACCCTGAAGCTGGATGACCTTGTGAAAGTGGAAATCAGACCGTGCCACTCCTTGTGATCTACAGAGCTGCCCATCACTTGGAAACAAAGACTGAAACTCTTGAAGTGACCAGCAAAGGCCCAAGGGCTTGCCACTTCCTGGCCATACCCCTTACCACTGTTCAGGTTGGGTTGTCCTTCTGCACAGAGGCGTTGCTCAGTCTGTGCCTTCCTTGTGGAATGCCTCTCCCACGCCCACCTTCTCCTAGGCTTCAGTACACCTACTTCCTCCTGAAGCTTTGAGCTCTATCACAAGGCTGTCAGAGAAGTCTCCTAGACCTTGTATCTGGGTCTGATGCCTTCCTGACTTCTATTATCCATCTGTTCATCCATTCATGTTTGCTGGGTGCCTATGCTATGCCAGGTACTGTTTTGAGCCACAGGAATACAGACTTGGATGAATCAGATGACAGCAATATGTGCCATCACGGGGTGGATAATTTCAGTTAGTGGTGTGCGTGGTGGTTCAGCCTCACACCACTGTGTTGCCTTCCTCCGAGGTGGTTGTCTTGCTTTTAAATTATTCATTAATTGATATTGATTCCCCCCTGCCAAGCAGAGCCCCCAAGAGAACAGAAACTGAATCGGCCATATTAGCAGCAGGACTCTAAGACACCACTGTTATATGAAACACAGTTGACTGCCACAGAAATCCTAGATATCTGCGGGCCTACTGGTCCAAAGTGAATTCTCCTGCGAGCAACTTATTTCAGTCCTGAGGCCTGAGAGGGAGAGTCCCCAGTGGGTGATGGAATCCCTCACCACACCCCTTTGAAAAGTCTCTATTCACCTACTTTGCCTGCAATTTTGACTTGAACCAAATTTTGCAGCCGACTTTCCTGCAAAGAGACAGACGGCATTGAAGGCCAGGCAGCTTTGACTCTGTTATCCAAGCACAAAGCAGCCCGTAACAATTCTATAAACGAAAGAGGGGTGGCTTCAGTCCAAGAAAACTATTTATAAGAATGAGCTTCAGGCAGGAACCAGCCCACAGGCTATAACTTGTCACCTCTGAGTCAGATGTCCCCAAATGCCTACAGCTCCTGGCAGTTGAGGGTGAGTGAGCCTGCCCTGCCTTGCCCAGCCCAGCTATGGATCCTACCCCGATTCTGAAACACATGCCCCAGGAGGACACAGCCGCCATCTCTGTCCTGGATCACACAACACAAATGGTATTCCTCCACCTGGAAGCGAGGCAACAGCCTACAGGGACCAGAGACAGGGATGAAGGCTGCCACATTCCCTTGCAGGTCTCCAGGCTCTGCAGGAAGATGAGCTCACTTCTGGCCCTCCCTGGGCATGTGTCAACGCTTCCTCCCTCCGCCCAGCCCAGCTTGTATTCATCTGGGAGACACGGGGTCTTTGTGCCTCTACAGAAGATGGGTGACACTGGGTGGTGTCTTTGAAGTTAGATGTGACATGCCAAAACTTGCTTGTTGCTAATGGTAATTTTCAAGAACTTGGCTTTGGCTAGCAGTGGGAAAAAAATTCACTTGACTTCTGGATTGTATAGTTATTTTTATCCTCCCTTGGGAGTGGGGGCTGGGGGTTGTAACTATTGCAAAGAGTCATCAGAGGCCTGCTCAATACAATGGGACGAGACACACAGGTTAGTGTAATGTTTGTGGAGCCAGAGAACATCTACAGCACTGGTACTGCATTCAGGACCACAGTGAGAATCAAATGTTCAAGACAGATGCGGACCATCACCAGCAGTGTGGAGGTTTGAATGAGAAATACTCTCCGTTGGCTCAGGTGTTGAACACTTGGATCCCACTCTGTGGTGCCATCTGGGGAGCTGATGTACCCTTGGCGGGGGGTGGGGGTGGGGCAGGCTTTGGGTTCATAGCCTTGCCTCACTTCCAGTGTGTTCTCTGCTTCATATTTGCAATTGAGAATGTGATTTCTCAGCTTCCTGTTCCTGCCCCCCCACACCCCCCCACACCCCCCACACCCCCCACACCCCCCACACCCCCCACACCCCCCACACCCCCGCTCCTGAAACATGGGGATGTGGAGGGTGTAACATATCACAGGTCACATATCATATCTCTCACATACCAGGGTTCACAGTGACTCAGCGCTGTAGGGACGCTGCAGGTCTACATGTCATTACTGTGAGTGGAGCCTCCAGTCTGGGTACTGTTAATCCCCAAGAGCTCTGATAATACTTTTCTGGGGGAGGAGGGGTGGCCTTGGTGCACCCACACCCACATCTGTGTATGTCATCATAGGGATCCAAAAGCCACCTGCTCCTCCCTTTCATCATCCTCATTACTGTGTGTCACTATTGCTATGTGAGTGTGTGGTGTGTGTGCACATGTGGGGTCAGGGAGTGCACACAAGTGTGTGCACTTGTCCAGAGTCTACACGACTGCTCCACCACTCCCTGTCGCGTTCCCTTGAGGCAGGTTTTCTCACTGAATCTGAAGGTAGACTGGTGGCCACCAAGCCCTAGTGATCCTTCTGCCTCCGTCTGTCATGGTGCTGGGGTTTCAGGCACATTGTTTGGGGGGGAATTTTTAAACCCAAGTCCTGATGTTTGTACAACAAACACTTTTACCCACAGGGCCAATACCCCATGCCCATGCAACTTCCTTCTAAAGTAACATGTCACTAAGAAGTTATCCACGTTGATTGGATTGAGCCTCAGTTTATGAGAGCAGAATCATTCAGTGATGGGTTCAAGGACATGGAATTCCTACAGTGGGTGCTGTGCTTTGGGGAGGGGCTGGGGAGTTTTCTGACCAAATGCAAAGTAGGTTCTGCCCAAAAGGGACAGTAGTGGCTCAGCTCCTGCCAACCAGCACCACTTAGAAAGAGAGCTTAAATAAACAGCAAGGGCTGCTGAGTTTTCAAGAAATGCAGGGAACCTGGAGCATCTTTCAAAGATATTGATGTCATGAATTTTAAAAAAAAAATTGGGCACTAGTTGTCCTCCCCCCCCCCATTGGTTCAAGCAGACCAGGGGCTGCCAGTCTGCAAGCCCTGTCCAGAAGCCAGAGCAGAAGCATTGGGACACATCCCAGCAAGCAGATGGCAGGAGCTCCAGTCTGCTAATCACCCAATCCACCCCCCCTCTGGGCTCTGCCTAGGTGGGGAGATGTCTCAGATGCCAGTCTTAACCCAAGAGAGAAGGAGGACTCTCATTCTTAACCCGAGGATACAGCCACCATCCCGCATCTGTGGTGGCAGAGGAGACGAGCCCTGGAGAATTGTGTTGGCAGCATCCCTCAGGAGGCCAGATTCTCCAAGGCGTCTGGACACCTTGCTGACAGCTAAATGGAAGGAGGGCCCAAGCCTCTGGCTATTTGATTTGATTCTACCGGACTGGTCATTGTGATTGGATGACAGACGAATATTTCCCTCTCCTTTTCAAGAGGTGCTGGGGCACAAGCTGAGACTGGGGGATTCACTCTTCTGGATGGTGTGTCTTGGGGGAAAAATATTATCTTCTTTCCCAGACAGAATGGTTTCTGCTTCTGCTGCCTGAAGAACAAAGCCAGATCCAACCAAAATCAAAAGGCCAGGACATGTCCAAACTTCATTATAGTCCAGACTGTGCTGTCTGCAAAGCCCTTTGAAAATCACTCCTGCCTTCACCTTTCTAGGGAAGGAAGGATGGAGGAGTGAACATAGAACAGAGACCACAGCAATGAGAAGAAGGGAAGAGAGAAGGATGAACAGTTCGATGGGGAATGACAGAACCTCCCATCCAGGACAGCCCGTAGCAGAAAATCTCGAAGAGACTTTCCTTCTGAAGGACCCACTTGCTTTGCTTCACAGGAATTCTCCAGAAAGAGAACTGCAGGCTCGAAATTTTGTAAGGCTGTGGATGGAGCCCCCTTCTGGAGAAAATTTTCACCAGGTACAAAACAAGATCAAACCACACAAAGATGGGCATGTGTACGCACACACGCAACCGCTGACCAATTTTTGGCTGTTAAGATAATGTGCCTGTCAGCCAGGGAGGAATGGAAAGGGCAGCTTTGTCTTTTCCTTGACTTCCACAAAACAGAAGTTACCTGGGCTCCTCAGGTAGCTAGCTGTGCTTTTAGACAGAAAGGAAAGATGAGGTTTTGAAGACCTGAGCTCTCCCTTCATCTAGAGAGTTAACTTCAGGTGACCAAGTGATTGTCATAGCTGATTGTCATAGCCAAGTCCTAGTTCCTGAAGACAGTACCATGGCTGGGTATAATTTTCTTGGAGGGTGGGGGAGGATGGGTGATTTTACTTTAACACACAGAGGATCCTTCTAGAAGAGAGGAGGTAGAAGAGGAAGATCTGCTAAGAAGACCTTTGAGGCTTCCGGTAACATGGTGGAGTGACATAAATCCAGGTCACTTACTCAGCCTGGCGGTGTATTAAAACTATTTTGGGGTTTGCTAAAAATATTTATGAGAATGTTTAGACATGTGAACTTTTACCACTTTAAATCCTTGGTTCCCTAGAACTTTTGAACAGTGCAGACTGCCTTAAGCAGGAGCCACAGGCTGGAGGTGCCCTCTCAGGCTCTGAGTCCCTGCCCTCATCCGAAAGGCTTTGCACATGAACCAGGCTCTTAAAATAGAATGGGCAGAGTGGCGGCCACATGAGAAGTTGTGGAGACTCACTTAAAGTCCTGAAATGCCAGACTCTCACTCTCGGGGAGAACTTTCCCACTTCAAGCCAGAGCCACAGAATCCTAGGGAATACTTCTCTTCTCGGGAACACACGGAGGGACAGTCTCAAGACCTGAGCCACTCCCTAGAAGTTAATTCTTGGGGGATTGCTCATGCATTGTGCGAAGCTGGGCTGGGTGGAAGTGCTGCCTCAGGGGAGTGGGCAATCCCTACCACAGTGGAATTTCTAACTCACACTTCTGCTCCTTTGGGTCAGTGGCCAAATTCCAGCTGCTGCTTCCTGGACAGGTTTTCCCAGAACACCCCAGGGGGCGGGGGGGGGGGGAGAAAAAAGGTCTTCTAGTCCTTATTGTTTAGAACCGCACACCCCCCCCCCAGCCCACCTCACCCCCAATGCATGCAAATGTGGAAGGTGGCAAGTCTGCCAATGAGCAGCCAGAGGCTGATAACTTCCAAGCTGGGCCCAGTGCCTGCTGTATGTTTGACTGCGTGGAAAAACACACACAGGCTTGCCCTAGCTCTGCATGGCAGTGAGTAATTCACTTTTTCACATTGTTTTTGTCTTTCCTCTGTTTCCTTTCTGCCTCAGGAAAGTTTGGGTTGGGCTTGTTGACTCAAAGGCACTGAGACACACCCCCCCCACACACACACACATATGTTCCTTTTTCTCCGAGGCACAAAGACCCACGCCTCCAACCCCCTGCATTTAAGCCTGTTGTTGGTGAACTCCGCTGCACCTTGCATGGGGTGGAGACTATTTCCCCTCCAGGTGCTTCAGCCCAGAGAACAACAGTCACTATCTTCATGCAGATGAGCGCTCTGATTATGCAAGACAATCAAAGTGAGAGCTACCCCCCCCCCCAGGGCTGCCCATTTATTTACAGTTCAGAAGCAACTGAGTGGACTTTCAAAGCCACCTTTGCCAGCCGGCCCTGCGGGAGGAGAAGACACCCCTGTTGCTCTGCAGAGGTGCCCCATAGGAAGCCCCTAGGCCCCTGGCAGGCTCTCCGGAGCTCCCCCACCTCCATCCCTCAGTCTGCTTTGCTCATAGATAAGCATCAGTTTGCATGAGCCCTGGAACCTAATACACACTAAAACAGGAGAACTAGAAAAGTCCCGGGTAAGGCAGGAGTCCATGCCCCAGATGCCAACCGCTCCCAGAGAGGCGGGACTTGTGAAATCCACTGCCTAGGGCTGCCTGTTGCACACTGCCTTGTTCACCCAGCAGGTCCAGGGTTGATGATGGTAATAGATTCTTCTACTGTGGAGAGCCTGGAAGCTCAGCTTTGCCCATGGTGGGTCTACTAGCAGTAGAGGACAGGAAGGATCTGTCTGGATCTTTCTACCCAGGTGTGCTCTGCCCCACCTTGTAAAATTAGGAGGCACACAACCTTCTCTGCCTTAGGGATAGTTAGAGCCCTGGAGAGGTGGGGAGCTGCTTCCAAAGCAACCTTGGGATCCATAGCAGGGCCCTAGAGAATCAGCTAGAAAAGCTCTAATAGAAAAGAGCAACAACTGTGTGTGCCCCAGGACTGTGTGTCCACTGACGGAGATGTCAGAAGTCAGGACAGGAGAGCCTGCCCAGCAGGAAGCATCTTACTGCTCTCTCACTCAGAGTCCTGTCAGGATCACACTCTCTCTCTCTCTCTCTCTCTCTCTCTCTCTCTCTCTCTCTCTCTCACACACACACACACACACACACACACACACACCCTTGGGTCATTTCTATGGTCATTGCATTTCTGGGGTGCCAGCTCCTCTCCAGCAGCCATCTCCCCTTAGAAGGCTTCCTACCGACCCCTGACTTCATCTCCAGTTTCCCACTTCATGTACAACCCCGTGCCTCTTCCACTGGCACCCAAGAATCCTGCCCAGAAACTCAACACCCATGCCTCAGGCATTCCCGCCCGCCCCCGCCCCCAACCCCCCCCCCCCCCATTCTCTCTGCATGGCCCTGCACTTCTGCAACTACCCACTTGTAGACTGCCAGCTCTAGTTCCCAGAGGCTGCCTAAAAGGACAAGGAGGGACTGAGCCAGTATGCCAGTATGCTTCCTGGAGCTTCAGTCCTTAGAGGAGGACTGGGCGTGCCTCCTCAGCCTCCAGTGCCTCTGGCCTGTCCCCTAAGTGTTGCTTTCCTACACCCAAACTTCCAGCGATCTCCGAGCTTCAGCCGGGCTGAGGAGAGCCCCCAACATGCCTCTCCTGCTCTCCCAATCTTGCCCTGGCACCGCAAGGATCTGGAGGGTTATCCGCCAGGCAGCTGCAGCCTAGTGAGGAGGCTTGAACTTTTCCTTGTGCTCAGCGCCACCCGCCCGCCCGGGGAAGACAACAGAGGCTGCAGCCTGGGCTCGGGCAGGAGCTCCAGCTGTCTGGACAATGGGGGCCCAAGGGGCTGGGGGTAGTGGGCCTGCGCTATGCAGAGGAGACCGGGGACGGTGCTCAGGCTCCTTTCAGCCCGGAGCTGGAAGACCCCAAAGCCGGAGCGGCGGGCGCCTTGCTTTGAAAGACAGCAGCAGCCGGGCTGCGGAGATCCGCTGGCGGGAGGTGCCTTGCAGCTCGCCAGCCGAGCTGGGCGAAGAGAGGACGAGCGCCCCGGGAAGTCAGTGATGCCAGCTCCGGCCTCTCCCAGCCCGGCAGCCGGCTGAACCGAATGGCTCTTCCCCACCCCACCCCCCGCCCCCTGGCTAAGGCACTGGGCTACGGGGCAAGCACAATCCCTAGGAGTCGCCTCGAAAGGAGTGTGTATCCAATGCACGAACCTCTGGAGGAGGCGAACCAAAGTTACCCTACTTGATGTCAGCCAGGATGTCGCCTTTGCTTGCAAAAAGGCTCTGTCTTCCCTAGAATGAGCTTACACACACACACACACACACACACACACACACACTAGTCGGCAAGAGGAGCCAAGCTCCTCTAGGATCGGAGCTGAGGGTGACCTCGCATCTGAGCTAGCGGGGTATATCTGCACGGCGGCTAGCAGAAGCCCCGCGACCCTCCGATTGCTTCTGGCCATCACCAAGCAGGGCGATCTTAATGCAGAAAGCTGGTGGGAGCGCGCTGACTGCGGCTCACATTCCCTACCTGGGACAGCAGGACGCACAGGGTGAGCGGAGTTCTCGGCTGCATCTTGCCCGACTAGAAGAAGCGCCTGGCGGCGTTTGCATTCACACACGCGGCTGCACTGAGCATATTTTCCGTGGGAGCCAGCCTTTGAGGAGAGGCTCTGCCTCGCCAGCCAGCCAACTTCCCAAATAGATCAGCGGCAGCATCGCGAAAGCATTGGGTAGCGGCTGATGACCAGGACCAATGGCTTTACAAGAAGGATTCCTTCATAACGCTCCCTCGTTTTGCATGGCAGATAGGGGCGAGCACCTCGCAGGGAGAGAGCCCCCTCCGAGCAAGGAGGCGGCACGTTGGCTTTTTTTTTTTTTTTTTTTTTTTTTTTTTTTTTACTCCTAGTGCCCAGCCTCACAAATCAGGCTGGGCAATGCCAGCTGATTCCACTTTCCCTAAGAAGGGGAATTGCACCCGGGACCGGCAGCCACTTCTAACACATTGCGAAAAAAAGATTCTCTTTATTAAAATGTTAATAAGATCCACTTTATTCCCAATAAATCACATAAAATGACCCCCGCAGTCCCAGCTCTCTATGCCCTCAGAGCCTTGCTGGTAGATTTCTTTGGCTTTGTTTTTCGTTCGCCCTCTCCCCCTCAACCCCCCCCTCCATCGGCCCCCAAAGTGGCTCAGCCACCGGTGGTGTTTGGTGTTTTTCTGCCATCACCACAAATCACAGAGTGGACAGATCAATTCTAGCTTGCAGGAAAAATCCATCAAGGAGCAATAGATTTTATTAACTGCTCAGGTGAGGGTGGGACTAGCCGACACTCCACAAGCATGAACCAAAGCCAGAGTCATGGCTTGAGAAAATTCTCTTTCCCCCCCCTGTGGATGTGACCTTTCAGAGTCCCTGAGCTATTCCCAAGGGCTCGCAACAGTGCTAGCCATGGCTCAAGGAGTCCTAGAGTTGGGGAGTGTTGGAGATTAGAGGAACAGGGACATGTAAGGCGGTTCTTCCCTCGCAGAGATCTAAAGCTAAGACAGTAAAGTCCTTATTTTCGTGCAGCCTTCTTCCTGAGAGGACTTATGGGTTTTACAATAAAAGGCATTTATCCATCTGAGATAGAAAACTTGGGCCGCAAAAAAAAGTTTAGAAAACTAAAACACTAACTTTCAACTACAACTGAGTTGCCGTGATTTGGACAAATGAGCTTCCTAGTGGCCAAAGCAATATGAAAAAAAAAAAAATGAATGGCATCATTTTTTGATGTAGAAAATGTGTATAAGTAACCCGGCAGTGGTGGCGCACGCCTTTAATCCCAGCATTTGGGAGGCAGAGGCAGGCCGATTTATGAGTTCGAGGCCAGCCTGGTCTAGAGTGAGTTCCAAGACCCCGCCATGATTACACAGAGAAAGCCTGGCCAATAAATAAATAAATAAATAAATAATAATAATAATAGTAATAATAAATGAAAAAAGAAAGAAAGTAAAGAAAATGTGTATAAGTTACATTCAATACTAGTATCAATATATCAGGTGGCATCTGTCACAGCGAGACACTGAGCAATAGGCCAGTGGGTTTGGAAAATATTTCAACTGCCAGCACAGGGCCTGGGATGATGAGACAGTGATTGGTATGTATTAAAGAGCAGATAGCTAAGTCAATCAAGAACTAGCAGACAGTAAGGAGGACCCCAGAGTCTGGAACTGAACTAGCCTGCTGACACCCCAGCTCTTTATTCAGAGCAAGTTGCCCAGACTTTGCGTCTCCATTTGTCTCCTGGCTAAAACTCCTAAGGTCACACTGCGGATGCAGCGGCAACTAATTGAATGAGCACCTCACCCACTCAAACTGACATGCTTTCTAAAATCCCTCCCTTGTCTGCCCCTTGGCCATAAGGTCACTGCATGTGATTCTCCCCCACCCCCATCCCCATCCCCCAAGAGCCTTCAGGACAATGCTTTCATGTCTGGTGCTTGGTTGTTTTAGCCAACTACACACATTACAGATAGCAATGCCATCCAGAGAGCCCACAGACGATATTGAGGAAACCACTGCCTCATCCGTTCTCATCTGATCGCCTAAATAGCGCCACCTGCCCTGAGAATTTCATAAACATGTCCTTTAGTGGATGGCATACCATAAAGAGGACAGTGTGAGAGAGAGCCATGTGTATAGAAATCCATCCCCACGTTGCTGCTCAGAGATAGCAGACAAGCTCGGAGTCTATAGAGATCCAAATAAGGACATCTGGAATTTCTCTATTAGTCTCTATTCCAGGAAAACGGTCATCTGGTCAACCAGGTGCCAGCTACTCTGAGACCAGAGGTTAGCAAATATAGACAAGGAGACAGGAAGGGGGGACAGATCAGCTCAGAGGATGGGAAATCAAGGTAACGATGCACTGGTAGAATCGGAAGGTCTTCCCTTATCTTCATAACAACAGCCTTGCCCAGGGAGGCCACTCATTGAGTAGGGAGGGTCCTAGATGCCCTTAATGACAGTTGGTGTCCTGCCTTTATACTTTGGTCAGCCTTCATGCGCTCTCCCTAATCCATCATCCTTAGTGTCTCTCACAAAATGTACCTAGTCTTCCACCTTCTAAGTAAATGTCAGGGCTAGACTTGTTTCCAATTGGGATGTAGCACATGACCAGATCTAGCCAAGGAGCTGTGATTGAGAGTGGCATGTGTCACTGCAAGGCTGGGGTGTTTGTTTCATGGCCACTGTCAGACAGGTCAGTTTGTTTCTCTGGTAATAGGAATCAGGAGCATTTGTGCAAAGTGCCTTTACTGGGGAGTATTCACAGATAAACAGCTGCAGGAAGACAGTGTAGAAACAGATGTGAAGAAAGTGTAGTCACAACAGAGGCCATGACCATCCCAGAGCCTCCAGCTTAGAACAGCCCTTCAGACTTTACCCTGGTGATGTTAGAGGTTTACTGGGTTTTTGTTTGTTTGTTTTGTTTTTAGATTTATTTATTTTATGTATATGAGTACACTGTCACTATCTTCGACACACCAGAAGGGGGCATCAGATCCCGTTATAAACTCCCAGGTCTATGGGTTTGTTTTTGGTTTTGGTGGGTTTTTTTTTGTTGTTGTTGTTTTGTTTTGTTTTTTGAACTAATTAAGCCATTAGTTAGATTTATGCCCCACCACCACCACCACCCCCAAGTCATGAGTGAGATGATTTGGCTTGGCCAAGGGCAGTTCTCTTGTCTGATCTCAAATCCATCACACACATGCATAGCTGAGGTGATGGCCTAAGACACAGATGGCCCTGCAGGTTTGATGGTTTCAGCAAAGACAGATGCAGCTTGTGAATTGGAATCTTGACCATCCCACGCCAGCATCCCTGGGTTTCTGTTCTGGGAGCTTCGACTCTCCAGAAGGAAAGCTCCAGTCGGGTTTTGACTCTAAGGATGTCTTTTCCTCACTATTTCCTTGCCTCTTCTTCTACAAACTCACCAATGCTAGGAAGAGTCTCAAGACTTGAGGTGTTCCTAAAAATACTTGGGGGACTCTGGCTCTCTAAGCTTAAAATGGCCGGAAGAGTCTTGTCAGCAGGCTAAGGGCTGGGATGGGTCCTGCAGGATCCACCTACATTGAACTAGTAGCTTTGACACTCTTAAGTCTCAATTTCCATTCAATAGAATGGGACTCCTAATGTGGTTACACTCCAAGAATGGCTGCAAAGCCCAAATATGATTTGGTCCCTTCTCTCCCCACCCCCACCCCCGGTCCATCCCCCTCTATACTCAGAAAATGTGATTTGGTCTTAAAACATGGGATGGAGTTTCGTTCAACCAAGACAGAAAATAAATCATTTCCTTCTGATGATAAAAGGCTTCTAAAAAGAAAATCTATTTTTTCTTTTGTTTATGTGGTTCCGCTTGTTTTCCTTTTGGGACCCTAGTGGGGAAATTTCCACTGATGGATTGATCAATGGTGGCCAATACTGCCCAGTCCTGAGAGCTACAGCTCTCTACCTGTCCCCACTCTGCCTCCTCTATGCCAGCCCTCAGCAACCACTGTAGCGGATGGAAAACTGTCTTTAGACCCATGTCTTTAGACCCTTTCAAGGGACTTCAACTTGGCCGGAGAAGTGACAGATCATCTAACAGCCAGCAGCTGCCTCCTGTGAGTGCCAGGGGTTGGGACTATTTCCTCTGCTTGGATGATGTGGCTGAATACATTCCAGAGTGAAGAAATGGCTGTGGATGTGTGCATGCTTGTGTGTATGTGCACAGGAACATGGGATATGTGTATGCATTTGCACATGTGGA
The DNA here is from genome assembly GCF_978045245.1 of Mus caroli. Taxonomy (NCBI): domain Eukaryota; kingdom Metazoa; phylum Chordata; class Mammalia; order Rodentia; family Muridae; genus Mus; species Mus caroli. The sequence goes on from NW_028227265.1 coordinate 11,157,950, forward strand.
TGCATGATAGCAATAGGTGTATAGTATAGCCAAGACACATTTTTCAAGTTTTGCCTGGACCATTGTTGGTAACAGAACAATGGCAAAATAAATAGGCACTTCTATGAGAAGAGACAGCTCAGAGTGACTGGAGGATGCTGCTGGATATAACGGACATACTAAGGCAGAATGGAAGGAAGTCTATGCTATACACTAACCAATGAGTCTTGATACTAACCATGCTGTCAGCCTAAGATGGCACACGATCCTTCACTTCTCTTTGGCCAGGGAAGCACCCACTTTTCCTAAGCCAGAAGCCTGTTCTAGACCTCTCCAGAGCCCTCTGTGACACTCAATATCTCACTCCAACCAGCATCTCCTGCTCTACCTTGAACTTGGCTATGGGGCTGGTGGGGAACAAGAAACAATGGCAGGCCAGCCAAGTCCAAGTCTCAAGAGGCCCTCTCTGCTTCAGCTCTCTCTCTTTAGGCATAGGTGAGGGATGGATGAACTCCTGACTCCCACAAGAGCACCTGTTTAAATGCATGGTCCCCGGGTGCTGGTGCTGCTTCCAAAGGTGATAGAACCCTTAGAATGTGAGGCCTGGCTGGATGAAATGCATCTCTGGTGGACACAGGCCCTGAGGTTGATAGACAGGTGGACACTTCCAGTCCTGCCTCTGTTTGTTTGTTTGTAATTTTTCTTTGTTGTTGTTGTTGTTGATGATGATGATATTGATGTTTATTCCACTAAGATGAACAAATGACTATCATTTGCTTCCACCACCACCACAGATCACCTGTGGCCACCTCAGCCCTCAAGAACAAACCTGAGCCAACCTCTCCTCTCTCAAGTTACTGCTTGCCAGAAGGTATTTGGTGATAGGACGCGAAAGGTAGCTAACAAGGTTTTTGTTTGTTTGTTTCCATGTTTGTTTTGATTTTGTTTTTGTTTTCTGCATCTGTGATGGTGGTGCACTCCAACAAAAACTGACTTGGGGAGGAAAAGGTCTATTTCATCTCACCTGTTACAGTCTGTCCGTTGTTGAAGGGAGCCAGGACAGGTAGAAACCTAGAGGAAGGAACTGAAGCCGAGACAACGGAGTACAGAAACCATGGCTTCCGCTCATTGTCTTCATGGCACCTGTTGAGCTAGCTTTCTTATATAATGCAGACCCACCAGACCAAGGCTGCGCTGCTCACGGGAGAGTGGGTCATCCTGTAACAATTAGCAAACAAGAAAAATGCCTCACAGACATGACCAAGCACCAATCTGATGGAGGCAATTCCTCCATTGAGACTCCCTCTTCCTGACTCTAGCTCATGTAGAGTTGACGGTAAAAACCACTACACCCACTTTCCTTGTGATCTCTCCTAAACCTTGAAACAGCGTTTGTAGGCAAGCTTGCTGGGGTGAACATGAAGGTGTTTGGAGATCTGTGGAGGACACTTGGAGTATGGCATCCTCTTGACTCTTCTTCAGCAAGGGAAGAGCCACACAGAGGGATAAGACAGGAATGAGCTCCTTAGGTCTCTTTAAGCCTGTGAACATGTTTAAAAGAACCAGTATTTGTGTACAGCAATGGGTATGAGCTGGGCTGTATGGTACACACACACACACACACACACACACACACACATTTCCAGTTCACTCTGCATGCCGTTGAAGAAGTGACAGCTCAGCTTTCTGCTCCCTGCTCCCTTCCCTCCATGGCATAAAGGACTCCTGTCTCTATGGAGCCATAAGCTAAAATAAACTCTCTCCCATAAGTTGCTTTTAGACATAGTATTTTGTCACAGCAACAAGTGACTAATGTGGGACATTGGGTTTCCTCAGCTAAATGGGCCAGTGCCTGTGGGACTCCTTCCTTCCTTCCAACAGTGGGCATTCAGACACCAACCTTAACCTTAACTTCTGACTGAAAAGCCATTAAAGCTCCCTCTAGGTGTCTCCCTTATTTCAAATCAGTGGCTGGGGTTATATCTTCACCTAGAGCCAAAACAGATCAGTTCAGCAATGCAATGTCTCTCAGAGCATGGACATGGACCAGGGATGGTCATACCAAAAAGGTAAAATTTCAGATGACTTCCCTACACCTCATTTGGGAACTCGGGGGAGGAGGGTCTACATTCTGTACTTTACCACACGGGAAGTATGTGCAAGAACCACCACTCTTGAGAGTCCTGCATAGCTCAGTGATATGCATTTGGTCACTGCAGACTGCTCAGGGAGAGGGTACTGAAGACCAGTCCTGGAGCTAGGCCAACCTTCCTCACACTGCGACCCCTGAATACAGTCCCTCAAATTATTTCGTTGCTACTTTATAACTGTAATGTTGCTGCTGTTATGAATCAAAAGGTAAATAAATACCTGCGTTTTCTGATGGTCTCGGTTGACTCCTGTGAAGGGACCACTGAGTAGGCAGCAGGGAGAGTGATGATGTGGTGAGGTTTGAGCGATTAGGAAACTGATTCTGAGAAGGAAGATATAACCCTGTCAAAAAGGTACTACAGGAGGTTTGTGAGTCTTGAAGAAGCACAAGTCACAGGGGGGTGGGGTTGAGGGTGGGGGCGGGGAGGTGGGGATGGGGGCGGGAGTATGGTGAGGAGTGGGAGGAGCTTAGCGCCATCAGGTCCCCTGCGGCTGTCAGGTTTTATCCTGGTATTCCACTTACTAGGAGCGGGCCTTTTGTAAATATTGAGTGAAAAATAAATAAAAGCAAAATATTGCTCATAATACCACACTAGCTTTTATTTTTTATTTTTATTTATTTTTATTTTTTATTTTTATTTCTTTATTTTATTTTGTTTTGTTTTGTTTTTTTCGAGACAGGGTTTCTCTGTGTAGCCCTGGCTGTCCTGGAACTTACTCTGTAGACCAGGCTGGCCTCGAACTCAGAAATCCGCCTGCCTCTGCCTCCCAAGTGCTGGGATTAAAGGTGTGCTCCACCAACGCCCGGCTCCACACTAGCTTTTAAAGGAACGTGAAGTTGACTCCTCACGGTCCCAACTAGGTGAACTGTAAAATATTAGTCCCTGTGTGGCAGGCATGTGTGTGTGTGATGGGTGTGTTATTATTTATCTACTTACCAGGCATGCCCTGAGACAAGACTTCTCCTAATGTCCCCAAGGTCCCTAAAGCACAACCCCCAGCCTGACACATCTGGTCTCCTGAAGGGGACCTCTAAGTTAGAGCAAAGGGGAAACAGGAAAAGGGGACATTTGAAGAAAGGGCTAGTGACCAGCCGATGACAACAGAAGAGGCTGAGCTACTGGGGGGTCCTGATTAAATGTCAGCCTCAATTCCGTTGCCAGGGGAGGCCTCGTTCAAGCCGCTCAAAGGAGGAGTTCAATTTCTCAGCCCCATTTTACATCACTTCTTACATTTGATTGAAGCCGGGACAGACTTTATTGAAGGCTCTTGTGCTGTTTAGAAGATAACAGGCTGAACTCTTTGTCTCCGGGTTCTCCGCAGCGAGTGGGGCCGGATGGCCTGGCAGTCTCTCCTGACTCCCAGCACAGCGTCTGGTACATAGCGCAAGCTTATGCAGGAGAAGATGTTCCTAACACAGTAGAGCAGCTATGCCTGCTCCTCACTGGTCCCTGCACCGGATCCTGCCTTACCACAGGTGGAATGACCAGGGAACTTCCATGCCTGTGATTTTGTCCTTGTGGCTGCGGGTAGGTTGTCGGGGACAATGAGGTAGAGGAGGCAGGCAGGCAGTTTCTGGGCTGCAGGAATTCTGTCACTGATAAATCACCCTGAGAAAAAAGCAACTTAGAGAAGAAGGGGATTGTTTCAGCTCCAGGTTACAGTCCATCAAGTTAAGACAACAGGGAGCTGGAAAAGCTATTCACATGACACCCACGGCCAAGAGCAGCACGCATGCCTAGTGCGCATGCCCAGTGCGCATTGCCCAATGCTCAGCTACCTGCTCAGCCCCAAACCTAGGAATGGTACTCACATTCAGGCTGGGTCATCCCACATCAATTAAGACAATCCCCCCGCAGACATGTCCACAGGTCAACCCAATCTAGATAGATAATCCCTCACCGAGAGTCCTCTTAGGGGACTTAGGGTGTATTAACAATTGAAAGTAGCCAGCACACTGTCCTACACAACTGCCATCTGCATGAAAACTGCACTTGTGTCCTGGCCATTGGCTGCTCCAACAAGACGAGGAACCTGTGAAGCTAAGCCGGCCCTAGCTCAGCCCAGATACGCACTGCCTGTCCCACTGGGTGGCTCAGTTCAGATTCACCAAGTCCCGGTCTCCCATGAATATGTACAAAGCGATGCTTAGCATGATGAGGCCGACAGAGAGCTGGGACTTTTTGTTATTCAGACACAAAACCCTGATGCGTAGATCTGCTGTAGTTTGAAGGTGGACTGTCCCCGACGCAGACTTCTGTGTTTGGATACTTGGTTCTTAGCTGATAGCTTTGTTGTGGAAGGTTGTGAAGCCTTTTGGAGTAAGAGGCATAGCTGGTGTAGGTAGATCACCATCACTGACTGAGCCTTTCTTTTAGCGTTATAGCCCAACCCAATGGTCTTCTGAATGTCCTGCTTCCTGATCCTTAAGTGAACAAGCTGCAAGACAAGCTCCCACCACTAGGGGCAGAGTCACCCAAGCTGCCATGGTACACGGAATCCTATCTTCTGAAACCTCGGGCCCAAAGGATCCCTTCTCCCTTTAACCTGTTCCTGCCAAGATTTTTCGTCTTTGTTTTCTAATCACAACTGTATAAAAATAACTAATCCAAACACCATTCTTTGAACTGTACTCTGCTCAGGGTAAGGCTGAAAAATAAACTCACTTTTTTTTTTTTTTGGCATAGGCATTTACATGAGCATATCCCGTAATTAATGTTCTTAATAATCACAAATCCAAGTCCTCAACAATGTCTCAAGGTACCCAGTGGCCCTCTCCTTTCACCCAGCTAATCCTGGCTCCCTGCCTCCTCCAAGGCAAATCTCCTGGTTCCGCTTGGAACGGTACAGCAAAGCTGCTTCGTTCCCGGGCGGTTTCCCTCCCCCAGAAGGATTGTAAGGCCATCACTCTGACAATTACTAGGGAAAATTTATTTACAGTGCAGTGCGGATCCCTGAACAATCGCAGCCGTTGCATTCATTTGCAATGTAATCCAAATCTGCCAATGCCTCTGTAGATAAGCTGCTGTTCCCACAGAAGGAAAACCCACCCAGCTAATGGTGTCTGCCGTCTTTTAGGAATAGACCAAGGTCAGGGCCACTGTAACGAGTGGGGGAAAGTTAATCTGTGGAAGCAAGTTAAGCACAGAAAACTACGTTTTAATGACTCTGAATGTGTGACAGCTGCCGGGGATTTAACTGAGGCAAGCTCCACACACTTTTGTTTCTTACCCCGAGCCTCTGTAGGTTTGAAATGGCTCACATGCAACTTCTGTTAGGTCAAAGACGATGTCTCCTGTTGCCTGTATATGGCCTGCCACACAGCAGACATTCAATAGCCAGGAAGGAGATGATCTTTGCTTGTCCCGGCTGAAGGACTACCGGACACTACACCTTTGGTGTCTAGGCAGCCGTCTGCCTGGTAGTGTTTCTTAAACTGTGTTCACTGAAGGATTCCCGCACTGGGGAGATGGTTCACTGGGTAAAGTGTTAGCGTCCTAAGCATGAGGACCCAAGTTCAGATACCCAGTGCTAAATAAATAAATAAATAAATAAATAAAAGCAAGCCAGGAATGGCCCTGTGCAGTTGTAATTCCAGTGCTTGGGTTGGGGAACCCCAGAAATTTGCTGGCCAGCCAGTTTAAATAAATGGCAAGCTCTAAATTCAATCAGACACGTCCCTCACCTCTCTCTTTCTCATACACACACACACACACACACACACACACATCCCCATTCCCTTGTAAGGCTCTATAAGACAATGCCCACTCTCTATGCTGCTCCTGTTTCTACAGAATGAAGTTCAAGAGTAAGCATGCCTTCATTAAGGAGGCCACGAACTTCTCACACAGTGCATGATGGGTAAGGAGAGATGGCCCCAGCCTGTGGAGTCTTGCAAAGCTACCTCCTATCTCCCTTCCCCAATTTCCTTCATTTGCCCTCTGCCCTTTGCTGGCTGTATTCCACTATCAGTCAGCAAGTCATCAAACAAGCTAAGCTCTCCCCTAACCGTGGGTTCCTGTGCATACCAGTCTCTCTGCCTAGTAGACTCCCCCCCACCAATGTCTTTGACCCTTGGGCCCATCTATAGGTCATCTCTGCAGAGAAAGGCCTTTCATTTGTCAGCTCACACATGGTAAGCTCATGCCTTACCCCACCCCTATGCCTATTCTTCACTGACCCTTTAATCCTCTACCACCAGGTTCCTTGTTGTGGCTCCTCTTCCCTGGTGCTTCCCTCAATGGATGCCGAGATCTGTCTGCTAGTGCTCACTGTTCTGTGGTTGGTTCACCAGGAGCATGCAGGACTTTACCGTTTAAGAAATAAATGGGCTTAAGAAATAACAGTTGAAGAAATAAATACAGTTTAAGAAAGAAAATGGCCAGGGTCTGCCAAGAAACCACCCAGCCAAAAATAAAACATTAAAAAAAAAATCTGTCCAGAAATAAGTGTGCACATTTTAATGGCTGATACCAGGTCCTGGAAGACCCTGCTGAACACACAGGGTCTAATGGACTGTGGGACAGGCCCTAGATAAACGGAGGGTACCCTTTCCCAAGGTGAATTGAGAGGATGGGGCAAGCAGGGACAAGACTGAGCAAGGCAGGGTGGAGTGCTTTCACTGTGACTTTTCCTGCCTTGACAGGTCAGGAATTCGTCTCAAACCTCTTCCAAGTGCCAGGTTCTTGTACATGTCATGAATCTATTGATTTGCTGTTTGTCCCCAAGGGGCTCTGGAGCCCACAGTGTCAGGACTGAAGACCAAGTATTCTCATAGCTTGTCATAGAGCCGGGTGGGAGACAGGCAGGACTCAGCAGACTTCCAGAAGATGCCTCTGGCCCCGTTCTTATTACTTGGGAGTTTAAATGGTTATGTTTTCTGGGACTTCCCTAACTCTCTTATTCTGAATAAATTGCTTGCAGCCCCTAAGTCATCCTCTCTTAACAAGGAAAGATTCAAGTAAAATTCATTTACTCATTCACTCATTCAAAAAATTGTTTTGATAACAGGAATCTAGTTATAATTAAAAGCAGAGATTTTCCCAGAATCGAAGTAATTGACAAAGTGTGCCAAGATCCAGCTCTCAAGTCTGGGATCTATATTATCACCGGGGTAATTCTTAATTCAACCAGGACGTGCTCAGTGTCTGTCTTGACGCAGGCCTTACCTCCTTCAGGACATAAATAAGAAGAAATCCATCCCTGAATTCTGTAGTATCAGCAAGATCTTTCCATGGTGGAGGGGAGGGCAGCAGGGAAGAGAGTCCTCATTCAGTCAAGTGTAAAACACAAGGACCCCAGTTCAAGTCCCCAGTAGCCACATGAAAGCTGAGCATTGTGGTGCATGGGTGTAGCATATCACTGGTATTGGGGAGGGACAGGCTGGTCCCTGGAGTTCTCCGGTCAACCAGAACAACCGAATCATTGACCTTTGACCCCTGTCTCAAATAATAAGGTTGAGAACAGTAGCGCGAGACACCCGACATTAACTCCCGGCCTCCACCTGCACCCACACACAGGCACACACACACATGTGCTCAAGCACACACACACACACACACACACAAGCACACACACATGTGCTCAGGTGCACACACACATTCACACACACTCACATGCACATACACACGTACATGCACACACACATACACGCAATGCACACACACATGCACACACACAGTTGCACACACCTTCCAATGGCAGCTTGAGGCCCTAATATTCCAATCCAAATCTCTATCTTGGCAGGAAACACTAAGCCGGGGTGGGGGGGATATTCCACCAGTTTCACTCTCCCCCAGTGAAGGCTCAAGCTCCAACCACACAGAGCCCCCCTGAGGTCTCTCCATCTCCTGGGAGATTGCATCATCTTCAGTACCCTTCCCCTCCTGCTTCCTTCCAGGTCTCCCCCTCCCCTCTCCCCTGTCCCACGTGTAAGTCCACTTGGTGGCCATAGAGCACCATTCAGAATCTCACCCGTCACCCCCTTCCCCTCCAGATCCTCTCAGCAATACACTGAGTGCAAGTCATTCGTTTGCAGGTGTCCCCCTGGAGCCTTCTGAATCAAGGAACCAGCTCCAGTTCTCTCCCACACCCTTCGCGCTGAGCTCACACAGGACTCCCATGTAATGTCTGTGCATTAGTGAATAAATTCACACATCAGAAACAGTTAGGAGAGCTGGGACATTCATTAAACATAAGGCACTTACCCAAACCCTTCATACTCAGGCATCCCTGCTTGGGTCCTTGCCAGCTTTGTACGAAACACACTGACTTCCCTCCACTGACGACTGTGGACTGTGACCAGCCAACCTTCCCTGGGTGAAGGGACCTAATGGTGTTAGCTTACAGGTCTGAGCCCCTGAGATGCTGGGCTGCCTTTGCTGCCTCTCTGTGCAGCCATGAAGACCACACCTCCCCTGGAAGCCCCAGCCTTCCCTTTCTCTGACTCCCCTTAGAGTCAGATTCTACTCCTCTGACACTCACCAGAGCCGGGCCAGGCAAGCGACTTAGCTCATCACTGTTGAGCTCTGGCCACCTGCCAAGAACTGTACCACATGGTGGGAATAACTGGAGAAATAATAAGGACTGTTGCCCAAGAACTAATCAAGAGCCTAATTGTTTTGTCTTTAAATTTACTGGTTTATTGTTTTTATTTAAAATATTGTCATATTTGATTTTATTATTATTATTATTTAATTATTTCAACCCGGCCTGATAGTACAAGCCTGTAGCCATGGTGATTACAGCAGGGGAATCTTAAACTCAAAGCCACTTAGTAACACCCTCTCTCAAAATTCAAAACAGGTCTCCAGCCAAGGAGGCAGGGAGGCAGGGAGACAGGAAGTCTAACTGCAGATCTTGACTTCTCCCCCAGGTCCTCCAAAATCAAGCCCCAGTCCCACGGCCAGCTCTGTAACAGACTACCTGTTGTGGGCTCTCCTTCCTCTCCACCCCCATCGTCAGTGGACCATAAAGATACTAACCCTCCAACCCTCCTTCCCCATGCTCATTGCTTTATTCCAGACCCCAGTTCCAGCAGCCATTCCCTAAGATCCCACAGGGCACTTTGTCCAGTGAAACAGTTAGGCTAAACTGCAGACCTTCACCTCTCCCTCCAAGCCCAATCCCCCAGTCTCATCCCCAGCTCTGTAGCAGGCTGCCTTCTGCATCTCTCCTCACTTTCTGCTCTCATTACCAGGGAGCTAAGCAGATCCTGATGAAACATTCAACTTTCCTCCCTCTTATGGATGCCCTCAGCACTGCTCAGCCAATTCTTATTCCTTAGCGTCAGCTCCCAGTACCTAGAATCTTGAGTAGCCACACTTATCAGAACCCCAGAAGAATTTCCTACTAGGCACCATACAGACACCACACTCACCAGAGATGGCAAGAGAAACCAAGGACCAAGAAAAGATCAGATATCAGCTCCTATAATTATAATATTTCCAAACCCAGATGTCTAGACCCCAGCAGAAAAACACAATCAGTAACAACCAGCACAATATGTCTCTACCAGAGTCTGACAACACCACCATAGCAAGCCCATCATCTTTTTTTGCTTCATCCAAGAAACACACCTTAACACCAAGCATAAACATCACCTTAAGGTAAAAGGATAGAAACAAATATTTCAAGCAAACGAACCTAAGATGCAAGCTGGTATAGTCATTTCAATAGCTGACAAACTAGACTTCAAATGAAAACTAATGAGAAGAGATGGGGGGAAATGCTACATACTCACCAAAGACAAAATCCACCAAGTAGACATTGCAACTCTGAATGCACCAAACACAAGAATGACCAAGTCTGTAAAAGAGACACTACTATATCTTAAATCATATATTGACCCTCACTCACTTACAGTGGGAGACTTCAGCGCCTCATACTTGCCAGTAGACAGGTCATCCAGACAGCAACTAAACAGAGAAATGTTGCAGCTAACTGATGTTATAAACCAAATGGACCTAACACATATTTACAGAACATTTCACCAAACATAAAAGAATACACCTTTTGGTCCTTTCTCCAAGATTGACCACATATTTGGACATAAAATAAGTTTCAAAGGGAATAAGAAAATTGAAATAACACCCTGCATCCTATCTGACCACCACAGATTAAAACTGGATACCAAACAAGAGAAATAACAGAAATCTTACAAACTCATGGAGACTGAGTCAAGACAGAAATTAAACACTTTCTAGAAATCAATTGTGGAATCAAATTGAAGGCCCAGGCAAAAATCCACACCTCCTATAGACACCTGATTTTTGGTAAAGAAGCCAGACATAGACAGTAAGGGGGGGGGGAAGACAGCATCTACAACAAATGGTACTGGTCAAACTGGACAGCTGCATGTACAAGAATCCAGAGAGATTATTTACAACTCTGAACCAAACTGAACTCCAAATGTTTCCATGACCTCAACATGAAACCAGAAATACTGAACTTGATACAAGAGAAAGTGGGGAGTCGGTTTTAGCTCATTGACAGAGCAGAAGATATTCTGAACAGGGACACCATTAGCACAGGCGCTAAGATCAACAAGTAATAAATGGGACCTCATGAAACTGAGAGCTTCTGTATGTCAAAGAACACCATCATTTGGACAAAGTGGCAGCCTACAGAATGGGAAGATTTTAGCAACTACACATCTGATAGAGGCCTAATATCTAAAGTATATAAGGAATTCAAACACTAACTATCAAGAAAACAAAAGACCCAATTAAAAATGGGATACAAATCTAAACCAAGAAATCTCAAGAGAAGAAATTCAAATCACTGAATTTAAGTTTAACACTTAAAGAAATGTGCAACAGTTCTTAGCCACCGGGGAAATGCAAATCAAAATGACTTTGAGATTCCATCTTACACCTGTCAGAATAGCACAGGTCAATAAAACAGGTGACAGTTCATGCTGACCAGAATGTAGAATTGAGGGGAACACTGACCCATTGCTAGTGGAAGTGTAAACTTGTAGCAACCACTATAGGCATTACTCATAATAGATAGAAGTTGAAAACACCCCAAATATCCCTCAACAGATACAGATGGGTAGAGAAAATGAGGTACAATCACACAATGAAGCATTACTCAGTTGATTAAAAAATGAAATCATGAAATCCACGAGCAATGTAAGGAATTAGAAAAAATATTCTGAGTGAGGTATCACAGGCCTGGAGAGAGAAACGTGGTATCTATTTGCTTATATGTGGATATTAGCTATTAAGTCAATGATAACAATCTACAGTTTGTAGAACCACCGAGGTTCTACAGGTATAGGTATAGGATAACCACTAGAGGAGACAGATAGATTTTATTAGGAACGGAAAATAGAGAAGATTAATGATTCTCAATGATATGTCTTGATCCCATTGTCCTGTGGCCATGTAAATGAGGAACAGTATCAATAAGTGGTCGATATGGGAGGGCTCAGCCCACTATGGGCAGCACCATTCCCTAGGCAGGTATAGACTTGGGCTGTATAAGAAAGGTAGCTGAATCTAAGCCAGCGAGGGAGGCAGTAACCAGCATCCTTCCATGGTTTCTGCTTCAGTTGCTGCTTAAGTTCCAGCCCTGACTTCCCTTAGTGATGGCCTGAGCCTCAAAGTGTTAGTCAAATAAACCCCTATGTTGTTTTTGGTTCCAGTATTTTTATCACAGCAACAGAAAAATAACTGTAACAGTAGATAACCACACATTGGACACTTACTTAATGCCATTCAGGGGCCAGTCCTCCCATGCTCAGAAAATATGTGTTGACAATGCCAAGGCACACCATCCCTGTCCCACAACCCCTGAGAGCTTGGGAAGGCAGCTGAAAGCTATTCAAAGCTGATTAAAACATACCTAAAACCCATAGGAGAATACCTGGCTTATTCACATCTGGGTTCATTCATTCAACCTATTGATCCTTAAGAACTGACTGTGTCCTACATGTGCCAAACACTATCCAGGAAGCAGTGTTGTGGCTACCAGAAGGAACCAAACAGACACAGACACCAGCTCTCGAGACCTTTACATCTGGGTGGCAGTAGACAGCAAGAAACGTGAGTGCCAGGAGACAGGATGAGACAGTGACAGCAGCCAGCCTCAGAGAGGGAAGCAAGAGAGGGCGTGTGGAAAACAGGAATGGGATTTTTGAGCATTTCCCATCAGGCACCTCTCACTGACTGCCCCCCTACTGTGTGAAGTCTGCACAGCTCCATTTGTGGACAACACAGGATGCAGAGCTCACAAGCAAGAGCGTGATCTCAGATGGCTTGGCCAGTTATATACAGCCACATAATCTTTTGCAACACAGTTTAGAAAGCCCACTTTTTGTTTGTTTGTTTATTGGGGGGGGGGGGGGCAGGAAGCATGTGTAGTTGCCCAGTGCACATGTGAAAGTCACAGGACAATTGAGAGAATGCATTCTTTTGCTTTGCCCATGGGGGTTCCGGGGAACTGAACCCAGGTCATTGGGCTTGATGCTGAGCAACTTTACCTGCTGAGCCAACTCACTGGCCCCCAGACAGCCCACTCTTATTTCAGCACCTTCTCCCTTCCCAGCAGCCTTCAAGCCTGATAGCTCTGTTCACATGCCCTGATCCTCACTCCCGTGCCACACCCTGGTAGAACTCCTCTGCCCTTGACTCTGTTCTTCCAGCCAGACAATTCCTCCCACCACAGTTGACCCTGGCCATGCCACAATGGCTGGGATGCCAGGCTGCAAGGTCCTTTCCAACCAGGATGGAGAGGAGGTTAGATGAAGGGCTCAGGGGGATGGAGCATCCCACACTACCCCTGGCCTGAAGTGAGAGGAAGCTGGGAGTGTAAAGGTAGCTGTAGTGGCTAAGCTGGCATCTGACTTCTGGGCTGTCCAGTCTCAATGTCTCTAACCACTGGACTCCACTGTTAACTTGGGAAAGCAGCTTTGTGCCAGGCAGAAAGCAGGAGTTCAGGTAAATACAGGCTTGGGAATAAAGGGCACATAAATCAGTGAAGAAGAAGGCCATAGATGGGCAGGTGGGCAAGCTTGTGAACAAATTAAACGGAAGGGGAGCCTGTGCACAAGAGTGGAGAACAGCTGCACATGGTGACCTGCTCACTTCTGTCATCTCATCCCTCAAAAGACTGAGACAGGAGGATTTCTGTGCATTCCAGACCAGTCTGGGCTATAGGAGTGAGTGCTTTGCCCGCCTGGACCTCAGGGTAAGGCCCTGCCTATTCCCAAAAGAACAAAACAAAGCACGTGGGAAGGGAAAACCAAACCTTGGAGACCCTGGGGACCCTGGATGTCCCCAGGGGCTGCTGATAGGTGACCTCGTCATGCTTCAGCCTTACTTCTCAGCTGTCCCCCTTAGAGAGGTCCCTTTCAAACTGTTGTACACAAAGGACAAGCCTGTCTTGGGACACACCTGTTCAGGCAGAGCCGGGTCCCCAGAGAGGGAGCAGTGTGCCCTTGGGAGCAGCAGAAATGCAGAGGTGGTCACAGAGGAGAGGCAGCTAATCCCTCACTCCACGACTGTACCAGCTTCTAATCGCCTAATAGCAGGGCGCATAATTGGCAGAAAAGATTGCCCTGCCCTTTACACATGTGTCTGCAATTACTTTTCAAACCAGGGCGATAAGTGGCATGATTGGTTTCTTTCCGCAGGCTCCTGCGCCTTGGAGATGGGGGGCCTTTCTGCCATAGCTGCGGTGGGCAGTCCGGATCACAAACAGAATAGCTGTGAGGGGAGCTGTGTCCTCTACTCCTGAGCACTAACAACCTTGACACAGGACTCCTAGCTGCACCTGGCCTCAGCTCTCTTGTACACCCCATTCATACCTTGTGTTGAGTCACCACTAAGCACTAAGCCTAGCTTGTCCTTGTGCCAGCCAGCCCTCTTTCTAAGTCATACCATATACTTGGTTAAGGCCCAGCTCCCATGTCACTTCCTCAGAGAAGTCCTCCAGGGACACCTTGAATGACAATACTGCCTTCCACTCTCCCCTCCCCTACTTAAGTCTCCCTATCACATGCCTTTGGTCAAAGGCCATATCTCTCACCTGTGACTATCCACTTGTTTGCTGCTGGATTCCTCATCAGAGTGAACTCTGAGTGTCTCCTCTGGTGTCCAGAAGAAGGTCTGCCACAGCGTGAATAATCAGCAAGTGAGCAGGTGCAGAGGCAGACGTCGGTGGACAGAAGTTGGACTTGACACTTCCACTGTTCCATGTGCCATGTGATGGAACATGTGTTTTCTAAATATGAGTAGAGCCACAGGAATGGAAATAGGCCGGATGAATTTGGGAGGCCCACGGTCCTAGCTTGAAATCGTGGTTCTGTTATTGAAAAGCTCTGTCAGGAGTGGAGCAGCTGAGAATACTTGCTGTGGGGGCTGGAGAGATGGCTCAGTGGTTAAGAGCACTGACTGCTCTTCCAGAGGTCCTGAGTTCAATTCCCAGCAACCATATGGTGGCTCACAACTATCTGTAATGGGACTCAGTGTCCACTTCTGTAGTGTCTGAAGACAGATACAGTGTGCTCAAATACATAAAATAAATAAAAGAAGGAGGAGGAGGAGGAGGAGGAGAAAGAAGACAACTTGCTGTTCTTCTAAAGGACTAAAGGACACGAATTTGGTTCCCAGCAGCAGCCTCATAGGGCAGCAACTCCAGCCATGGGGTATATAGCTCTCCCTTCTGATCTCCCTACACATGTGAAGCACACATGACACAGACAAGTACACATAAACATAAAGAAAGAAAAAGATCTTCCAAAGCTCCATTTCCCTGTATCATTCTCAGAGCAGCTTGACGATGACTGACGAGCTTCACATAGGTCTCTTGGCCACATGTGGATGGAAGCCATCCCCTCGCTCAATGAGACAATGCCCAGACATCCTATGGCCCTGTCCTTGCCATCAATAACAAGAGCTGCTTGGTAAGAGAGATGAAGTGTAGTGTCTGCCTGTGGGAAGAGGAAGGACAGAGAAGGCTGTGTGTTCCTGGATGCCTGCTGTGTGGCTGCTGTCTGCTGGGCGCTGTTATCATACAAACTTACTTCTCACGGTGACTTTTTTAGTATTTCAAGTTGTGTATTTTAAGGTATAAAACTTGGTCATTTGATAAGCTCATGTGTCTGCTTTGGAATAATCAGCAGAACCAAAGTAATTATCAGAGCCGTGATCTCACATATTCAGTCTGTGCATCTCTATATGCATGTGTATATGCATGCCTGTTTGTATATGTGTGTATGTATGTGTGTGTGTGTGTGTATATATATATATACATATATATATACATATATGTATGGGTCTGTGTGTATAAGTGTGTTTGTGTACATGTATGTGCCTGTATATGTATGTACGTCTGTGTGTATAAGTGTGTTTGTATATATGTATATGGCTGTATATGTATGTATATGTGTATAGGTTTGTGTGTCTGTGTATGTACATGTATGTATATATATGTATGTATATGTACATCTCTATATATGTATATGCTTGTATATGTGTATGGGTCTGTGTGTCTGTGTGTCTGTTTGTACATGTACATGTGTGTATCTATAGGTATGGGTTTACAGTATCTGCATATGTGTGTTTGAATATGTGTGTGTAAGGCTACTTAAGATCCCCCTTGTTATGGTTGTTTTTGGCTGTCAACATGACTAGGTTGATAGCTCTGTAGCACCTCTGAATGCACCTGTGTGTCCCCAAGGGTGTGTCCAGAAAGGATTGATATGGGGAGCAGTGACTTAGACAAGGGCTACAGAGAACTAGCTCTCCTTGTGGGTGGCACTTCCAGGTCCAGGTTGAAGAGGCAGTCCTAGGAACAAGTGAAGCTCGTGGATGCTGTCTCCTCTTTTGTGTTAACTCTCCCATCTGTCCCTGCTGCTGACATCACACTCCTGCCTCTTCAGCCTTTCAGTATAGGCTCAACACCACAGACTCTCTGGAGGAACAGTCAGAGCTAGACTGGGACTTCTGAGACGCCCAGTTTCTCAGACTGAGGAGCTATGGGGTTCTCCGCCCCTCCCAGAAACTACCCAAGCTATGATGTAAGCCAGCCAACACACACACACATACACACACACACACACACACACACACACACACCTACGGCTCTATTCTGTTAGGGAATATTGCCTAATTAACCCCTTTAACACACACTTTAAGTATGTATTGCTGTTAACCATATGCACCATCTGTCCCATAGAGTTTGGGACTCTCATCCCATGTCGCTTAAATTCTGTGCCATCTGCCACATCTCCCTCTGCGTCCCTCCCCAGCCCCTGATACCTATCCCTCTACTCTTTGTCCCTATGAGAATGGCTGTTTGAATTTCACAGATGAATAAGATTAGACACTGCCCACCTTTCTGTGTCTGGCTTATTTCACTTAGCACTTGTAGGTATTTATGCGAAGTATCTCAAAGAGGTCCCCACACTCCTGTGTTCATCAGAGCACTATTTACAACAGTAGAGGTATGGAAACAACTTCAGCATCCACCAGTAAATGAAAGGATAATGCAACATGGAATATGCACACAATAAAATATCATTTCATCTTTTAAAAGCAGAAAGTTTTCCACCAGGAATAACGAGAAGGACCCTCACACAGAAACCCTGGAGTAGATCAGGCTGTACCTCACCTCTAGACAGGAAACAGAGGGCCACAGAGCCAGATGGTTGGTCTAGCTCCCAGTCCCCTAGTGCCAGGTTCAAATTCAGAGCAGGGGCTCCACCACCTCATCACACCAGCATGCCTCTAAGGAAATCCCAAACAGGTCACAGGGTTCAAGCAGGAGCCAAGCACAAGCAGCCCTTGGACGCAGAGGATTTCAGTTGAGACTCAGAGTTAGATTTTCCCAAGTCTTTCTCTACAACTGCTCCGATGAATTAGGATGACCTTGGCGCAGGGTTACCAGATGAAATACAGGTACCCATTTAAATTGGAATGCTAGATGAATAATAAAAAAATCTTTGGTACTAGATATGTCACAACTATCACATATCTAGAAAATATCTTACTAAAAAGTTCAGCTCTTCTCTATGGTAAATGTGATAAGTGTGTGGCCCAACTGTGTAGCCCCTCTCCTGTGCTTGCTTGCTCTTCTCTCTCTCTCTCTCTCTCTCTCTCTCTCTCTCTCTCTCTCTCTCTCTCTCTCTCTCTCTCTCCTTCTGTATTGTATTGTATGTCTGTGTGACATATGTGCATGCTTGCAGGCACTCCTTCACCATACACCTTGAAGCAAGCTCTCTCACTGAACCCATAGCTTGCCATTGCTTTCAGGTTGCTTGGCTAGCCAGCAAGCCTCAGCCAATCCTCCTATTTTCCTTCCTTCCTGAACTGTATGGTTCCATTTCCAGACACGCCTAGCCCGTTCCCTGCTTTTATGCGGATGGTTAAGATCTGAACTCAGGTCCCGCTGGCTGCCGAGCAAGATTTCTTATCTACTGAGGCATCGCTTAGCCCCTAGCCTTAGATTTCTTATATCCACCAGCACTCACAGGGTCTTACATCAGCTGCTCTCACCATGTGGATACCGGTTACAGACATTGCAGAAGGTCAACTTCATCCTAATCTCCCATCAATCCTGACCCTTCCTCACCCACAAGAATTATGGCTCCCACAGTGCTATTCCACTCTGCCTGCTTCGGAGAGATCCTGGACTGCTTTGGGGAAACCCAGTTCTCTCTTGAGAATCTACACCAAGAAATATAGAGAGTAGAAGATGGAAATTAAATTCAAGTTCGACATAAACAACCAATACATGCCTCTCTTTGATTTATTTTTGTTTGATGGGATGGATGGCTTCTTAACGTTTGGCTCCGTTCCACTTTGCTGATTTGAGTGAGAGTTTGGCTCTTGCCTTTCCAGCAGCCTTGATTAGCCTCCTCCTGTAGCCGTCTGACCTGCCCAAGAGACCTATTAAAGCGACCCATATTTTTGAGTTCCTGGAGGAAGACATCACTGCCCTTTAGAAAAAAAATCCTCTAATCTTATTTATATCTTCAATTGTTTGCATTTTAGTTTCAATCGAAAAAATAAAAAATAAAAAGAACTATTGAGAGGCTTGGTTTTGTGGAGAGTTTCCAAGGCTTAACGCCTTGAAAATAACAGTAATTCTAAATGTCCTTAGTTCTGATGGGAGTTCTACATCCTGTCTTCCTATATGGTGATGGCAGAGGTGTGTACACAAAGCTGAGTTACCTTGCCTGGAAGGCTAGTGCAGATCTCCCCACTCTCTCAGCTGTCCATCCTGGCTATCACCTGCACCCATATTTGCCTGTGATTTTGCCTTGATTCAGCCAAAGACATTTTTTTTACAAACCCCGGGGGCACATGACTTCTACAGAGTCCAGCTACCATCTAGATTTCTAAGAGTAAGACTCAAGAATAACAGAGCATTGCTGAGCCCAGTCACAAAGACTCTGTGAACTACAGACATTTGGAGCATCTGTGGGGACACCCTGAGCCCTGGCCCTGACTCCCCAGACCCTGTTCTGTTCAGACCTGTTTCTACTCTCCTGTTGGTGGCAATCCAAAGTCTGAGCTCTGTTTAACATCTTTAAAAGCGAAGCGTCTTGATGCACAGGGTGTTGGATCCTGAGCACAGCTGATTTACAAATGCTGCACCCTTTACTCCTACGGAGAAGCGGTGTCACCCTCAGAGAGATCCTGAGTGGTACAGGGTGGATGCCATGACCTTGACCTTTCCCAAAGCCTGTCTGAAGCTTGGAAAGCCATGGCCAAAACCACCTTCCTAGTTCCTGCTGCCCTAGTGAACCTCATCTTACCTCTCTGAATGACCCAAGATCCTGCCTCTGGTGGCTCCAAGACCACGTTCACAGTCCTTTTGTAGTGTTGTTTAAAGTCTATAACTTTGGTTTGGTAAGGGAGCAGAGGGGAAGTTTGGGGAGGGTGGAGCACCAGCGCTTCTGAGTGGTAGGGCATGCTACTCCCTGACTTCCTGCAATGCAGTTCTCAGAAGCACCAACATTTGTTGTTATTGTTGTTTGTTTGTTTGTTTGTTGTTTAAAGAAAGCTAGTCTTTCCCCACCCCCACCCCCACCCCAGGGGGAAAAATGAATCTGAAGATTAAAAGCAAAAATCAGGTTCTCTACTTCTGGCCTTCAGCTCTCCTCAGCACTGTATGCCTAAACCTACGATGTCAGTTCACCCATTCTTGCCCCAAAACTTAGTGGTTTAAAACAATATCTCCATACAATTATGAGGGCCTGCATTCAGGGACCTAGCTTCCTCATAAAGACAGCCCCATCCCCATCTTCCCAGAATCCCAGCCCTGGGTTTGATGTGAGACCCTCTTTCCAAATAAATAAATAAATAAATAAAGTGAGACCCTCTTTCCAAATAAATAAATAAATAAGGCAGAGAGAAATTGAGGAAGATGCCTGACCTTGACCTCTAGTTGAGGAAGACATGTGTCGTTGACCTCCCGTCTCCCTGCATACACATGCATGCATGCACCGCTTTCTTACTGCCCAGTGTCTCTCTGGGTTGGTTAAAGGTTAACAGTTAAGACACATGCAATTCCGATTTGGGATTCTCTTCCAGGAGCCAAGAGCCCAACAAGCTTGGCAGCCACCAAAGGCTGGGCTTGGGCTGGAGGGACTTTGAAAGTAGCTTCCTCACATGGCTGGCAAACACTGAACAGTTGGCTTGAGGCATCACCCTACCTCTCCACCAGGGCCTCTCCTATGTTTGCTCTGGTATCCTCCTGCCACGGAGACCGATTCTCCAGGAGACTCAGATATCAATATGGAAAGTCACTATGCTTTTCAAGATATACCCTATGAGGTCAACAAATGGAAACCTCTGCCACCCTTTGTCACCCAAGTCATTAGGAAAACAAATCATATAAAAGCATACACACTGGGAGACGACAGTGCTTAGGACCAGTGCAGGGCCTCCAACTCTTACAGTGAGCCCTTACTCACCTCTCTCAAATACCACTTGCCACGTCTTTAAGTCCCTGGTGTCTCAAATAAAGGTTTGACCACCCGACTAGAATCTTGTCACTACAGTGGAACTGTTAATGCTTTTTAAAGTGTCATCTATTTTTTGGGGAGTCAAAATGTCAACTTAAACATGTATAAAGTGACGAATCAGCAAGAATCGATTATCAGCTGCTCATGAGTCTACAAATGAGACTATGTTAGCTGACCTTTAGCTCCAGGTGGCAAAGAAGACAGAGAAGGTGTAGAAGAGGAGAAGGAGAAAGAGGGGGAGGAGGAAGCCACCAAAGCAGTCATGGGCCATACTGATGGTATCACTTTGCTCATTGCTGTGCTGAGATGCCTGACCCAAGCGACTCAGCAAGTTTAATCTGGCCCATAGTTACAGGGTACAGTCTAATATGGTGGGAAGGCAAGACAACAGGACATGGAGCACCTGGTCACACTGCGTCTGCAGTTGAGAACAAAGGGAGATGGATGCTGGTGTTTCTCTCCTCTTTATCTAGTCTGAGTCCCCAGCTCAGAGGATGGTACTGCTCACATTCAGAGCGGACCCTCCCTCTTCGGGGAAAACCTTTCTGAAAACACCCTCCACAAAGAAAAACAAAACGGAGGTAAGTTTCCTCGACAATTCTAAATCAGCCCACGTTAACAGTGGAGATGTCCCATCATTCCAGTAGACACACCAAATATAATGGGGATTTTACACATGTGCTTGTCTGGAATGGCATTCTCCTTAGTGAATGACAGGAATACTGAGCCACTAAGACCTTGAGTTAAACCATCCTAACACATGGAACTTCTACCACCACAAGGACAAATGTTCAGAGATGGTGAAGAATGGGCAAATCCAAACTTCCCAAAAACCAAGGGAGCCAAGAGCGCATTGGGCACTGCCCACAGCACACTCCTTCCTTCCCATGCTGTTAGCTTTTTATTCCACTTGGGAGCCCCTACTAGAATCTTGACCCTGGTCCACAGACCTTTGGTGGGTTCCCTCTCTTTCTCAATACCCACAGTGGACCGGAAGCCTCAAGGTCATCTCCCTGTCTATCTGTGATCTCTTAGCAACTTGCACAGGCTGGGGTGGGTGAACGAGTCAAGGGGACTGGTGTATATACATGTATGTGGCAGTCAGAAGCTGACATCAGGTGTCTCTTTTATCTGCTCGTCTTAAGTTTTTGATATAGGGTCTCTCTCTGAGCCCGTCATTCACTGATTTGGCTAGCCTGCCTGGCCAGTGAACTACTGTCTCTATGTGTAGTGTTCCCTGTCTAGAGCTGCAGTTACAGTCGGGGTGATATAGGGTGCTGGAGGTCCAAACTCAGGTCCCCAAGCTTGCACGTCAATCACTTCCCTGGCATGGCCATCTCCCCAGCTCTGCTGAAGCCCTACAGAACTGTGGAGTAACGGGGACCAGCAAGAACAGGCTTTGCTTCGCACAGGAGGAAACACAGCCAGAGCTTTATGTGTGTGCCTAGCTTCACAGCACACAATATTGCCAAAGCCAGAACAGTGAGTAGGCTTAAGTCCCTGGACTCTGAGTCCAGCATCCCTCCCCACCCCAACCTGGACATCAGAGGAAGTCCTTTCTCCGGCTTTGTCAACATGGGATCTGGAGGTAGCACCCTCAGCTGGCTCCTCAGAGCTGAGCATGTCATGGGCTGTACTTCTCAGTCCCTATTCATCTCGCTGCCCCCCCCCCCTGTGACATTTATTATTGAAAACACGGGCACTAGAGGGCAGGGGCTGGAAGAGGAAAGCATGGCTGCCTGGTGAGGCATAGTGGCTTTCTTTTCCTATTTATAACAAACCTTGTTAGAAGCCTGGATTAGGAGGGACAGAAAGTAGAGCAGGAGGAACAAAAGCCAACATCTACAAAGGCTCATGGGAGAAGCATAAGAGTAGAATAAGAAGTTCCACTCAGAGATGCTTCAAAAACAAGAGGATTGTCAAAGAGTTTAGGGAAAAGCCTGAGGTTGTTTGTAGCTTGTTTGGTCACCTGAGTGGAAGGCCTATGGGTAGCAAAGAGTTCCTTGTAGGGTCAATAGAGCAATGCTCCTGTCCCTGTTCTCCAGGCCCCCCGAAAGTGTGCCCAGGGACAAGGGGAGGTAGCTAGAGAAGAAATCCATACTAAAAATGACCTTGTATACTCACCCCCCCCAAAAAAAAAAGCAGGGCAGTGGTGGCCCACGCCTTTAATTCCAGCATTTAGGAGGCAGACACAGGCAGATTTCTGAGTTCAAGGCCAGCTTGGTCTACAGAGTGAGTTCCAGGACAGCCAGGGTTACACAGAAAAACCCTATCTCAAAAAACCAAAAACCAAAAACCAAAACAAAAAAACCAACAAAAGCCAAACAACAAAGACAACAACAAAACAAATAAACACCCCCCTCCCCCGAAAAAAAAACTTTGTATAGTCTTTAGTGATCTGGCTTTCCTCACACTAAGGATGCTACTTAGTAACTTCTCATAGCTCCATACATGTGGACAGAGGTCTGATGAACAGGCAGCCTTGAGATAATCCTCCTTTAAGATTTGAGGCATGCCGGCTGCTGGTGGTGCATGTCTTTAATCCCAGCACTTGGGAGGCAGAGGCAGGTGGATTTCTGAGTTCAAGGGCAGCCTGGTCTACAAAGTGAGTTCCAGGACAGCCAGGGCTATACAGAGAAACCCTGTCTCAAAACACACACACACACACACACACACACACACACACACACACACACACACACACACAAATTTGAGGCAGCAATGCTTAGAACAATGGCAGAGTCCTCAGACCCTGAGGACCCCCTTAGATGAGACCTCCTGAAGATAAGTAGGGGTGTCTACTGATTATCTCTCATTCACCCTTAGGGCTGCAAGAAGACTTCCAGTCAGCAGCAACACGGGAAAGGTCTCTGGTCCCATGGATTCCTCTCCTTGTCTGCCTTTCGTTGGGATCTCTATAGCCTTACAATCCATGTTACTGCCCCCTCCCATGAACTATAATTGTCTCAGGTTCTAGGGAATGGGACACGCATGCCTTTTGGCTGTTATTTCTACTTCTCCTCTTCTCAAGCTTCCTGGGATCACTTTCCAAATAAATGATAAATGATAAAGTCTAAGTCTCAGGGTTTGCTACTGGGGAAACAGACTCGGGACAACCTTTACCTGCTTAGGAACGTGAAGCTAGACTGGGATATCCATCAGCACTAAACACTTAAAAACACGACTCTCCCTAGGCCAGGGAATTCTAAGAAAGGCATGGGTCAAAAAGGAGATCCAGGTGTGGCAACAAGTATTTGGTTGGTTAGCCACCATCACTCTAGCACATTCTACCCTTAAAATACCTAAGCACTTCTGACTGGAGTTTCCAGTGTCATGAATCTAGCCTTGCTCTCTTGCCTGTTTCCTTTGCCATTGTAGTACACAAATTTTGAGTCTCCCCATTCCAGAACAAAATCACTATTCCCAGATGGGAGTCAGTGAGACACACATGGCAGAAGTTGTGGAGGAGCCAAGCAATAGGCTCTTGCCGGTCGGGGAGAGAACATCTCCAGTGTTTCCTCCTAACACTCTCTCGTGAAACTCCACTTACAGAAAGCCTCAAATGTGACCTCACAAGAAACTTTAGCATTCCTTTTCAAAACTACTGTGGACTAACCCAACCTCAGCAGGCAAGACAGTTTCTAAATGGAACAATTAGCTGAGAGAGGTCTAGATCCAAAGAGAAGCCGTGAAGAGAAGAATGATGGGGTGCGGTAGATTTGGACAGATGGAGAGATGGGCCATCAGAGACTATGGAAAGCTACCACGGGTTTATAAAGACTTCCCAGGAGTGAAGCTGCCTGGAGAAAGACAGGGCTGCCAGCAGAGTAACTGGTCTACCCTGAGCTTAGCTTTATACCCAGAGAAACGGCCACTGCAAACATCATGAGATCTTCCAGATTCAAAATATAGATAGAGCCCATATGTATCAGGTGTCTGGCATATAATAAAGGCTTCAATAGCAGTTAACTGTCACCAGCTATGTCACTGAAGGAAGGGGAGGAACTTCTTAGAAATGAGGACATACTCAGTCTATGGACACATTCATGTCTCCTTGTCTGCATAGAGACCCTGGAGGCACAAGAAAAGGAGTGTTGTATTAATGATGAAAAAGAAAACAAAAACCAGACTGGGTAGTTGGTTTCATGAATAAGAACACTTATACAATCATCTGGGTTCAAATTTGCATCACTGTGTAAAAAGTTGGGCACAGTTGACTATACCTGTCATGCCAACACTCTAGGGGATGGGCACAGAATGCTCATTGGGATTTCTGGCTGCTGCCCCAGCTCCAGGTTCAATGAGAGATCCTGTCTAGAGGAAACAAGCTGGAGAGTAGGGAATGCAACATTCTTCTCTGGCCCCATATGCATGTACCTGAACACACATGTGCATATATGCTGCTAACCGCCCCCCCCCCCAACATTTTACTATATGCTATGTAATATATGTATTAATTAGGATAACACTAATTGCTCTCCCATATATAGCATCCCACAGCTTGGTGGGCAGCTGCCACCTTCAATTTTCAGCCTCCTTGTCACCCTATATGAGGCCGACATTCAGAAGGTGGAAATGGAAAGATGGTAAGAGCCTCCGGCTGTAAGTGTGGAATGATTGTATCAGCCAGGCCTGGAGTACGAACATATTCCATTCCATCAACTAGAAGTCAATCATGAGCCCTCCATGCGCTCAGGAAGAAAAGGAAATGAAACACGATGAACACACCTGATAAGAAAAATGAACAATTAGAATCCTCGACCCAGCCTGTGCCTGGTGCCTCCTAAGCAGAAGCAGCCGAGAGTGGCCAGAGTGATAATCCACACAGTGTGTTGTCTCTATGTTCCTCCACCTGAGACATACCACACGTAAACGTGATACCGATCTTGTTGAAAATCTTCCCATCTCAAACTAAATATTCATATTCCTCCCTGTAGAGATTAGCTTATATTATTTGTAGCTTCTCCCTCCTTTTCCCCAGCCTTCATGGGAACGGTACACTCTCTGTTCCCACAATAATGGATTTGGCCATGTAGCCTGCTTTGGCCAATGGAATTTGGATGGAAGTTTTAGGACATCACTTCTGATCTTAGGCTGTGAGAAGCACCGTGTAGCTTTGCTGATCCTTTTAGGTACATCCTATACATCCTACATCCACCATGAGGAGGCTTCCTGGTGAACAAATGGTGTTCCCCTTCATCCTGGGCCCAAGATGAAATTATGGGGACCAGAGCCACTTGGAACACCCCAATCTGCCACACAGAGGTGAGAACAGGAAACAAAACCTTACTTGTGAACTATCAATCTGTATACAGCTAACCACACAGAATCAGCATCAGAGTTACCGCTGTGTCCAATGGGAAGACAAGAGCAGCCTGAGCATCGTCTACTAGAAGAGAGCTTGCATACAAAGTCACTAAGCTTTTACCGTGAGTTACCCAGAATTTGCCGTGAGTTCCTTGGGAGCCTGTATTTTTCTTGTTGTTTTGCCTAAATATCTGACAAGAAGGCACAATATCTGACATGGAGGAGGGAGTTATTTTGGTTCTCCATGTGAGGGTACAGCCCATTGTGTCAGGAAAGACACGGCGGAAGGAGAGTGAAGCAGTTGGCCACATTGCGTGTCCAGTCCAATAAGAGAGCAGACAGGAAGTGAGCTATAAAAATCTCAGAGCTAGGCCAGGCGGTGGTGGCACACACCTTTAATTCCAGCACTTGGGAGGCAGAGGCAGGCAAATTTCTGAGTTCGAGGCCAGCCTGGTCTACAAAGTGAGTTCCAGGACAGCCAGGACTACACAGAGAAACCCTGTCTCGAAAAACAAAAACAAAACATCTCAGAGCCTGCACCGAGGTACCCATTTCCTCCAGCAAGGTTTCACTTCCCAAGGATTCCATTACCTTCCAAGATGGTGCTATCACCTAGGGACCAAGTGTTCAAACACATGAGCCTATGAGAGACATTTTGCAACCAAACCATAAAAGGGCAGGCCCAGGTCTTGGCAATAGGGCTTCCATATAGTGGTTCTACAAGAGACCTACTCTCCTTTCTACTTGAGCCTCCTTCTTCTTTTACCCAGAGAGTGGGGGTGGCATTAGCGCTCATTCAGTGCTTCATTTGGGAAGTTTACCATTGAATCTGGCTGAACTCAGGTTGGTCACAAAGCTTCTGTGTGGGAGAGTACAAAGTCTGCCTTTCCAAGGAAGGAAGAGATAACGACTCCAGCACAGATGGAGGAGATTTCTTCAGGGAAGAGAAGCAGCACTTAGGTTGGTTAAAGCCTTCCCTGGTGAGCCATTGTGTTCTTGTTTGGGGTTTCTGGGCCCTCATTTTGGATATGGCAAGGCTCTTCAACGGAGATTTATGGTGTGGAAACAGTCAACGGGGGCCCATGAATCAATCCAGGATGCCTCTGCATCCTCTGCACTGGATGCTTCCTTCTGCTGCCACCGAGTATTTGCCCTTTTCTTACAATCATTATTTAGCTGATTAACAGCATTAGAGCAGTTTCATGGGTACACTCAAGCAAGGGGTATCACAGCACACGCACTGATATGACTGTAGTCTTTGCTTAAGTGTGTGAGCTTACTTTTATCTGTTGTGGAGAGCACTGCATCTTCTCACCATGGATTCCTGTTAGAAATCATCAGTTTGGGCCTAGTAGTGTTCAGAATAGGTGCATATGATACTGCCTCATTGTTGTGACAAAAAACCAACCAATTAACCAAACAACAACAACAACAACACCACCACCAACAAGTGAAATGTAAAGAACAGAGTTTATTTTTGGCTTACAGTTTTAAGGGATACAGTCCACCTTGGTGGGCAAAGCATGGTGGCTGGAGTACTAGTATCAAGTTACATTGCATCCATATTCAAGAAGTAGAGGGGGGAGAGATGAATGTCGGTGCTCAGTTAACTTTCTCGGTTTTTGTTTTTGTTTTTGTTTTGTTGTTGTTGTTTTTTAACTCAGTCCAAGACTTCAACCTATGGAATGGCGCTACCCACAACGAGTGCAGGTCCTCCTACTTTGATTAATATAATCTAGATAATCTCTCATAATCCTGCCCAGACACTTGTTTCTTCTGCGATTGTATACCTGGTCAAGTTGACACTCACAACTGTCACATAGTACAGGGCAGTGGGGAACTAAGATACTTGGCATGCAGCTAGCCACCAGCATTCCTAGATGTTTTCTCCCCAGCCTGAATCCTAGAGAAAAGGTTGCCCCGCTGGAAGGAAGACAACTCATTAAGAATGCTGGAGCTACAGTCTGTGTTCTCTTCAATTAATGTGATTTTGGGCATTCTCATCCATACATGGCTCTGAGCATCGTTATCACACAGAGAATTCTTGCTTTTACACCTGTAGCTCCAATATGCTCCAAACTCACCAGCGTAACTATATGGTTGACAACTTCACTTCAATGGTTTATGGACATTCAAAACAAAACACATCTAGGTTGGATTGGATTCTTGTTCTATTCTCTCTCTCTCTCTCTCCACACACACATACACACACACACACACACACACACACACACACACACACACACAGATACACATACCAAATCTCCAATCTTTCTCATTCTCAGAAAATGACATTTTCTTATTGTAAGCCACGGAGCTAGAGGTCAATATTCCTCTCTCTCCCTCAGCACCATTACCAACCTTATAGGCTGGCTCTGAAGGAGACCATATAATAGGCAGATTTCATTCCCACTTCTCCATCATTGCACAGACCAAGCACCACAGTCCCCTGTCTGCTAAGTCTTCTACTCAATTTTCTTCATTTGCTTGACTCAAGAGTTAGCCAGGGACTTTTAGAAAAAAGGGGACTTAAGCCATATCATAATACTCCTCAGGGCCTCCCAGTGACTTCCTGTGGTGAAATTTTGCACAGAACACATGCTGTCCATCCTCGAGTTTAGGAGGTTAGAAATCTGTCTTGTTCTTTTAGGCTGAGATCAAGGAATCACAGGGCTGGTTCCTTCTGGAAGCTCCCAGCTCCTCTCCTTGCTCCTTCAACTACCAGTGGTCACCTGCAATCCTTGGTTTGTGGTCCTGCATCTTTCTCACCTCTGTTGCCCATCTCTCTGACTCCATATCTTCTTCCCTCTCATAAAGAACCTCGTGGTGATTTGGGGACCACCTAAGTCAATCAGAGCTTCACAGTCCCTTTTTTATAGAAGGTCATGTGTGCACAGACTCTAACAAGCAGAGCATAGTCCTCCTCACAGCTCATTGTTCTGTTTGTCACATTTTCTATCATGCTTCCAGCAAAACTTAAACTTACTTGCTCGGTCTACAAGAACACAAGTGAATGTCCACAGCCTCAGTTCTTGTGGCCTTCCAACTGTCTCCTTATTAAAGTCCCTCTGGCTTCCTCAGTAATCTTCTCACAGGTAAGTGATGCTTCGCATGCTAGGAAGCTCTCCTGAAATACCCCCTGAACCCACTCCCTCAAATAATTTAGGTTCCTGCATGAATACAGCTTATGGAAAGACTCCTCTGGCCAGTTGCCTGATTAAAGGGCCACTCAGAGTTGAGCAGTTCTGCACACACACACGCACACACACATGCACACATACACTCCACATAGGTATATCCACCACACACATATGTGTGCATACATCTAACAATACCCCACATATGCACACATACCATATACATATACATGCATTTATCTATGCACACACCCAACATATACCCACATATACATGCACAATGCCCACACACATATATATGTATACACACCAAATATATACACATGTACATATATACCACACTCCCAACACATAATTCACATCTACACACCCCACACACATATACATGTGAGTATGCACACAGCCAATATGTCCCCTACAAATGTTTGCATGGCATACATATGCATACACACACACATGTACACATAGCCAACTCATTCAATGTGTGTGCATACACTACATCCCCAACACATACCCCACTTATATCATATGCATTCACTCTGCACATACACATGCCTGTGTGCACATATCCATCGAACATTTCGCATATGCCCACACTCTATGCATAAGCCTAAGCATGTGGATATTTACATACCCAACACATACCCTACATATTCACATACATGTAGGCATGTGTATGTTCTATCACTGTTTCTTACCCAGTCCCGCTTTCCTTTTCAGCATTTGACATAAGAACACACATATTTTGGACTATTCATTGTTGACCTGTCTCTCTTAAATGTAAGCTGTACGAGAGCAAAATTGTCGCTTGTTGTCTTTGTTCTTCATTCAGGGTCTGAACAGCACCTGGCACAGAGGAACATATGTGGTGAACAAACGAAAGGAAAAGAATAGGAGAGCTGTTATTACAAGGTACCTGGGTCACATAGGGTTTGGCTAAGTATAACATTCGGAAGAAGATTTGTCTAGAGAAAGAAACAGTTAAGGCAAAATTTTCAGGGCTAAGGAGACCCAGAGCAAGTGAACAAAACAGTTATCAATTCTTGCCAGGCCTCGAGTTCCCTGCATGAATGGAGGAAATTGAATTTCTGAAGCCGAAAGCTCTCTCACCTCGAAGAAGTGCGCAAGGGCTTTCTTATCTGGGGCCACGTCTACTGAGCAGACACTTGCTGGCTGACAGCTCCGTCTTCCCTTGCTCACCCAGGACTGTCTGTCGGTGCCAAGGAAGGCAGGCAGAAGGACTCTGGGTAGTGCAGGACTTTTGGGAGGTGTGGGAGTTGAGCAACGGTACACTCTAGCCTAGCAGCATCTAAAACTGCTTGGATGCCCTTCATGGGTATGAAGTGTACGCTTTCTGCCAGTGTCTGTGACCATCTCATGACCCTGCTCTCTAGTGTGTGCATCTGACCAGTGCAGGGCCACAGGGACCAGGACTCCACTGCTCTGAAAAATGGAGGGGATGAGCCAACTGTCCCCCATTTAGACACAGGAACCAAGTGTGCTCATTGAACGGTCAACAGAATAAGGAGGTGCATCAAAGACCTCAATCTCCCATGCCTTCCTGATTTAAGGGCACGCCCTTACACTGATCCACATGACTGGCTTTTCTCCAATGGGATCCAAGGCCTGACAAAACCACTGAAGCAATCTATGTCTCTCTGGGAACTCTACTCAGCTGTAACTACAGAGGATGACAGAGACCTGAGGGGAAGATGACATGTTTTAGTCAAGATGGTCCTACAGTGACTACTAGCCCAAGCAAGTCTTCCAGCTGACCACGTTAACCAGCCCAGCCCATCTGAGCCTGACTCAGAACCACCTGGCTACCAGTGGCTGATGAGAAATTAGTCAAAGATTGTTGTTAAACCACTCCTTGTAATGAGCATTTAGCAACTGCTCCCACTGTAAAGCATTGACTAGCCACTTGGTCCTACAGATGCCCAGTGGTAGCTGATGAGCAAGATAAAAGCATAGATTCTCTGCCTTAATTTGGCTTCTGTCTCCTCTGTTTTCCACCTTCCAGTTTGATACTTGCTCAACCCTTCACGTAGGCATAGGAATGTTGATGATTTAAGGTGTGTCTGTCTAAAAACTATGGATACCAGATCGAGTAGCCCTAAATTTCTTCATCCCCCTTCAAGACCAAAGGCAGGAAAATAAGGGTCACTAGGGTATCTTTCCTATTACAGACTTCCAGAGAACAGTCCAGGGGTTTTCAGTTGCTGGCTTACATTTTGAATCACTTGGATTCCAGGAATAGACCACCTCACCATGGTAGCAGTTATCCTACAATGGGGACTGAGGTGTTCCACCGATACAGAAACAATCATGTCATGGAAATCAAGCTACCCATTCAGTGAGGATGGTTGTGAAGGCTTGTGAGTCCCCTCAAAGAATCAGAACCAAGTCAATGATTAATCAGATCAAGGCTTGAACAAGGCCGATTAGCTATGCCTGTTCCCCTTGTGCCCCATAGGCTGGGGTACTATCTTAGGTATCCATCTCCTAATATAGCCATATTAATCAAATCACTGCCTACTTTACCACCATTATTTTTCCATGTGATTTTTCATAACAGAGCTAATTTTCATCCAAGGCAAGTCTGTGGCAACATATTTGGTATAAGGGGGGTGCTACACAAACAAAGACAGAGTTGTCTTTTGAAGAGCCAATCCATTTCCTCCAACAACCTCCCCCATCTCCTCCACCATCCTCCCCCATCTCCTCCACTGTCCTCCCCCATCTCCTCCACCGTCCTCCCCCATCTCCTCTACCATCCTCCCCCATCTCCTCCACCGTCCTCCTCTGGCTACACACTCAGTACTTACCCAGTGCAAACCTTAGGAAGCATCCCTGGCACACAGCACTAGTCCTCATGGATGGTTGGCACAGGTGTCTGACAAACATAGATAGATACTCCTCAGACATCACTGCACTCCGATCCTCCCTTACTCTGGAATCAAATCAGCTGGACAGGACTTTTCTCTCTAAGTGTAATAACACTGTTTCCAAACAGAGGAAGTGAGATGTTTCCTACAGCTGCTGCACATCCATTATGCCGCTGCTGCGTGCATTGTTCCTTGGGTTTTTATGATGCACAAAAAAATAATTAAGATGAGAGGCACTTCTCCTCTCTAAATCTTTCTGTTGTTGTCGTTTAAACATGTTTTGCAAATGGCCAATCTCTCCTGTTACTTAGGTTTCCATCCAGAAAATGTTAGCACTTAATTATAAAATCAGCCACTAATATGCTTAATGACTTTCCATTATGCCAAGTAATAGGTGCCATGAGCTTTCAAAATGCATTTGCATCCATATTCCCTTGACCTGTTCATCAGAGTCCTGAGGTAACCATGTTCTGACCATTGGCTAATAATCAGCCTGCTTAGTTAACCTGGGAAGTCCCATATGTGGTGTGCCCACACAGTAGAAAATACCTTCTAGAGGAAAATGTGGCTTTAGTTCATAACTTGGCTTTGACCTTCAAGGGCTCAGAACCCATGTGTTTAATTTCAGTAAGTTGTTGGCATCCTGTGGAGTAGTGACCATGAAAATGTCCCAAGGAGGGCAAGATTGGTATCTGGGAGCAGGACAGAAGAGAGAAAGGTGGGTCTGGATGTTAAGAAGTACCAGGGACCAAGTGTAGTACTGTAGTGGGTCAAACTTTAGGCTTTGCTAATCCCTCCCGCCCCCATAGACACACGTTGAACATTAAGCCAAGGCTTCCAAAGTGGATGCATTTGGAAACAGGGGCTTGACAGATAAGTCAAGACGGGATTCTTTGGGAAAGTCCAGGACCAACATGACTATTGTCCTTACAAGAAGAGGACCCTGGACAGATGGATGACCATGTGAAGAGCCAGGGAGACAATAGCCATCCACACATCAATAAGGTCTCAGAAGAAATCAGCCAAGTGCACACCTTGATCTTGAATATTCAGCTTTCAGAGTATGAGAACATGTCTGTTGTTTTAAGCTGCCTTGTGTGTGGTATTTTTCTCTAGAAGCACTAGAAATGAGCACAGGAGGGTGCTAGCTAAGTCTGCACCTGCAGCCCCACATGACTACTAGCCTTAGAATTGTTTCTAGGAACTCGTGTAGGCTCAGCGGACTTGGTTTATCATAGGGGCTTAAATACAGAATGTTGTAGATGGTGTCACCACCACCTCACTCTCCAAAAGTTCACACTCAAGAATCACACGATTAAATGATAACATCACAAAGCATCCCAGGGTTTTGTGGAAGCTTATGATTTGGTGTTGGGTTGCATTTGCAGCTGTTCATAGATATCTGGTACATACAACCCACAGGCAAGAGTTGGACACATTCACTAGGACTTTCCAATTCACCTCTGTAAAACTGAGCTCCATGCCTGAGGGACCCAAGGCTTCTTCACTACTTCTGATCTGCAGGAGCAGGAGCCCCATCCCACTGCATCCCTACTGTTCTCTGTCTCCCTGGCTCCCACCTGAGGATTCATGCAGTTCCTCACCTGCCCTGCTTTGTATACCTGCCCATTCTGAATGGCTGGTCAGTTATTCATCTTTTCTTCTCCCGATCACAAGCTCTACGGGTATTTCCTAGGTTTTCCTCCTTAGGCCATACTTCCCATCCCAGTCCAAGCTTGGCCTCGGCCACTCCAAAGGGTGACCTTCCCACTCAAGACCCATGCAGGTGACTAATCAGGACGTGTATAAATTCTGAATCAACCCCTGGCAGCCTCAGCTTTACCATGCATGCAAATCATTTGGGGGCTTTTATTGAAATGCCCATTGTAAACCCATGCCTACAGCCTGATGTTCATCATTTCCAGTAAGCTCCTGGTGTTTACATTATGATCGCTTATATGTGGAACATTCCCCCACAGGCCCATGAACTCTTGGTCCCCAGAGCTCAGTTAGTTGATGGACTCTGATAAAATATTTCCTCAGAAAATTCCTACTGAATGGAGGGAGATCTCAGTGGAGGACTTCTACATGAGGATGAGGAGGACTTCCCACATGAGGAGGACTTCCCACATGAGAAGGACTTCCCACATGAGGAGGACTTCCCACATGAGAAGGACTTCCCACATGAGGAGGACTTCCCACATAAGGAGGATTTCCCACATGAGGAGGACTTCCCACATGAGGAGGACTTCCCACATGAGGAGGACTTCCCACATGAGGAGGACTTCCCACATGAGGAGAACTTCCCACATGAGGAGGACTTCCCACATGAGGAGGAACTTCCACACAAGCAGAACCTTGACCACAGTCTTCCACTGTGCTCTCACAGAAAGATTGGAAGATGTGGAACTGGCCCTTGGCCCAATGCACAACCCAAAGGATAATGAAGGAGACCCGGGGGCTGGCAGGCAGAAGAGACCTCCAGAAGCATTGCTCGTAAGAGGCCCGCTACCTTCTGACACATGCAAGAAAGGCTTTGGCAGACACGAGTTGAAACTAAGCCATGTGAAGCAGACAGTTCTACGTACATATAATCCCAGTCCTGGGGAGATAGATGCAAGAGAATCTGGAGTTCGAAGCCAGCCTGGGCTACATGAGACCCTATGCCAAATAAATGCAAGTCCAGGGAAATGTTTTCCATAAAAGGAGAATTAGTGGCTATTCCAAATAATGTCAGAAAACAGCTGAACTTAAAGCAAAGGCAACGAATTTTACCAGATCTCTTATTTCTAACTTAAGATTTTTTATATATATATATATATATATATATATGTATATATATATATAATGTATCATTGCATAAGTACAAATATATAATTATGTGATATATAATTACAAATTATATTTAATAATTTATATGTTAATATTTGCCTGAATGTATATATGTATACCACATTTAATAATTTAGGTATGAAATTTAGGTATGAATGTTTTGCCTGCATGTATATATGTATACTGCAAGCCTGTTTGGTTCCTACAGAAGCCAAAAGGCCACGTTGGATCCCCCTGGTACTGAAGTTACAGACAGTTGAGAGCTGACATGTGGGTGATAGAAACGGAGCTGGGGTCCTCTGTAAGAGCAGCCTGTGCCCTTAACTGCAAGGGCACCTCTTCAGCCTCTGTTTCTAACTTAGACTGCTTCTTTCCTTTTTTTCCCCTGTGATAAATGCATTCATTGCCCAGGGCTGCCAGGAAAATAACCAAAACCCTCGGAGGCTTGAAAAAACATTAATTTATTCTATCACAGTTTTCCAGCTAGAAGTTTGACATCATAGTTTCCGAAGGCTCTAAGAGAGAAGCTGCCCTGGTCTCTTCCACATGGCATCTCATAGATATCAAAGCACCATCTCAGCATCTGCTCTCTTCCTCACATGACAGCATCTCCAGCTGGAGCATTCCGGGTTCCTATGTGGTCCTTGCTCAATCATGTTATGGAAGTTCACAGATGTGTTTGTCTGCAGAGATGAGGGAAGGCAGGACATTCCATGGACCACTTTCTGAAGGATGAAACAGTCAGCATAGCAGTGTTCTTGTCAAACAATAGGTCATTGAATATTTGGAGACTTTCTGTTGGATGGAAACTAGAGTAGTTGTCAAAATCCCAGTGTGGCTGCAAATAGACTCAAGGTCAAGATTCAGAGCATAGCTATACCACTGACTTAGACCTCATGTCTAAGATGAATTATTGTGCATAGTCAACTGAAGACTCTAAACAAGGGTCTGGACACTATCCTACATCACAAATACATCTGCTACTTCCTTTGACAGCTATCAGTTCCCAATACCTGTTTCCAACTGAATCAGGGTTTTCAAGCTGGAAGAGGTAGGGGGAAGTGGAACCCTGTAGCTCTAAAGTGCAGCTTGCTTTTTAGTTGATGCATCCCTAAATTCTCCTAGAAAATCAGGACCACAAGCATTCTCTAGAAATGCCTAAGTCTTTCAAATAAAAACTTAGAAAATGGTGTGACATGTAATTCAAGAAGTGACTCCTGTCCATGACAAAGGTTCTGAACTTGACAACAAAAAGAGTCAACATAAAATCTTAAATATTTACCCAGCCTGCATTGACCATAAAGTTTTCAGTTGTTCCTGAAGTGAAAGGATTTTCATAACAGAGGGAAATGAGGCTCCACTTGAATGCCTGTCAACAGAACTCGGTTGAATGAACCCGGTGATGTCTATACTCTAGGGTAAGACCTAGCCAATATTATGGTTTAAATATGGAATGTTCCCCATGCACAGACTTATAAATGCTTAGGTCCCAGACAGTGGCACTGTGTTAAGAGGTTTTACAAAATTTTGAGAGATGAACCTCACAGGAGGAAGCAAGTTACTAGGAAGAGGGCCTTGAAGGATATAGCTCAGCCCTGTTACTTGACTTTTGCTACAGCATGACCAGATTCTGTATTCTTCTGCTGTTCCCATGCTGTCCTCAACGTATTGGACAGTCATATCCCCAGTCTGAAAGCCAGACTAAATCTTTCCTCTCTTTAGCTGCTGCTTATTGTTAAGATTTGATCAGTACAATAGGAGAATTAACTACCACTAGGAAAAGTGAAGTCATAAGATGCAAATCTGCTATTAGAAATGTCTGCAGAAGAAAAATACATCCACATGTTCCTATATGAAATGCTACAGAGGGATAAAGACTACAGACAGCCACACAACACTCACAGAAGGGTCCCCTCCCGCAAGAGCCTTAGGCTTGAAGGGGCAGATTCACATCTGAAGAATCCATCTGATGTATGGTCACTGCGTTGCATTCACTCACTACTTGAACAACTTCAACAGCCATACCAATGATTTTGCCTGCATGTAGATATGTCTATGTGAATGTATGTCCCATGAATGCAGCGTCCATGGAGGCCCGAGAGGACATCAAATCTCCTAGAGCTGGAGTTACAGGTGGCTGTGAGCCAGGACATAGGGGCATGGAATGAAACTTGAGTCCTCTGCAAGGGCAGCGTCTTCTCTTCACTGATGAGTGTGCTCCCCAGACCCTAATTATTTTAATTTAAAAAGAGCAACAAACCAACACTGGATGGTTCCAGAGGCCTATTAGAGGATGTTATCAAAAATAATTACTGTGGCAGTTTGCATGAAAAATGTCCCACAGAGGACAAATCAGAGGATTTGAGCCCTAAGTCCACAATTGATGGTTCAGTTTGAGGTGGGACAGCCTTGTGGGAGGAAGTACATCTCTGAGGGAGGGCCTTGTGAATTCATAGCCCTGCCCTATTTTTAGTTTGCTCTCTCTCTGATTTTTTGTTACTGGTTGAAAATGTGATGTCTCAGTTTCCTGTTCCTGCTGCCACACCTGCTGCTGGCTGGCACACCTTTGCCACAACTGACACTTAACCAGTGAAATCATAAATCCAAATAAACTCTTCCTTCTATAAGTTGATGTTGGTGATGATGTTTATTCAAAGCGACAAAAGTAACCAATGCAGACAGCAAAACATGGAAAACTCAATCTGTATATAGAGGTACATATAGTCACACCTATATATTTGTATGCATGAGACTGTATATTATAATATATACAGCACGGATTACTGGTAACTATCTTATTTCATTTTACTAATTACACTTAGGAAGCTGACTTGTTTTTTGAATATCTAGCCATCTTTTTTCCACTTAATTTCAAAACATGGCCAAGTTGGATTTAACATAAGAACAATTATTTCAGCCCCTTCCAGGAGACTCTCTGGTTGACCCTGGATGCCAGCAGAGGTGAGTCAGCTCTGATCTCTGGAAGGTCTTGTTAATGAGACCAGTGTAAGGAGAGAAGGTTCTGATCGTGATACACGGCCAAAAGGAAAGGATTCATAATGGTGGGGGAAAGGTAGATCAATATGGCTTTGGGAGTGAGATCAACATAGCTGCAGATTCTGGCTCTGTCAACTTGTAATAAAATAGGCCAGCATGACAATTTGATTCTCCTTGTAAAATGAGGTTAAAAAATACTTCAGAGAGGTAGCATGAAGACTGAAATGAGGACCCTTGTAACACTCAGCTTGAACCTGGCCTTACCTAGATGGTGAGGAAGGTTGACCCTCACCATCTACTTCCTGTGGGTGATAGGAATATGACTTGGCCTTCAAGTAAGAGACACTAGGCTCTGAGTCGACTAATCAGAGATTAATAGGAACAGTTGTCCTAATGACTTTGTGCCCCTGTGTCTCTGACTGTGATCGGGCATGAATTCTGTCACCAGAGGTTTCCAAACCCAAGGTAAACAGAAACCACTGTGGTTCCATATTTCTCATTTCAAGGCTTTTTAGGTCACAGTAATTGCTTGATTCTTCCATATAATTAAACACCGCAACACAACCAACTGCATCAAATAAGCCTCTAAAATTCCTTAAAGGAGAATGCCACCCATTGGCTCTAACTGGCTTTCACTGGCTCAGATCTGGGTCTTCCCTGAGGGTCCGTCCGGCACCTGGCTTTTTTCTTTCCTACCCTCACCAATCTTTCCAACAGCCGGTCACACTTTCCTTAGAACACATGGCATCTAAACGAGAACAGGGCTTGCTCACAATTTCCTTGGGTGAATCAGAAGCTAAAATAAGCTCATATAAAAACTCAATCCCAGCCCCACCCTGTCATCTCGTTAGCTCATCTCTCACTGGTTCCCAGCAGCAAGCCCCTTGCCATAGCCAGCTTTTTACACACCCAATGGGGCATGGTAGACAGTCTTCAGGTAGAAGTAAATATTTAAGGGCAAGACTGATTGAAAGCAAATATGGTACAGCAAAAAATAAAAAAATGAGAGGCTAGTAAAGAAGTATGAGGCCTGGCCGGGCTTGCTGTGAGCATCAAGTTATAGAATGTACTAACAGAATTACCAAGACAGTTCTGATGCTCAGTGGGTCAACAAGACCTTCTTCTATTCCTCTTCACCCTCCTCCTACTTTGCCTCTCCCACCCTCAACTCGTTTATATTTATGTGTGTGTTACTTGAATGTAGGTACCTGAGGATGCCAGAGAAGGGCATCAGAGAAGTTCCCAACCTGGGTCCTCTGCAAGAGCAATGAACACTTTAAAGCAATGAATTATCTTCTCTCCAGACCTCCTTTCTCCTTCCTCTTCGCCCTCTCCCTTTCCCCTCCCTCTCTTCCCCCTCCCCCTCCTGTACATCCTTGTCCCATCTTTCTTTCCCCTTTCTCACTGCCACTCTTCCTCCATCAGCTCCAGCATCACCTCCTCATTATGACCACATTAACAGCGGCCATAACACATTTTTGGAGATCTTCCTGAGCATCAAGACCTAAGCAGAAGGTTCACTCACATGTCTACATTTAATCATTAACACAGTACATCAGGGTAGACCACACTGAATACCCTGGCTGCTATAGTGAACAGCCAATAGTTAAGAAACTAGGTCCTTGAGTCAAAATGGAGAGTTTGACACATTCACTGTTGGGAACTGGGAAAATCATGTTCTGTGTGAATCCCTCACCCATAGTGGTATCATAAACAAGTTGTCAAAAAGGCCACCAACAGGTTGGGAAAGGATCTTTACCTATCCTAAATCAGATAGGGGACTAATATCCAATATATATAAAGAACTCAAGAAGGTGGGCTCCAGAAAATCAAATAACGCCATTAAAAATGGGGCTCAGAGCTAAACAAAGAATTCTCGCCTGAGGAATACCGAATGGCTGAGAAACACCTGAAAAAATGTTCAGCATCCTTAATCATCAGGGAAATGCAAATCAAAACAACCCTGAGATTCCATCTCACACCAGTCAGAATGGCTAAGATCAAAAATTCAGGTGACAGCAGATGCTGGCGAGGATGTGGAGAAAGAGGAACGCTCCTCCATTGTTGGTGGGATTGCAAGCTTGTACAACCACTCTGGAAATCAGTCTGGTGGTTCCTCAAAAAATTGGACATAGTACTACCAGAGGATCCCGCAATACCTCTCCTGGGCATATATCCAGAAGATGTTCCAACTACTAAGAAAGAAACATACTCCACTATGTTCATAGCAGCCTTATTTATAATAGCCAGAAGCTGGAAAGAACCCAGATGCCCCTCAACAGAGGAATGGATACAAAAAATGTGGTACATTTACACAATGGAGTACTACTCAGCTATTAAAAAGAATGAATTTATGAAATTCCTAGGCAAATGGTTGGACCTGGAGGGCATCATCCTGAGTGAGGTAACCCAATCACAAAAGATCTCAAATGATACTCACTGATAAGTGGATATTAGCCCAGAAACTTAGAATACCCAAGATATAAGTTACAATTTGCAAAACACATGAATCTCAAGAAGAACGAAGACCAAAATGTGGACACTTTGCCCCTTCTTAGAATTGGGAACTCCCATGGAAGGAGTTACAGAGACAAAGTTTGGAGCTGAGATAAAGGAAGGACCATCTAGAGACTGCCATATCCAGGGATCCATCCCATAATCAGCCTCCAAACGCTGACACCATTACATACACTAGCAAGATTTTGCTGAGAGGACCCTGATATAGCTGTCTCTTGTGAGACTATGCCGGGGCCTAGCAAACACAGAAGTGGATGCTCACAGTCAGCTATTGGATGGATCACAGGGCCCCCAATGGAGGAGCTAGAGAAAGTACCCAAGGAGCTAAAGGGACCTGCAACCCTATAGGTGGAACAACATTATGAACTAACCAGTACCCCAGAGCTCTTGACTCTAGCTGCATATATATCAAAAGATGGCCTAGGGGGCCATCACTGGAAAGAGAGGCCCATTGGACTTGCAAACTTTATATGCCCCCGTACAGGGGAACGCCAGGGCCAAAAAGTGGGAGTGGGTGGGTAGGGGCGTGGCGGGGGGAGGGTATGGGGGACTTTTGGGATAGCATTGGAAATGTAAATGAGGAAAATACCTAATAAAAAAAAAGAAAAAAAAAGTTGTCATCCTGTTGGTCTGCTGAGAGGGCCAAACAACAGAGCATGGAGCCTTGTACAAAGAAAAGGTTTGTGTCACTTGCTGTCACCGTTCCTCCTCTTTGATGGGTCCTCATTAGAGATCAGCATTTTCCAAAAGGATCATGAGCATCTTGAAATTTTCTGTACACGTGGCACAGGTAACAAAATTTTCTGGTGTCATAATAAAAAAAATGAAAAAAGAATGGGTAAGGTTAACTTTAACAATAAATAATACTTAGCCCAATACATCTGAAAGGCAGATTTTTATGTTGACACATAAAAATTGTGGTAAATGAAGAAAATCATCAATGAAGTATTTTCTATTCCTTGTTTGTTTGTTTGTGTCATGTGTGTGGTATGTGTGGATATATACGGGTGTGTTCTACTCTGTGTGGGCACATGTGTGGGGTTGGGTACAGACAGCGGTTGATATCTAGTGTCTTCTTTGATTACTCTCTACCTTATCTGCTAAGGCAGAATCTGATGGTGAGCCCCCCAATCATCTTTTCTAGCCAGCAGCTACCCCCGCCCCTGGAATTCCCTGTCTCTACTTTCCAAGTTCTGGGATTACACCACCGCCACCACCGGCACTTATAAGCCTACTGGAAATCTGAACACCAGTCATGGTGTGGTGACAATTAATCTTAGTAAGTAAGAGGCTCTGTTTGACAAATGGTGGCAGAGAGTATTGGGAACAGACTCTATACTGACTTTGTACCCATGTGTCCCTCACTGAAGACAGAGATGAAATCTGCCACCAGAGACATTTTGACTGTTACCTTTGAAAGTAAGGCCTACACCCACCCAGGAAAGGTGTCTCTGGAATGCTTGTGAGAGATTGTCTTGACTGGGTCTACTGAGGATAGGAAAACCCACTGTAATTGTCAATGGCACCTTCCCGTGGGTTGGGGTCTGGTACTGAATAGGAAGAAAGCAGGCAGACCAGCACCTTTCATTAACTTCTGCTTCCTGACTCCAAGCAGTGGAGTCTTGACCCTTCCTGATGCCTCAAGACACAGCGGACACATTTCAGTAGCTTGGGAGTCACGTGTTTATGGTGGGTGTAGTAACAGACAAGGCGGCTGATGAAGACGGATCAGCAAGGGTGAGTGATCTGTCCCCATATACACAGTTCAGAAATGGCACAATCAAAATCCATAGCATCTCTGACTGGCTCCAAAGGTAGCCGTGTCTTCCTGGTAACCACATGGCCAATTCTATGTAATTTTAATTTCAAGACATCTCCAGGGCTTTGTGCTATTTCTTCTGGGTCTTTAGGCAGAAGTATTACTATATATGATGAGAGTCTGGGGACCCCATTTTGTTAATCAGCCACTATCATGTCTAACCTGGCATGCCCCTCTAGGTGGGGGCCACCTGTTTGTTGACCTTCCACAAAATTTAAGAGCCAGATAGAGCTGAGCACCATGCCCCTTCCCCCAGCCTCTTCCTGCAGAGGCTGACATGTCCTTTTTCCTTTAGACCAGATTCATGTCAGCCTTGGCAACGCTAGGCTGTCCTCAGGCCGTGTGATGACTAATCCTTTCTGCTCTCTGGGGACAGCACACCACTGGCTTACTGGAGGCAGTAAAGGACACATAAGCCTTGGTAATCTCTTCAAATCACTTTGAAATACACAGCTCGGATCCATGAATGTCCATCCTTACCGCCCTCCCCACCAGGCTCCCTGATCCTTGAGCTATTGTGCAAAGCATGAGGGACCAGCATGACCTTGAGGAGAGAGAGCAGCTCTGTTTCAGAGCAGGTCTCCTCGGGGGAGCCTTGGGACAGTCTTCAAGATCTACTCTCTATGCTGATGACGACCATCCCAAGATTTACCATGGAGACGAACCTAACTACCACAGAGGCTGCTGATGTTGATGTTCCAGTCACATACTCTCATTATTGTTGGGACCAAGGTCAGTTAACTGCTCTCCAGGATTGTACAGCCTAGGTTCCTTGAGTGAAGATGTAATTGCCTGGAGGTCCTGCCATCCCAGAAGCACACATGGCAAACACCTGTACACATGTTGCACAGAAATTAGAATGCCACTATGCCATATGCATATCCACTGCATTCAATTGCTTCCTCAGCAATTCCCAGGCAGCCAACAGATACTGCTGCAGCATTTGCCTTTGAACGCCCCGATTTTCATGCTAAGTCGATGGCTCTATTTACATCCCCTGCAATTATATATGTATACATCCTCACACATACACACAACATTGCCCTTCAACCTTAACATTAGCGTGTGGTATAGACATTATAAAGATCTGTATGTGCAAGGCTGGGATGCACAGGTCAATACTTGTCTAATGACATGCGTTCTAGTAAGCCTTAAAGACTGGCAAGAACCACACAGCTGAACTGCCCTTGACAGGGCAGGGGAGAGGACAGTGACTCAGCTCTGCTGCTTTCCCGGCTACATGGCTTGTTTCCTTCTCTGTAATTGTGAGCCAATTCCTTTCCACCGACACCATCATTGAGATGGCAGCTAAGACTGTGCCAGACATGGAAGTTTATAGACTTCGATTCTCACAACAACTCCAGCAGACGAGAAAGGAAGTTAACAGGAAGTGGAGGACAGCAATTTAGCTACATGGCTGGGATTCAAACCCGGGTCCGTCTGAGTCCAGAGTTTGGGTGCGTAACCACTCTGCTAAGGCAACTCTGGAACCAACTGGCTTGTGACCTGTGTGTGAAGCACGTAGATTATCATGGACAGTGCTCAGACTTGGGAGAAAAGAATTTATG
The DNA here is from genome assembly GCF_978045245.1 of Mus caroli. Classification (NCBI taxonomy): domain Eukaryota; kingdom Metazoa; phylum Chordata; class Mammalia; order Rodentia; family Muridae; genus Mus; species Mus caroli. The sequence continues at coordinate 11,201,125 of NW_028227265.1, forward strand.
TGCCATAGTAGAAGAAATGAACTAGCTGTGGATTCAGATTGAACCAGCCTGTCTCCACCTCTGTGACAGTCGTCAAAATGATGGTATGGGCTGTTGCTGACTCAGGATTGATCTATCTCAACTTCCACAAGGTGGTCCTCTTTGACAGACCAAAGAGCCACTTATAGCTCTCCAAAATGCCTCTTTATGCAGCCTGAACTCAGCAGGAATCGTGTACTTCCGTAGTAACTAACTTGCCCTCCTCGCACTCCTAGGATGGCAATTATAATTCCTTTAAAATCATGAAGTTCAAATAGAGCCTCAATTCATCAGGAGTCCTTACCCTTGCTTTCTTGATAATTTCACCATCATCCACTTCTCCAACTGGAACAGTAACCACTCCAGATGACAAAGTGAGCAGATTTAGAGTTCTGTCCCCTGGATCTTAACAACCACACTTGGCTACAAAGGAGGAACTAAATGGAACTCGATCAACATGGTGAGCCACACCGCACGCTGTTCTGAATTAGAAAATCACTCAGCCAGCCCTACGCATGACTTGAGTCCCACGTTGTATCACAAGAAAATAGAATTGGCTTCTGCTGCCCTGGAACAAATCTCCGCCTTCTGTTGATCCAGAGTGAGAGAAGCACACGTTATCATCTGCCCAACCTCACGGGTATCTAGCTATGGTTTGGGTCGGGTCCAGGCACAGCCTTGAATTAAAGGTTGAGACAGATGACTCAGAGCTCAGTAAGAAATGCAGGCGAGAAAACGGAACTGTGCAATGGAACAGGGATGTGTGTGAGGGTGAGAGAGAAATAGAAGAGCCAGATTCTTAGACTCACATCCCACCTCTGCTGCCCCCGGGAGCTCTTATTAAGCTGTGATGCTGTGGGCAGCAGAGGGCACTGTTAATACAGTCTGTAGTAAACACAGACTAGAAGAAGAAGCTGGATTCACAACAACCTTGTGTGGGACATTTGGGTGCAAGAGTTCCTAAAAATAGTTAGCATGTGATTACTCTCTTATTTTCCAACACAGATATTAACAGGACTCTAAGTCGGGCTACAAAGTGAAACTCACTTTTACATGGAACTGCAAGGTTTTGGAAAACACACACGCACATTATAAAGTGATTACTATAGTCTAACTTCACAATGCTTAATTCTTGTACACAGCATCTCCTTTATTTCTAACTGAGCCGGTGTTGTAACTAACCTCCTGACACAGGAAGTGTGTGGAGATTGGCCTATAGTCCCAGTAAGGAATGGCATGGCTGATATCTGGCCCACTAAGCTCCTTCAGTCACCAGTCAGAATAGAAGGTATAGTGAGCTCAGTATTATCCCTATGCCTCAAAATGTCTGCAGAACAAGGCTGGAGCCTGTACCCCTCAACCAGCCAGTTCCTGATTTGTTACGTGATAAGTCCTGTGTGAGAAACACATGGTTCTGCCAGTGGTTCAACAGAATCTGCATCCTGAAGCTTGCCTATCATCCACAGGATTGAACATCATTGCCAAGCTCAAGTACCATACAGGTTAGGATTCAGAGGTTACCAATCCTCAAAACCAATGTACCCACAGTAAGAAACTCTTGGATGGGCAGCAAGATGGCTCAGATGGTAAAGGCTATTGACTTGAGTTCAATCTCTAGAACCTACCTAGTGGAAGAAGAACAGTGGGTGGTAGGAAAGGTGGGCTACTTGCTACATTTTGGTGGGAGGTCCACGAGGGATCATGAAATAGCTGAAGAACAAAATGTACTGAAGTAGATATAAGGCATTCTGCTAGGCAAACTGTATCAGTGAAGGCCAATGGCAGATATCCCCACTAGAGTCTAATTTCTCAGGAAGTCATTAAGTTCAGAACTGTTCATCCTTTGAACCGTCTGTAAGATCTAGCGTGGAACACAGTATGTAGTAAATGCTCATTAGCTGACAAATACAGATATCAATCAAACAGAGACTCGATAGACAGCAAATAGGATCAAGAAAACCAACAGGCCCCACAGGAGGTAGACTCTCTGGAGCTAACACCAGTGTGGGATTATAATCTTATGTATCACCTCTAAATAGTGCACTTTGCAATTTCAGACACTTCTGGGTTCTTCCTGAAGCCTAGCTCTGGCTAATGTTGTTCCTGGTGTTTCATTAAAGTATTCTGCTGCAGGTGCATCCATCTTGCAGCTCCTGTGTGTCGAGCATGCATGACAAGCACCCAGGTCGATTTCTCTCCCAGAGATGACAATTATATGCTGCCACCCCCACCCCACTCTCCATTCTGGGGGCACACCTTGCTAACAGTTCATGATGCTCTTCCCATTGAGCCCAGAGAGTCAGGAGCGATCCATCAGACTTGGACACCAAGGTGAAAACCACTTGTTATTCCTGACTGGAGACAGTCGGAACCACTGCTGTAGCACTAGGGAAATGATAGCCTGGCTCATGCTTGAACACCTCCACCTACGGAGACCACATTCCCCCGGAGACAGCACACTCCATCTTCAGGAGATGGGTGAAAAAAAATCTTTCTTAGTGTGAGCAGAGATAGCACATTTATGCCTGCTACCCCTACCCCCCACCAAAATCTTCCTGGGAGTCCTCTTAAAGATACCAAGAAAAGCAGCAAGTATAGAGGCTAACCACAGGAGTGATGGGGTTAATGCAAAAAAGAGCACACTTTTTAACTCTTTAAATTGTGTGTGTGTGTGTGTGTGTGTAGGAGTTCATGTCTACGTCCAAGGAGGAGACTTGTGTGTTCATGTTTGTGGAGGTCAGAGGACAACTCCAGGTAGTGTTCTTCAGCAACACTAACTTGTTTTTTAGAGCCATGTCTCTCACTGGGACCTGGGACTCACCAATTACACAGGGCTGGCTTGCTATAGATGCTCCAGAGAACAGCCTAGCTCTGCCTTCCTGGCACTGATGTTATTACCATCATGCCAACAAATCCAAATGTTTTTAATGTTGGTTCTGGGGATCAGACTCAGGTCTGGGTCTATGTGGCAAGCACTTTAGACTGAGCCATCTCCCCAGCCCCAGAGCAGCACACTTTTGAGTATAGACTGCATGCCCTACCCTTTAATTTATAACAGCATAAAAGCCACCCAATGAAAGTAGGAAATACGATTGCCTAATCCCATTAAATTTCACTCCGTGCCTTTGTTCCTGTGCTGCCTAGGAAGAAAACTGATGCCAGCTCTTGGGAACATCCTCCGGAGATATGCAGAATTTGGGGTACTGGAGAGCCCTCCTCTCTTGGTAGCCCCTCCTCTGTCTCTGTCCATCACAAGACAATGACAGTGGCTTGAGTTGTGAAAAGAACTCTGATTCAAAGATGTTCACTGACCTTCTGAAAGTTCCTACTGGCAGAATGTGGTCTCCTGTGCCCACACTGTATACCATGAGCACTGTACAGCAAACAGAAGCTGGGGAGCCAAACTGGGGTAGAAACGGCCTTCTTTATCTACAGCAGGCCTGCCTACACAAATTATCTCTCTTACTGAGCTCATGTAGAGGGTCAGCTACATCTTTTGTGTGTTCAGATCAGTCTGATGACAAGATAAACATTGTTTAATGTATAAGGAAGTGCTGATGTGATTATACCAATAATATACCTGGAGCCACTAGGAAAAAAAATGCTAAGTGGATAAAAGGTTGAATGGACAGTAAAATGATCAGACTTAAAGGGACAGTGGACATAGGGACACGGAACGTGTCTCTGGAAATCATGTCTTTAAGAAAGAAGCAGTGTGAGTTTTCAGAGCAGGGCCAGGGAGTCCTGGAGAAGAACAAGGAGGAAGGGGGCACAGAAGGTGTAGCTAAGAGATGACTCTGAATGCTCTCTGGGAATCCAGGTATTAGAGAGCAGAAGGAAGGGTCTCACCAGGGACATCAGAAAGCAGAAGGGACACTGTGGAAAGTAAGCCAATTATGTGACTCCAGGACTCAGAGCTTCCAGGTGGAAGAGAGGCTGAGGAGCCAGAAGATCCCACTCAGGTGCCTATGCAAATGTCACTTGCAGAAAACCTTCCTGGCTACCAAGACACCCTCCCTGCCAGTTCTCTGTTTACTTCACATCTGTTTGTATTGACTGGCTGGGAGTGCTGCGGGGAGGGGCTCTGATGTCTGCTGCAGGTGGAATCCTTAGCACCTACAGGGTGCTGGACAGGTCGGAGGCAATTGAAGAGTATTTGCACCACAGACGAGTAAACAGCAGAAGAAAAGATTGACCAGATACAATCTACTCTGAGCAAGGGTAGCTTAATAATAGGAAAGGGAAGACATGATAGCTAAATGATCAAAAGTAAATCAGTTCGATGGGACACCTCATAACACTTAAGAGCAAAACGTTTGGTACAATACAAGTATTAAAAAGTGATATCACCTCACTATGTCTGATCATAAAATAGCACGACATGAGGACCAAGCTTATCAGCTACCACTATTATGGGGAATGTCCTAGTTTCCTCTCTGTTGCTGTGATTAAAAAAAAAAAAGCAACTTTGTAGAATAAAGTTTATTTGATTTACACTTCCAGGTCATGGTCCAATATCAAGGAAAGTCAGGGCAGCAACTCAAGCAAGAACTTGAAGCAGAAACTATAGAGGAACATTGCTTGCTGGGTTGCTTCCCAAGTAATATTTATCTAACTTTCTTAACTAACCCTGAGCCACCTGCCCAGGGAATGGTGCTGCCCATAGTGGGCTTAGCCCTCGCCCTCAGACCAATCTAATCTGTACAATTCCTCAATTGAAACTCTCTTCTCAGGACAGGGAAGCAGCCACAGCTCTCCAAAAACAGCAAGTAGGCAAGGGATTAAACTCTCTAGAATGATTGTATTTTAATTCTGGGAGTTCTGATCCCTTGAATAAGTCCAAGAGGGGGTTGGTGTTACGTGTACATATCGATCATGACCTAATGTTTTTAAAAGTGAGAAGAAAGGAAGAAAGAAAGGAAAGGAGGGAGGGAGGGAGGGAAGGAGGGAAGGAGGAAGACAGGCAGACAGACAGACAGACAGAAAGGAAGGAACATGATGTGAGTTCAGATGCTTGTGGAAGCCAGAAGAGGGCATCAGATCATCTGGATCTATAGTTATAAGCTGTGAACCACCTGACCTGGGTGCTGCAAGCCAAACACAGTTCCTCTGCAAGAGCAGGACTTAGCCGCTTCTCCAGCTCCCTGTGTGTTTGAGACAGAATCTCTTTGTCTAGCCCAGCCTGGCCTTAAACTCTTTTTTTTCCCCCTATTTTGCTCTCCAGTGTGCTAACATTATAGGTATATGCAACCAGGCTTGACTTGGGAAATTGCTTTTAAAAAGTATATGTGCATATAAATATTCTCTTATGAATATTAATTACATGTCAATAAAAGTATTAAAATGACAGTGCCTCAATATGTTAGATGCTTATAAATCTGTAGTAATAATCAGTGCATCAAGAGTTTAAAAATCTAGATTTCAAGAAAGAAAATGCAGATGTCCAAGTAAATACGAAAGAAATACAAATGTCCAAGCAAATAAAAATTATCCAGGGTCTCTAATTTTAAAGATCGGAAAATAAAACAATAAAGACACATTTTTTCCCTCAAAACATTTCTTGTGCCTGAGGATGATCTAGGAGAGTTGCTGAGAGCCAAGTGTTAAGACTCTTTCTTTTCTTCCATATAACCTTTGCTCTCTAATCCATGCAAGAGTGGCCTTGTGAACTGTCAAGTACAGTCAGCTATGTCCTTATCTAAAACTTCTTGATGGCTTACAAGTGCTTCCAGGATAATCTAAATCCTCGGCACAGCCTGTGTAGTCCACTATGGTCTGGTCCCTGCATTCTTGTGAGCCTCAGTTTTTCGTGTCTCTTCTACATCAAGGATTTCATCTCTCTACTCACTGTGCTCCCGCCATAGCAATACCCCCTGCCCAACCCCAGATTTCAGAAGTGTAATCTACAGCACCCCCACATCTCTGCCCACTCACCTTCATGATACCTCTGTCTGAACTCAGTCTTCACTTCCCAAGGATCCCTCCCCTGGTGCCCCTCAGAGAAACGTTCTGGGACCACCATGTCATGCATCTCAGTGTGAGTTTTATGTCCAGCCAAGCTATGCAGTCAGCATCTGCTCCTCTCTGGTCTGTTGACTCCTAGACAGCAATGACCACTGTCTTCCTGTTTGGTATTAAGGCCCTAGTTAACTGTGGTAGGAACTCCATAAATATTTACTGATCAAAGCCAAGTGTACCGTTTTTCTTGGTCTAAATTAGCAAGACCTAAAGCCTCATGTGTGCATGTTTTACAGAGCAAAGAGGCTCAGGGCATGTGCATTTCTTGACACAGGCCCTCAGCAGTGTAAACACTGAAATGGTAAGTGTTCACTGTGGCGACATGAGACTATGTAGCCTCACTTTCACTCTGAGCATCAAGGTTACATATCATGCTTGTCCCTATTACACATCTTCTCCTTGAACTGAGCCCACCATTCATTTGTCTTTTACAGATCTGGCTGTATCCACATTTTTATCCAATTACCTGTTTGCTTTCACTCTTAGATTCATGTCAATCATGCTTACTTGTTGTGTAAGTCAATGACTCCTATTAGATAACCACAATAATGCCTATGAAAGAAAGCATACACATATACAAACAAGCATCTGTATGTATAATTATCAGTACATTCTTTTAAAAGGAGATTTATTTTATTTCTTTGTATGTTTATGCAGGTCTCTCTCAGTTTGGGTATGTGTACATGAGAACACTGCCTACAGAGGTAAAAAGAGGGCATTGGATCCCCTAGAAATGGGGTTATAGGTATCTGTGAACCACCAGCTATGGGTGCTTAGAGGTCCTCTGTCAGAATAGCTAGTGCTCTTGACCAGTGAGTCATCTTCAGACTGGAGGCCTATCTTAACAGTACCAGAAACTATGATACTCCACCCAGTGCTGATCCCAATGCCACCAACACCAGAGCCCAGAACAGTCTACCCAGTGCTCACTCTCAACGCTGTCATCACAGCATCCTAATGTGGGTGGATGCTTTCATCTCAGCCTTCACAGAGAGTAAATCAATATCTTTCGGGATTAGTTAATGGGTCACAACTTACAAGTAGAAGGACAAAGATGTCACCTCAGATGTCCTGGAGAATCTTTGCATGGTTTCAGTAGTAGACAAACATTTATTTTTCTCCATGACATCTATAGTTTCGGTTCAGTCTTTCCTGGAAGCCTGTAAACCAGCTAATGTCCGAAACCTTTCAGCCAAATCATAGCACAGAGAGCTGGTTTTCCATAGCACAGAGAGCTGGATTTCCATAGCACAGAGAGCTGGTTTTCTATAGCACAGAGAGCTGGTTTTCCATAGCACAGACGATGTTAGCTAAAGACCTGAATGAACTCCCTGATACCTGTTAGATTTACAACCGAACACTTGTCCCAAAACATTTTATAATATTCTAGAACATTCTGCATGTACTAGAAAAATCTGTTATCATGGAAACGCTCTATTGTCTGTTGTCGAAAATAGTAGTGAATAGGCATACGTGCTGTTGAACACTAGAAATGTGGCTAATTTAACAACAACAAAAACCTCATCCTTTTGATTTTGTTTCATTTAAAATTGATTTACATTTGAATGAAAATAACCACTGTCATAGTTTCCTTTCTTATTGGTAAAATATTTAGACAAAATCAACTAAAGGGGATGCTGGGTTGATTCTATTTCAAACTTTCAGGTTTTATATATAGTCCATTATAGCAGGTAAGTCACAGTGGTCAGAGCTTAAGGAAATGGGGCACATTGAATTGGTTATTTGAACACACAGGGATCACACTTATTTTCTCAGCTTACTTTCTCCACTCCCACACAGCCAGTGATCATCTGCCTAGGGAATGGTGCCACCCACAGTGGGCTGGTTGTCTGACCTCCAGTAATATAATTGCGATTACCCACCACAGATGTGCTCAGAGGCTTATCCTCCAGTGATTCTAGATTTTGTCAAGTTGACAGTTAACACTAACCATCACAACTACTACCCCAGATGGATGACTATCACATTGGATGGTGCACTTCTATAGATCAAGCGCTGGATTGACTGTTATTATTCTATTGGTTTTCCTTATCACCTGCAGATGATCAAAGATTGGGAATAAAAATGAGCTCATATATCAAACACTGGCATATAGTGCTCGCCCACTAGCCATGTGTTGCCTTGCTTCCAGAATCCCCTGAATTTGGGTTGCGGCCATATCAGTAAATTTTGCATGGTAGAAAATTTTACATGGTAATTATGGTAGTTTGGATAAGAATTGGTCCCCACAGGCTCATCTGTTTAAATGTTTGGTCACCAGAGAGTGGCAGTCAGAGAGGAGGTATGGCATTGTTGGAGTAGGTGTGGCCTTATTGGAGAAAGTATGTTACTACAGGTGGGCTGTAGGGTTTCAAGTGCTCAAGCCAGGCCCAGACTCTCTCTCTCTCTCTCTCTCTCCCTGCTGCCTGCTGATCTGGATGTAGAACACTCAGCTCCTTCTCTAGACACCATGTCTGCCTGTGAACCACCATGCTTCCAGCCATGACAGTAGATAAACCTCTGAACCTGTAAGCTATCCCCAATTAAATGTTTTTTTTTTTATATATATGAGTTGATGTGGGCATGGCAAGTAAGACAGTAACTATATGTGGCTCCTTTAGGCAGAGGGAGTTAAGACTTCACAATGTACCCATTAACCCTTTTCCTACAGACGATGTAGCAGAAAGATGGGATACTTCACATTGGAGACATAAACCTGTATGGACCTTCAGACTTCAGAGCTAACTGTTAACAGCAGCATTGTGATAAATAGTGGGCCACAGAGGGACTTCGAACTCTGGACAGAAGAAGAATGAGGAGGGGAGCAGTGATGGCAGAAGGCTTGAAACCAGAGACTGGTGAGTCCCAGCTTAACCCACTGACAGCGGCACTGACTCTTGTGTGCACCTAGTGGATGGAAGAAGCATTCTTCAGTACTCCTCACTAGTTCACAATGCAGACAGTTAGTGGTTAGCTCCGCTCTGTCTTCCCACCGCTTGTGTTCTAACAAACAGTTGTCCACACTCAGATCTACTACTTTCCTCAATGAATGGGTGCTGTTCAGTTAGGAGTGAAGATTATAAAGCCCACATCAGCAGTGATTGCTAAGGCAGTCTTGTGGCCTGGAAATCACCACCTGAAAATCATCTAATAGGACAGATACAGATCTTTGGTCTGGAGGGGGGGTAATGTGGAAAATAGGTATTTGTGGCCACAGCTTCCCAGGCAAGACATTTTGTGAGACACACTTCCTGCCAGAGATGAGGCAAAGCCCTCTGATAAGGCTGTGCTTTTTCCTAGCCTGAGAAGCCAGTGGCCAATTGGATAAAGGTAGTTCAGATAACAGCACTGATATAAAGCAAAGCAAAACACTGCTTTCTATAGGTATTTACAGGATATAATTTTCCCCAGAGATATGGATCATTGAGAGATTTCTCTATGGGAGCTTGTCAAGCCCCGCCCCCCCCACTCACCCCACCCCCACCCCCAGGGAGGTCCAGGACCTCTATTGCTAGCCTTTCAAGAATTCAGGAAAACATGAGCTGTCTTTCTCAGTTACCTGGTCCTATGAGAGTTCCAGAACCTTTAGTGGAGTGTGTAGTTGTAGGAAGTGAGCTCTGAGCCACTGGATCCGGACATGAATCCTGGCTCTGCTCTCTGCTTGATGCTCCCTTCGGAGGTCACTTTAGGCAGTTTACATTTCAGGAATTGGAGTGTGCATGACCTAGAAGTCTTCTGTGTGGAACAACTGTGTCTCATCTCCTGTACCTATTTATTTATCTAATCAATCATCAATCAATCCATCATCATTTGTGTATGTCTAGCAGTAGTTGCAATGGTCAGTGTTAATGGTCAACTTGACTAAACCTGGAGTCACTGGGAGATGGGCTTCTGAGCACAACTGGGGCAGGAAAATCTTTCCATTGGTTTCTCAGTTAAGGGTCGAGTTTCAGGAGCCCCTTGCATGTCTGTGCTAGAATGTTTAGCTGGCTTGCTCTTATATAGGTCTTGTGCAGGTAACCACGGAGGTTCTCTTGCAACAGTCTTGTCTGGTCCAGAGGACAGCATTCCACATCAAAATTTCAAAAGTTAAAGAAGAGACTCCATATACCCCCCCCCACACACACACATTCAATTTCTGGTTATTGCTAACACATTCCAATAACATACGCCACCCAATTAATGCTAATATAGTTTGTATAGTGACTACTAGGGAAGACTATGATGAATTTAGCTACCTTTAATTTTTTTTAAATCTCATGTCTTTCCTTCTGCTCCAGGTAGTGCTATCCACAGCACCATATGCTGTGTCATCAAGTCTCCCAAGACTCTTCTCAGCTGAGACATTGTCTAGTGTGGTTGGACTTCCCAGTTTGATGGGCAGTAGCCAGGTAAGTTACAGAACTCCTCCTTATTCACAATTTCTCTCATAATTCCCCATGACTAGACAGGGGTTATGGGTTTAGGTGAGGAAGGCTATGGAAGCCAAGCCTCCTCTTCTCTTTATATACCTAGTGCATGCTGCAGACACCTGCCTGCATCTTCTCTCACTGCAGGCTTCCTTAGGAGGTCACTTTGGGCAAGTCACACTTCATGGGCACAACTTAGAATTCTTTTGTACGGGTCTGTGTCTCATCTAATTTATTTATTCAACCAATCAGTCAATGAATCAGTCTTTTTAAAATATCAACAGAGACAGGGACATTTATTTTCAGCTTGTTTTATAATCTAGTATAAGGTATCTTTTGTTCAAATTGCTCCAGCTCCAGCCACTGGGAGCTCTCTCACCTGCCTCTTCTGTCCCCTGCTCAGACCTCCTGCATTGTGTATGTAGTGTGATGAACTTACATTAAAGAATGTACATGCAGGATGAAAAACTATAATTGTTGTAGGAAAAAAACCTATAGAATCTCTATGACCTTGTTTTAGTGATCATGGTGACCAGAACCTTGCCCTTAGGGTGAAGAAAATGCCTCTGAGCTTAAAAGTGTGTGCTGCTCTTTAAGAAGACCCAAGTTCAGTTAACAGAACCCATACTGGGGCATGCTACAACTACCAGTAACTCCAGCTGCAGGGTATCTGATGGCCTACTCAAGCCTACATAGGCATGACTGCACACATGTGTACATCTGTGCACGCACACATACACACAGAGAATACATATATACACATACGCAAATAATAAATCTTTTTATTAAAAATTGTGAATTTTATAGTGAGTTCATTTATAGCTGAAAAAAAAAACCTAGAATCAATCAAGATGTTTTTAAATGCATGAACAGATAAAACAAATTTTAGGAGATCTGTGTAATCAGGAATTATTTATCAATCAAAAGAAATGAGTTATTGAACCATGCAAAGACATGGATGAATCTTAAACTCAGATTGCCAAATGAGAGAAGGCATTTGAAATGAAACATAAGTATTGCATGATTCCTTTGCTATGGCTTTACTGGAAAAGGAAAAACTATAGAGACTGACTGGTCAGGAACTGCCAGGAGCTTAAAGGAGGAAGAAGGGGTTGGGAGAGTCAAGGACAGTAGTCTGGGGGGGGGGGCAGGGAGATGGCTCAGTAAGTCCACTGTTCCTGACCTAAATTCAGATCTCAAGCACTCACATAAAATATTCAGCATGGTGGCTCATGGCTGTAATCCTAGGGCTAGAGAGGCAGAGGTGGGAGGAGGATGCCTGGGGCTTACCAGCCAGCCAGCCTAACAGAATTGGTGACCTCTAGGTTCTGTGCGGGATCCTGTTTCACAAAATAAGAAGGGAAGCAATGGAGGAAGATGCCTGCTATAAACACACCCATACTCACCCACACACAGACACATACACACACTCACATGGACACACATACTCACATAGATACACATACACACACTCACACAAGGACACACATTCACATACATTTATACACATACTCCCATGGACAAATAGACTCACAAACACTCAAACACATATACACACATACACACACACTCACATAGATACACACACACTCACACAAGGACACGAATTTACACACACATACACACATGTACAAACACATACTCTCTCATACACACCTACTCACACACACACATAGGCATATCTGCACACGTCACACACACACACACACACACACACACACACACACCACATAACAGAAAGGGCAGGCGATCATTTGAGAGAAGTAGATCTGTGTGATATGATATTGGTGGATGATGTCAGTGTCCATGTGCTAAAATCCACAAGTTTACAGCACCCAGAGTGGCCCTAAGTGCATGCAAATGAAAAAATACCATTTGGTGATTTGCAGGATCAAGACATGGAATGAAGAATGCAACAGAAAAAAAATGACCATATTGAATTGTTCAGAATATTTGGGACCACTCATGGGAGGTGGTGAGGGGGAAAATATTGTGGCTGTAACTTTGCGTTCACGGATGAGCGTGCCTACAGGTAAATGCAGACAGTGCTCCAGGTGATAAAGTTGTGTTTACAGGGTTTGGGTTGCAAAATCTAATGGAAGATAGATGAGAGGAATTGTGTTTCTCAATGTTTGCTTTGGAGGCTAGAGACCAGCAAGGCGTCACAGTTGGGATGGTTGTAAATGAACGGATTGGTGCTGGGACATCGGGATGCCCACATATATAGCTCATAGGTAATAAGATGAATAGCTATGAATATCTATGCATCCCAGTTTCCTTCTGTTGCTGTGATAAAACACTATGGGGGGAAAAACGTGCAGATAGGATTTATTTGGCTTGTCCTTCCAGGCCACTGAGAGAAGTCAGGGAAGGAACTTAAGCAGGGACATATGGGAGTATCCCTAACTAGCTTGCCTCCCACGCAGGCTCATGTTCAGTGAGCTTTTTTACACAGTCCTCCTGCCCAGGGAATGGTTCTGCCCACAGTGGACTGGTCCCTCCCACATCGGTTCATCCAAATAATTTCCTACAGACAGGCTCACTGGCTAATCTGACCTGAGCGCTTCCTTAAATGAAACTCCCTTTGTGTTGATGTTAGGCTATGTCAAGTTGACAGTTAAAGCTCACTGTTCTTAAAGAGACTAAATATATGTGCTGATGCAATATACATGCATGCAGGTCTTTCCTTGCTCTGTCAATGATTTCGGGTCTGGAGACCAGCTGCAATGAGTGTGCCTAGCTCTCAGATTTTGACCTCTTAGACCCTTCAACAAATTAAGGAGAACACATTGGAGAAATGTCTGATTCTGGTGCTCTAGTACTCTAGTTCGGTACCGAGGCAAGGCTATACAAAACGAGTGCAGAGCATCTTGTAAACGCCAGAGAATAAGGAAGTACAAAGTGTAGGGGTCTGTGAATGGGGCAAAGGAGGCAGGAGCAAGAGCTTCCCGTGGCTACAACTGAAGCAATTTGAAGAAAAGATGTTTTATACAAGATTATAAAATGAGCTGATAAGCCAGGCAGTGGTGATGCACGCCTTTGGTCCCAGCACTTGGGAAGCAGAGACAGGCAGATTTCTGAGTTCGAGGCCAGCCTGGTCTACAGAGTGAGTTCCAGGACATCCAGGGCTACACAGAGAAACCCTGTCTTGAAAAACAAAACAAAACAAAACAAAATCACAACTGGTTGATTGAATAAATAAATTAACAAACATAGGAGATGAGATACAGCTCCATACCAAAGAATTCCAGGTCATGCACAAGCCCAGTCTTTGTTCTGCCCTTGGAGTGTTGGTTTTCTGAATTTTGTTGTTGCTAGCCATTCCACATAAACTTTCAAATCTCGGATCACCAGTGCCTTGCTCGGCCATCATCAGAGAAGCTTCCTCCTGCAGCAGACGGGAACAAATGCAGAGACCACAGCCAGACACTATGCAGAGAGTGCGAGACCTTGGAACACTCAGCCCTAAGCAGGATGAGTCCACCAAATCCCTTAGCTCTGGGATCCGGAGGCAAAGAGAGCGGAAGAGCCAGAGTGGATGGAAGACTCCAAGGAAACAAGGCCCTCTAAATGAACAGGACCACATGAACTCACAGCATCTGAGTCAGCCTGCACAGGGCTTACGTGGGGCTGCACCCGACGGGTCCCAGAGCTGAAAGGAGAAGTGGACACATAGTCCCTAACCCAGTGGATAAGCACTTGCAAATGAAATTTTAGTTTTCTCCAAGGTAGTCTCACTGAGGAAACGAACTACTCTTAATAGGTCGGACTCGTGTCCAGCAGTAGATGGCCAGCGGAAAATGAAAGCAATGGCATCTTTGGAGGCTCCTTGTCTCATGATGTTATGTCGGGGCTCTTTAAACATCTTTTAAAATGTTTATTCTCTCTCTCTCTCTCTCTCTCTCTCTCTCTCTCTCTCTCTCTCTCATTTTGTGGAAACATTATGGCTTCCAGTTTTGTGGGTTTTATGAAATCCTTGAGTGTTCAAATGATTGGGTCTCTGCATCTGTATCTGTTGTTTCTTGTGCTTTTTGTGGAATCTATTCTTTCTTCCTCTTCCTCTTCCTCTTCCTCTTCCTCTTCCTCTTCCTCTTCCTCCTTCTCTTCTCTTCTCTTCTCCTCTCCCCTCCCCTCCCCTCCCCCTTCCTTCCTTCTTCTTCTTCTCTCTCTCTCTCTCTCTCTTTCTTTTTTTGTCTTTTAAAAATCATTTTTAATATTTTTGTCATTATTTATTTACTGTAATCCCCATAGCATCTCTGCTCCCTCCTTTCCTCCCAGGCCCACCTTACAAAACCATCCCACCATTACCCCTTTCCCTTCTCTTCAGGGAAGGGGAAGACCCCCTCAGGTACCACCCCTCCCTGGGACATCAATTTGAAGCAGGGCTAAGCACATCCTCTCCCACTGAGGCTCAACCAGGCAGTCCCACTAGGGGAAGGAGATCCAATGACAAGGCACAGAGTCAGAGATAGCTTCCGCTCCAATTATTGGGAGAACCACATGAAGATCAAGCTGCACATCTACTACAAGTGTGGGGGGCCTAGGTCCAGCTCCAGCATGCTCTCTGGTTGGTAGTTCAGTCTTTGTGAGCCCCCATGGGCCCAGGTTAGTTGACACAAGGTTTCTTGGGTTTTGTGTGTGTGTGTGTCCTTGACACCTTGGGCTCACTCAATACTATCCCCCACTCTCCAACAAGACCCCCTCCCCCCATCAGCTCAGTCTGATGCTTGGCTCCTGGTCTCTGCATCTGTTTACATTCACTGCTAGATGAAGCCTCACAGGAGACAGTTATGCTAGGCTCCTGTCTGCAAATATAACAGAGTATCATTAATAGCGTCAAGGGTTGGCTCTCTCCCATATGATCAGCCACTCTTTCCCTACTTATTCAATATAGTACTTGAAGTCCTCGCCAGAAAAATTAGACAACAAAAGGAGATCAAAGGGATACAAATTGGAAAGGAAGAACTCAAAATATCACTATTTGCTGATGATATGATAGTATATACAAGTGACCCTAAAAATTCCACCAGAGAACTCCTAAGCTGATAAACAATTTCAGTGACGTAGCTGGATATAAAATCAACTCAAACAAATGAGTGGCCTTTTTCTATACAAAGGATAAACAGGCTGAGAAAGAAATTGGGAAACAACACCCTTCACAATAGTCACAAATAATATAAAATACCTTGGTGTGACTCTAACTAAGCAAGTGAAAGATCTGTGTGATAAGAACTTCAAGTCTCTGAAGAAAAAAATCGAAGATCTCAGAAGATGGAAAGATCTCCCATGCACATGGATTGGCAGGATTAATATAGTAAAAATGACTATCTTGTCAGAAGTAACCTACAGATTCAATGAAATTCCAATCAAAATTCCAACTCAATTCTTCACAGAGTTAGAAAGGGCAATTGGCAAATTCATGTGGAATAACAAAAAACCTAGGATAGCAAAAACTATTCTCAACAATAAAAGAACCTCTGGTGGAATCACCATCCCTGACCTCAAGCTGTACTACAGAGCAATTGTGATAAAAAACAAAACAAAACAAAACAAAACAAAAACAAAAACAAAAACAAAAACAAAAACAAAAACAAAAACAAAAACAAAAACGGCATGGTACTGGTATAGTGACAGACCGGTAGGTGAACCCACACACCTGTGGTCACTTGATATTTGACAAAGGTGCTAAAACCATCCAATGGAAGAAAGACAGCATTTTCAACAAATGGTGCTGGCTCAACTGGTGGTTAGCATGTTGAAGAATGGGAATTGATCCATTCTTATCTCCTTGTACAAAGCTCAAGTCTAAGTGGATCACGGACCTCCACCTAAAAACAGAGACACTGGAACTTGTAGAAGAGAAAGTGGGGAAGAATCTCGAACATATGGGCACAGGGGAAAAATTCCTTTCTTTCTGTTTTGTCCTATTCCCATGTACGTGTTTGTTTGTTTGTTTGTTTTTGCTGTATCTTATTATACCTTTTAATTTTATGATCATCCCTTGAAACTTTTTTGTCTTCTAATGAGAGATAGAAAATGGGTGGATCCAGTTGGGAGGGTATAAGAGGAGAAACTGGGAGGGGTATAGGGAGAATGAACCATGAATAGGATATTATAGGGGAAAAGTCCATTTTCAATGAAAGGAAAGAAAATCACTTATCATCCATAAGTGACTATTCACACCTGGGTCTTCTCACCCAGAAATGTGTGATCTGATGGCTACTCATACCTGGATTGAGACCCATAAATACATAACATGTCTGCATCCACTTATAGGTCTTTAATATTTTTTGCATATAAAGTTTGTACTTTTATATACTTTTAAGAGAGTCTGGTGCTATTAATCATAGTATGATGTTCTGTTAACTAGCTATAGTCACTTAGGCCTGATGATTCTGTTTTTGGTAATGGCTCTTGTGGTATATATAAATATATATTTAAAAGATAATCTGTGAATAAAGAGCTTTCATTCACCTTATACAATTTATTTCTTTTTCTTGTGTCATTGCACTGGCTATGGCTTTTAAACTAACATTGAATAAGGATGTAAAGAAACGATATCTTTACTTTGTTCCTGATGTTTGGAGGATAATGTCTGGTTGCTCACAATCAAGTATACAATGTATTCTAGGTTGTTTGTTTGTTTGCTTGCTTGCTTTTTGTTTCTGTTTTTGCTGTTATGTAAAATATCCCAACAAAAGCCACAGAATGGAAGTTTATTTGTCTTATAATTCCAAGATAATCCATATCTGGGGAAGCCAAGGCAGGAACTTACACAATCACATCCACAGTAAAGGGCAGAGAGAATACATGACTCTATCCTTGCTTACTCTTGGCTAGCAATCTCTTCTTTTATACTGTTCGATTCATCATGCCTAGGGAATGGGAACACCCAAAATGGGCTGGGTCATCCTATATCAATTAAGGAGACAATCTGCTAGAGGCAGAAGGCCTACAGGCCAACCTGATCTAGATAACTCAACAGTTAAGGCTCCCTTCCCAAGTGACATGCTTGTGCATGCACACACACACACACACACACACACACACACACACACACGGACTGTTGACCTCAGGGCAAGATCCCACTCAGCTTGGCTTCCATCTGGTGAAAAGAATGAAAGAATTAAAGAACAGTTTAGGTCCAGGCATGGTGGTACATGCCTTTAATCCCAGCACTCAGGAGACAGAGGCATGCAGATCTCTCAGTTCAAGGTCAGCCTGATCTATAGAGCAAATTCCAGCATAGTCAAGCTTAGGTGGTGAAGGAAAATATTGAAAACAGAAAGCTGGTGAAGATGTAATTGAACAAGGAGGCCATGTTCCAGCCCCAGCAAGCAGCAGAACCTGGCAGCTTCAGTCACGTGGTTCTAGATTTAGAGTCAAGAATAGAAGAAGTCATTACAAAATCTCCCTCCAAGACTAAAAAAAGACACTGAGGTCAGGCATGTGTCAGGGGTGTCCCTACATGGAAATTCAGAGAGGCCATTGTGTGAAGCTATGAAGGTGAAGCCTGGGTTACTCTGGAGACCCCAAGATGTGGAAGATGCCAGAGTTGTGGGATAATCTGCCAAGGAAAGTTGCTAACAGGGAGTGGAACCAGGCAGAGAGAAAGAAGTGTGTTACAGTCAACAAAACTGAAAGGCATTGACAATCTGAAGAGCACTTTGCCATCAGAGATGGGGATGCAGAGTCTGGAGTTTGCCCAGCTGGTTTTCTGTCTTGCTTTGGTCCCCCACTCTGCTCTCTTTCCTCCCATTCTAAAATGGTAATGTAGATCCTGTGCCATTACATGTTGCAACTATGTGATCTGTTTTTTGATTTTGATTTTGATTTTATAGAGGGGTTACAGTTAAGTTATCGCATGAATCTCAGAAGAGACATTGAACTCTGGACTTTTAAACATTGTTGAGACTGCCATAAACTATAGGGACTTTTGAAATTGGACTAAATTCATTTTGCATTATGTTATGGCTTCAAGCCTATAGAGGCCAGGGAGTGAAATGCCAGAATAGGTATGGCCCTATCCAAACATTTGTTTAAACAGCAACGAAAACCCTAACTAAGATAATGTAGTGTGTGTGTGTGTGTGTGTGTGTGTGTGTGTGTGTGTGTGTTTACATGTATGTATATATGGGTGTTGGATTTTGCAAAATTATTTTCTATATGTCACTCAATTTTATGAGTTTTTCCTCTTTAGCTTACTTATTTGATAGATTTCGATGACTGATTTTGCATGTTGAGCCAGCCTTGACTACGTAAAATAAGTCTCATTTGATTGTGGCATAAACATATATTGGTAATTTAGTTCTCTAAATCATTTACAGCAGTGACTCTCAACCTTCCTAATGCTGCGGCCCTTTAATACAGTTCCTCATGTTGTGGTGACCTCCCCCACAGCCATAAAATTATTTCGTTGCTACTTCATAACTGTAATTTTGCTACCGTTATGAATTATAACATAAACATGTCATATGCAGGATAGCTGATCGGTGACCCCTGTGAAAGGGTCATTTAACCCTCAAACGGGCTGTGACCTACGGGTTGAGAACTACTGTTTTACTGGGAACTTGGACATCTCTTTCCAGTGGAGGTCCTGGGGTTTGTACAGAAGTCACAGCATAACTTTGTTACTAATGCAATGTTGACATCATAGAATGTTCTAGAGAGCATTCGCTCTATTTCACCGTTGTAGCAGAACTTTTCAAGTATTGAATCATACAAGCCCTGCTGTAGCATCTGAGAAACATGACTCCTAACGTAATTGCCTTTTATCTGTACAACAGCACCAATCACAGCCTTTCTCAGTTAACGGGGCAGATGTTCAGGTACCTACCTGGACCCCTTTGTCAGTTGACCACACCATTCCCTAATTATTACTGACAGCTTATTTAGCAGTTCCTGTGTTTAGCATACTACCCTTGGGAAAGAGGCACTACCCTATCTGGCCAACCTCTGGAGCCAATGTTAACAAAAAAAGTCATCAACTGGGCTGGAGAGATGGCTCAGTGGTTAAGAGCATTGATTGTTCTTCTGGAGGTGTCCTGAGTTCAAATCCAGAAACCATATGGTGACTCACAAGCATCTGTAAAGGGATCTGATGCTCTTTTCTGGTGTGTCTGAAGACAGCCGTAGTGTACAATAAATTAAAAAAAAAAATCTTAAAAAACAAGTCATCAACTCCGCTACATCCAGTGGAGGATGACCTCCTAGATACTTAATGTCTCGGATACACCCTGGGATCTGCTCAATATCCCAAGTTTTTCTTAAGAAGAACAGCTTAAGAAATTGCATATCCTTGAACAACTTTGGAAACCCACTGGCAAACTGCATAGCCCTGGCAGAAAACAAGATTCTGACACTATATCCTGAGCCAGGTGATGAGAGAGGACTCTCACGAGAGCTGAGGAGCACCCCGAGGCCCCTGGTGTGTGAAGAAATGCAATGGCAAAGGTTTTACCTGGGGTGAGCTGAACCTCTGAAGGAATGGTTCTTCTTCCCCCTCTCTGCACTGCCTCTGCGTGGGAGGTGGGAAGTGAGGGGGCTGGGCATCTTTAGGACCGCAGATCTGAGCGCTTGTGTTGAAAACAACCTTGATTGATGCTTTGAAGAGAGATGTGACAGAGAGAAAATGAAATTTTGAATTTGAGAGGAGAAAAGCAACCTAGAATGTAAGAGTGGGTATCCTTGGGATTCCTGTGCTATCCCAGAGTGCTCTAGGTAATTATGCCACGGAAAAATGTTTCCCCACAGGACCCTCTGGCCTATATGTGTACAACATTAGAACTTCTAGCTGTTGAACCAAATATATTACAACAGGAAAAAAAAATCAGCCATGATGGCTGTTCAGCCTCGCGTGCGTAAACAAGGAGACAGAGGGAGCTTCAGTTCGGTACCCTGTGGATGCCGTCAAAGAGATGGTTCTTCTGTCATGAAGTTTACGGCTTTTCCCTATTCAATTAATTGGAACTCAGAAATGTGTGTGCTGTGAAATAAAAGTCTCAGCCATCTGGGGCCCCTTGCACCAGCCAGTGGAAAGCCTTGCCCGGCACACTCACAGCATGTGGATGAGAGTTTTAAGAGCCTTTATGTCTAGAACTACTGCTCAGAGAGAGCGAGGCTGTCTGTTGATAGCTGGAGCACCAGGCAGGTTTAGGAGGTTTTTTTTTTTTTTTCTTAAATTGCAATTTATCGCAGCATCTCCTGTATATTCCATTCCATGAAACCCATCTATTGACATTTGCTGACAGCCCATACTTGAGGGAATGGAGTATACAGAGGCACTATCTGACTTCACAGCACAGGGTCTAATGGGTCAGACTTGGCGACCAGGCAGAAGATTCTTATAAAGAGAAGGCCACCCAGCAGAAGCTTAAGTCAAGGCCAGGGTGCCCCATCCTCTCTCTCCTCTCTCTTCAGACTTTCCTTTGGCCATCGCAAGCAGAAGGTCCTTGTGTTTAGAACCACTTTCTTCGTGGCTGTGTGTGAGCAGGGGCTCAGGTAGGTGGAGCCTGGAAAAGTCTTTGGCTCTTGTTCCTAGATACCATTTATTTTGGTTTATGAGACAGGGCCTCTTATGTGCCTGGAGCTCAGGTAGAAGGCTAGGCTGGCTGGCCAGTAAATCCCAGGACCTGTCTTTGTCTCCTCCACACTGGGACTACAAGCGTGTGCCACCATGCCCGGCATTTTCTTTTCCTACATCCATTCTGATGATCAAATTTGGCTCCTCATGCCTTCAAAACAAGCACTTTAGCAACTGAGCCATCTACTCAGTCAGGAGCTACTTTCAAATAAAAGTGTGTTGCGGATATTGAATAAGAGGCAATCAGAGAATGGTAAGTATATGCCTAAGAGAAGATGCAGTGCTATCTGGATTAGGGCTATTACGTGCTTTCTCAGTAGCACCAAGGACAGGAGCATCAGACAACATTGGCAACAGCACATCCTAACAATGATGAGGTTGCTGATGGTGCTATGATCCTTCCGGGATCAGCAACAATGTTACCACTGGAATGAGTGCCTGATACTATAGTAACCTCTTATACAATTAGCCCATTTAATTTTCTATTGCTACTATCTATATACACACATCCCATTAAATACTCAAATTGAGAAATTATAGAATAGTTTAGTCGTATACAGTTCATCTGACTCAGTAATTAAGTTGATGATATTCAACCTTTTCATCAACATATTCTCATGTCACTTAATAGCAATTGGCATGATTGTCCAAGGACACATATTCTTTTACACATTTGTATACTTTTGTCTCACAGGCCATTCAACTCTCTGTTACCATTCTGGCTCTCAGTGCAGGGAGTGTGCCTTGGCTCCCAGAGGCACATACTAAGAAGCAGCAGAGCTGGGCTAATGCAACCTCTCTCTCTCTCTCTCTAACACAGCATCTTCTCAATCTTCAGGAGCTGATGTGTGCACATCTGTCAAGTGTCAAGGACAAGTCCTACACGAATGTGTGCACTTCGCACTTATCTCAAGACAACCAGATGAGGTGGGCTCTATTTTCCATCGTTATTTAACTGATTGCAGAAATGGTACCCAGGCAGATTGTGGTGATCAAGGGAGACATCTGTTGAGAGTCGAATTTGACTGAAAATACAGGGGATAGGTCACCACTACCGTGTAATCTTCTTAGAGCCAATAGTGCAAGGTGATGACCTGTGACCCTGGAGATGAAACGGCTTTCCTTGGATTCTATTCCTTAAAGATTTACTTTACCAGCCTGAGTGTAGTACTACACACAGCACGACAGAAGCAGAGGCAGGAGGATCACCGTGAGTGTGAGGCCAGGCTAGTTTAAATATCTAGTTATACATCTGGCTACATAATGAGACCCTGTCTCAAAAATTTTTACTTAATTTTGTTTTCAGTTCTATGGGAATTTGTGCGTCTGTGTGCAGGAATCTGAAGAGGTCAGAAGAAGGCACTGTGTCTTCTGGGGTTGGAGCCCTATGTGAGCACCCTGACAAGGATGCTAGGAACCAAACTCAGGTACTCTGACACAGAAGTAAATGCTCTGAACTGTTGAATATCTCTCCAGCCCCTTTCTTTTTTTTTAATTAGGTATTTTCTTCATTTACATTTCCAGTGCTATCCCAAAATTCCCCCATACCGTCCCCCCCCCCCCACTCCCCTACCCACACACTCCTACTTCTTGGCCCTGGTATTCCCCTATACTGAGGCATATAAAGTTGGCACGACCAATGGGCCTCTCTTTCCACTGATAGCAGACTAGGCCATCTTCTGATAAATATGCAGCTAGAGACATGAGCTCCGGGGGGGGGGGGGTACTGGTTAGTTCATATTGTTGTTCCACCTATCGGGTTGCAGATCCCTTTAGCTCCTTGGGTATTTTCTCTAGCTCCTCCATTCGGGGCCCTGTGATCCATCCAATAGCTAACTGTGAGCATCCTCTTCTGTGTTTGCTAGGCCCCGGCATAGTCTCACAAGAGACAGCTGTATTAGGGTTCTCTCAGCAAAATCTTGCTAGTGTATGCAATGGTGTCAGTGTTTGGAGGCTGATTATGGGATGGATCTCTGGATATGGCAGTCTTTAGATGGTCCATCCTTTTGTCAAAGCTCCAAACTTTGTCTCTGTAACTCCTTTCATGGGTGTTTTGTTCCCAAATCTAAGAAGGGGCAAAGTGTCCACACTTTGGTCTTTGTTCTTCTTGAGTTTCATGCCTTTAGCAAATTGTATCTTATATCTTGGGTATCCTAAGTTTTTGGGCTAATATAAACATATCAATGAGTACATATTGTGTGAGTTCCTTTGTGATTGTGCTACCTCACTCAGGATGATGCCATCCAGGTCCATCCATTTGCCTAGGAATTTCATAAATCCATTCCTTTTAATAGCTGAGTAGTACTCCATTGTGTAAATGTACCAGATTTTCTGTATCCATTCCTATTGAGGGGCATCTGGGTTCTTTCCAGCTTCTGGCTATTATAAATAAGGCTGCTATGAACATAGTGGAGCATGTGTCCTTCTTACCAGTTGGGACATCTTCTGAATATATACCCAGGAGAGGTATTGCTAGATCCTCTGGTAGTATTATGTCCAATTTTCTGAGGAACTGCCTGCCAGACTGATTTCCAGAGTGGTTGTACAAGCTTGCAATCCCACCAACAATGGAGGAGTGTTCCTCACCAGCATCTGCTGTCACCTGAATTTTTGATCTTAACCATTCTGACTGGTGTGAGGTGGGATCTCAGGGTTGTTTTGATTTGCATTTCCCTGATGATTAAGGATGCTGAACATTTTTTCAGGTGCTTCTCAGCCATTCGGTATTCCTCAGGTAAGCATTCTTTGCTTAGCTTTGAGCCCCATTTTTTAATGGGGTTATTTGATTTTCTGGAGTACACCTTCTTGAGTTCTTTATATATATTGGATATTAGTCCCCTATCTGATTTAGGATAGGTAAAGATCCTTTCCCAATCTGTTGGTGGCCTTTTTATCTTATTGATGGTGTCTTTTGCCTTACAGAAGCTTTGCAATTTTATGAGGTCCCATTTGTCAATTCTCGATCTTACAACATAAGCCATTGCTGTTCTATTCAGGAATTTTTCCCCTGTGCCCATACCTTCGAGGCTTTTCCCCACTTTCTCCTCTATAAGTTTCACTGTCTCTGGTTTTATGTGGTGTTCCTTGATCCACTTAGATTTGACCTTAGTACAAGGAGATAGGAATGGATCAATTCGCATTCTTCTACATGTTAACTGCCAGTTGTGCCAGCACCATTTGTTGAAAATGCTGTCTTTTTTCCACTGGATGGTTTTAGCTCCCATTCCAGGGATGTCAAAGATCAAGTGACCATAGGTGTGTGGGTTCATTTTTGGGTCTTCAGTTCTGTTCCATTGGTCTACTTGTCTGTCGCTATACCCGTACCATGCAGTTTTTAATCACAACTACTCTGGTGTACAGCTTTAGGTCAGGCATGGTGATTCCACCAGAGGTTCTTTTATCCTTGAGAAGAGTTTTTTCTATCCTAGGTTTTTTGTTATTCCAGATGAATTTGCAGATTGCCCTTTCTAATTCGTTGAAGAATTGACTTGGAATTTTGATGGGGATTGCATTGAATCTGTAGATTGCTTTTGGCAAGATAGCAATATTTACTATATTGATCTGGCCAATCCATGAGCATGGGAAATCTTTCCATCTTCTGAGATCTTCTTTAATTTCTTTCTTCAGAGACTTGAAGTTCTTATCATACAGATCTTTCACTTCCTTAGTTAGAGTCACGCCAAGGTATTTTATATTATTTGTGACTATTGAGAAGAGTGTTGTTTCCCTAATTTCTTTCTCAGCCTGTTTATCCTTTGTGTAGAGAAAGGCCATTGACTTGTTTGAGTTAATTTTATATCCAGCTACTTCACTGAAGCTGTTTATCAGGTTTAGGAGTTCTCTGGTGGAATTTTTAGGGTCACTTATATATATTATCATATCATCTGCAAAAAGTGATATTTTGAGTTCTTCCTTTCCAATTTGTATTCCCTTGATCTCCTTTTGTTGTCAAATTGCTCTGGCTAGGACTTCAAGTACAATGTTGAATAGGTAGGGAGAAAGTGGGCAGCCTTGTCTAGTCCCTGATTTTAGTGGGAAAGCTTCCAGCTTCTTGTCATTTACTTTAATGTTGGCTACTGGTATGCTGTAGATTGCTTTTATCATGTTTAGGTATGGGCCTTAAATTCCTAATCTTTCCAAGACTTTTATCATGAATGGGTGTTGGATTTTGTCAAATGCTCTCTCCGAATATAACAAGATGATCATGTGGTTTTTGTCTTTGAGTTTGTTTATATAGTGGATTACGTTGATGGATTTCTGTATATCAAACCATCCCTGCATCCCTGGAATGAAACTTACTTGGTCAGGATGGATGATTGTTTTGATGTGTTCTTGGATTCGGTTAGCAAGAATTTTATTGAGGATTTTTGCATTGGTATTCATAAGGGAAATTGGTCTGAAGTTCTCTATCTTTGTTGGGTCTTTCTGTGGTTTAGGTATCAGAGTAAGTGTGGCTTCATAGAATGAATTGGGTAGAGTACCTTCTGGTCCTATTTTGTGGAATAGTTTGTGAAGAACTGGAATTAAATCTTCTTTGAAGGTCTGATAGAACTCTGCACTAAACCCATCTGATCCTGGGCTTTTTTTGGTTGGGAGACTATTAATGACTGCTTCTATTCCTTTAGGGGATATAGGACTGTTTAGATCACTAACCTGATCCTGATTTAACTTTAGTACCTGGTATCTGTCTAGAAATTTTTCCATTTCATCCAGGTTTTCCAGTTTTGTTTAGTATAGCCTTTTGTAGAAGGATCTGATGGTGTTTTGTATTTCTTCAGGATCTGTTGTTATGTCTCCCTTTTCATTTCTGATTTTGTTAATTAGGATACTGTGCCTGTGCCCTCTAGTGAGTCTGGCTAAGGATTTATCTATCTTGTTGATTTTCTCAAAGAACCAGCTCCTCGTTTGGTTGATTCTTTGAATAGTTCCTCTTGTTTCCACTTGGTTGATTTCACCCCTGAGTTTGATTATTTCCTTCTGTCTACTCCTCTTGGGTGAATTTCCTTCCTTTTGTTCTAGAGCTTTTAGCTGTGTTGTCAAGCTGCGTGTGTGTGCTCTCTCTAGTTTCTTTTTGGAGGCACTCAGAGCTATGAGTTCTCCTCTTAGAAATGCTTTCATTGTGTCCCATAAGTTTGGGTATGTTTTGGCTTCGTTTTCATTAAACTCTAAAAAGTCTTTAATTTCTTTCTTTATTCCTTCCTTGACCAAGGTATCATTGAGAAGTGTATTGTTCAGTTTCCACATGAATGTTGGCTTTCTATTATTTATGTTGTTATTGGAGATCAGCCTTAGTCCATGGTGATCTGATAGGATGCATGGGACAATTTCAGTATTTTTGTATCTGTTGAGGCCTGTTTTGTGACCAATTATATGGTCAATTTTGGAGAAGGTACCATGAGGTGCCGAGAAGAAGGTATATCCTTTTGTTTTAGGATAAAATGTTCTGTAGATATCTGTTACATCCATTTGTTTCATAACTTCTGTTAGTTTCACTGTGTCCCTGTTTAGTTTCTATTTCCATGATCTGTCCATTGATGAAAGTAGTGTGTTGAAGTCTCCCACTATTATTGTGTGAGGTGCAATGTGTGCTTTGAGCTTTACTAAAGTTTCTTTAATTAATGTGGCTGCCCTTGCATTTGGAGTATAGATATTCAGAATTGAGAGTTCCTCTTGGAGGATTTTACCTTTGATGAGGATGAAGTGTCCCTTCTTGTCTTTTTTGATAACTTTGGAATGGAAGTTGATTTTATTAGATATTAGAATGGCTACTCCAGCTTGTTTCTTCCTACTATTGCTTGCAAAATTGTTTTCCAGCCTTTCATTCTGAGGTAGTGTCTGTCTTTTTCCCTGAGATGGGTTTCCTGTAAGCAGCAAAATGTTGGGTCCTGTTTGTGTAGCCAGTCTGTTAATCTATGTCTTTTTATTGGGGAATTGAGTCCATTGATATTAAGAGATATTAAGGAAAAGTAATTGTTGCTTCCTATTATTTTTGTTGTTAGACTTGGCATTCTGTTCTTGTGGCTGTCTTCTTTTAGGTTTGGTGAAGGATTACTTTCTTGCTTTTTCTAGGGCATGGTTTCCATCCTTGTATTGTTTTTTTTTTTTTCTGTTTTTATCGTTTGAATGGCTGGATTCGTGGAAAGATAATGTGTGAATTTGGTTTTGTCATGGAATACTTTGGTTTCTCCATCTATGGTAATTGAAAGTTTGGCTGGGTATAGTAGCCTGGGCTGGCATTTGTGTTCTCTTAGTGTCTGTATAACATCTGTCCAGGATCTTCTGGCTTTCATAGTCTCTGGTGAAAAGTCTGGTGTAATTCTGATAGGCCTGCCTTTATAGGTTACTTGACCCTTTTCCCTTACTGCTTTTAATATTCTATCTTTATTTAGTGCATTTGTTGTTCTAATTATTATGTGTCAGGAGGTATTTCTTTTCTGATCCAGTCTATTTGGAGTTCTGTAGGCTTCTTGTATGTTCATTGGCATCTCTTTCTTTAGGTTTGGGAAGTTTTCTTCTATAATTTTGTTGAAGGTATTTGCTGGCCCTTTAAGTTGAAAATCTTCATTCTCATCTACTCCTATTATCCGTAGGTTTGGTCTTCTCATTATGTCCTGGATTTCCTGGATGTTTTGAGTTAGGATCTTTTTGCATTTTGCATTTTTTTGATTGTTGTGCCAATGTTCTCTATGGAATCTTCTACACCTGAGATTCTCTCTTCCATCTCTGGTATTCTGTTGCTGATGCTCCCATCTATGGTTCCAGATTTCTTTCCTAGGGTTTCTATCTCCAGCATTGCCTCACTTTGGGTTTTCTTTATTGTGTCTACTTCCCTTTTTAGGTCTAGTATTGTTTTGTTCATTTCTATCACCTGTTTGGATGTGTTTTCCTGTTCTTCTTTAAGGACTTCCAACTGTTTGTTTGTGTTTTCCTGTTCTTCTTTAAGGACTTGTAACTCTTTAGCAGTGTTCTCCTGTATTTATTTAAGTGAGTTATTAAAGTCCTTCTTGATGTCCTCTACCATCATCATGAGATATGCTTTTAAATCCGGGTCTAGCTTTTCGGGTGTGTTGGGGTGCCCAGGACTGGGTGAGGTGGGAGTGCTGTGTTCTGATGATGGTGAGTGGTCTTGGTTTCTGTTAGTAAGATTCTTACGTTTGCCTTTCGCCATCTGGTAATCTCTAGAGTTAGTTGTTATAGTTGTCTCTGGTTAGAGATTGTTCCATTCCTGATTCTGTTAGCCTCTATCAGTAAACCTGGTAGACTAGCTCTCTCCTCTGAGTTTCAGTGGTCAGAGCACTCTCTGCTGGTAAGCTCTCCTCTTACAGGGAAGGTGCACAGATATCGGGCGTTTGGACATCCCTCCTGGCAGAAGATGAAGGCCTGAAACAGGACCTGTCCCAGAAGCTGTGTTGTTTTAGCCTGTCACAGAAGCTGTTAGCTTCTGTAGTCCACACTCACCTGCACAGACTAGTCTCGGAGGGATCCAGGAACCAAGATGGCTCCCCCAGGTACTCCAGCAAAGCCCTCTTGGGCAGGGCAGGCACCACTCCTTTGGCAGGGAAGGTGCCCGGATGTCTGGAGCCCGAAATGGGGTCTGTCTCAGAAACTGTCCTCTAAGGACCTTGGGGATGTCCGCCGACTCTGTGCCCAGGTGACCCAGTGCTGGCGCCAACCAGAAGGGACTTGTGACACTGGTCAGGCCGGGTTTCCTGCTTCCCTAATGCAGTCTCAGGTCCTATGCGATTGGATTGGAACAGAAGTTGTGTTCCACTCACTGGTGGTCCTAAGATCATGTAGAGAGTCCTCTAGGGGACCTTGGGGGTGTCCACTGACTCCGAGCCCAAAGTGACCCAGTGCTGGCGCCGACCGGAAGGGACTTGTCCAGGCCCTTTCTCTTTTCTTTCTTTCTTTCTTTCTTTCTTTCTTTCTTTCTTTCTTTCTTTCTTTCTTTCTTTCTTTCTTTCTTTCTTTCTTTCTTCCTTCCTTCCTTCCTTCCTTCCTTCCTTCCTTCCTTCCTTCCTTCCTTTCTTTCTTTCTTTCTTTCTTTCTTTCTTTCTTTCTTTCTTTCTTTTTTGTATTAGATATTTTCTTCATTTACATTTCAAATTTTATCCCAAAAGTCCCCTACACCCTCCCCCTGCCCTGCTCTCCAACCCACCCACTTCTGCCTCCTGGCCCTGGCATTCCCCTATACTGCGGCACATAATCTTCACAAGACCAAGGGCCTCTCTTCCCAGTGATGACTGACTAGGCCATCCTCTGCTAGATATGCAACTAGAGACACGAGTTCTGGGGGGTACTGGTTAGTTCATATTGTTGTTTCTCCTATAGGGTTCCAGACCCCTTCAGCACCTTGGGTGCCTTCTCTAGCTCATTTTTTGAGATTTACATTTCTAGTTTATGTGTACATATATTTGTTTGTGTCTGTGTATACCTTATGTGCAGAGATCAGAAGTCGGTGTCAGACCTCAGGAAGCTTGAGGTATAGCCATTTGTAAGCCATCTAAAGTGGGTTCTTGCTCCCTGGAAGAGCAGGGAGTGCCCTGGACTTCTGAAGCCATCTCTGTGGTACCTTCCCTGAGTTTACTAACCAGATGAAAAGAGACACAAGCCCTGACACAGCCCTGACAAGTGTATACCCACATTCTTAGCAAATAAATATTTTTAAACGTGATGTATCAGAGTTCTGGAACTATAAATGACAGAAAGACATTCTGACTCTTTCAGCCAACCAGCATAAACAAAACAACCCTGTAGCTGTTGGCTTCACACAGGGAAGGAGACTGCATGATATCTCATAGGCTAAGTGCTCACAGAACCTGCAGAGTCTAGAAGATTCTGAAGAAATGCTGGAAAGATGAAGCCACAGACTGCCCAGGCAAGGAGGGAAAGAGATACAGAACCAGCCATGCAGAACCACGGTCATTTATCAGGTCTTAGAAGATCCAATTATAAAGACAGGAACTGGCATGTGACCAATGACCTGAGAGAAACATTCAGGGAAGGGCAAAGTCCAGAACTGATATGGGCAACAGCCAGAGACCTGAGACTCAGGGAGCATGTCCTGAGACAAGACTGAGTGGGGTACCTACTTTTTGATAGTATGTTTGGGGTTCTGGTGTGTGATGGAACTTAGATTTCTAGCTCTCTGCTAACGAGCCTAGGGATTCCATGAGGCTATTCCCCACTGTCTATCAGGATGATTGGCATCCCTTTTCAAGCCTTTCATTTCTGTCAACATCTTTTGAATGCATTCAGCCATAACCTCTCCTCCATCATTCCAGCCCCCAGCATTTCCAATCACCCTTCCCCTGTTTTATATTTTCCCTATGGTAGTCATTATCTTCCAATATACTCAATGAGTTTGTTCCTATTATGTATCTTGTGTATCATCCTGTGACCACTGGAACCAGTTGTTAGTTTTGTCCAGGATGAACCTCAGGTATTAGAGTAATAGGAAGTGCACAGAGGAGTCTACATTAACTACCTGCCCGTGGTGGTGGTTAATATCGATTGTCAATTTGACAGGATCTAGAGCTCCCTAAGAAACAAACCTCTGAGTACGTGGAACTTTTGAAGATCAGATTGTCAAGAGAAATGCGGACAGTGGAGGCCCATTTCTAGAGGCATCAGAGACTAACGAGGGCTCTCTTGGGAACTGGGCTAGAGGCCACACATCTGATATTCTACTCTGCCTGCCTTCTGTCCATGTCCTGAGAATTTGAGAGAGCCTGAATTCAGGAGTGATGAAATTGTTTAGTGGAGAAAAATCCCAAGCTAGAGCAGCATTCATGCTGGGGTGACATTTCTGTTCTCATCCAGGCCACGGTGAGAGAGCAGATAAATGGAGTGGAATGGTCTGGAGAATGTACAGCTTCTTCAGCAATTTAAGGAGTGAGTGTGGGCTTGACATTACAGACACAGACAGCCAGGACCAAGGCAGCAATAACCGTCAGGATATTAGTGTCATCCAAGAGAAACGCTGAGCTATACACTGGAGGACAAGAATAGTCCTGAGGGCAGCATCCCACCCACTGAAGCCTCCAGCATCTGAGATGGAGAGATGCTGAGCTGAGGATGAGGCTGAAAACGCTCCTCTTCAGAAACGACCACCTTGAAAGCTTTGGGTTGCTATCTAGAGTTTTCTGCAGGTGAAAGGTCTGACATCAACAGGAGGGCTAGATGTCTGTATCAAACAAATCAAGTATCAATAAAATAAAATAAAATAAAATATAAAAACTGAGAGACTGGAGAGAGCTCAGTAGTGTAAAGCATCCAACATTCATGCTGGGCAGGTCACAGCTTCTATGACTCTAGCTCCAGGAGATCTGATACCATCTTCTGGCTTCATTGGACACCCATCCACACAGGGAATATTTATATACACATAAATTAAAATAAGCTGGAGAGAGAGATGGCTCCGCGGTTAAGAGTACTGACTGCTCTTCCAGAGGTCCTGAGTCCAATTCCCAGCAACCACATGGTGGCTCACAACCATCTGGAATGGGATCTGATGCCCTCTTCTGGTGTGTCTGAAGACAGCGACAGTGTACTCAGATAAATAAATTAAAATGAAATAAATAACAAACACTGGTGGAGAAAAACATAGAAGCTCTTTTGTTTTAATTTTTTTAACTTACTTTTTATTTATTCTCGGTGAGTTTCACATCACACACACCAGTCCCACTCATCTTCCTGTCCCCTTATACCTGCTCTTTGCCTTTGCAACCTCTACCCAAAACAAAGACACACACACACACACAAACCACCACCACCAACAACAACAAAAGCATAGAAAATATCTCATTCTGGAAGTCGTAGTATCTCAGTTTCTCTCTCTGTCCACACATCTTCATTTCCAAATGATCATTGCAATGAGTCTGATTCATGACCTCTGGCTTCCGTGACACCTTCAATATTGGATCCTCACAGAGACTCCTCCAAGTTACCCAGTTGCTGTATGTCACAGATATCCTGCAGCTTTGGAACAACAGGACTGGCCCTTTTATGCATCCCAACCATTCACAAACAATACAGATTTGGGGGATAGGTCATCTCAGAGCCCTGGATTTGGAGCCCGTGGTAGTAGAGCTGGCCATCCCACCAGCTCTCTCTTCTCTGCATCACCAGGACAAACTCTCCAGCACTGTCCTGGCTAGACCGTCCGCGGCTGCCATCAGCAGGAAGCAGGGGATCAGCTTTCCTGGTCTCAGGCCCTCAGGGCCTACTCATCTGCACCCACACCTCCAGAGCCAGCTCCATTGTGCTGCCCAGTCAAGGCATGGGGCCCACTCTCCCAAGTGTTGCAGCCAGTGTTGGACAGGGCCAGCTTATCTACTCTCATGAGCCCAAGGTCAGGTTTGCTGACTGCAGCAGGTGGCAAGAGGAGAGGGTAACACCCTCCCACCCCCAAGCCACCTCATTGCACATGCCTGGCAGGGCCAGATCTCCCACACTGTAGCACTTGGAGCTGGCTCATCTGCCTCACTCAACTACCACCAAGGTCAGCTCTGCTGGGCTGGCCAGGTGATGTTCAGGGCCAGCTGTCCTGAATGCTCCAACTGGTGAGGGGCAGGGCTAGCTCTCCTGAGCTCATGACCCTGTGGGTAGCTTTCCCGATTGCTGGAGGTAGTGAGAGGTACTGGGCGTGGGGATCACTACTGTACCCATGCATTCTACTCCATGGCAGATGAGTGGTGGGGTCCGCTTTCCTCCTACACTCATACTTTCGGGGGCAGCTCACTCACACACCCCTGCCATCAGGGCCAGCTCCACTGTGCTACTTGGGCAAGGCATAGGCAAGTGGTGACAGTGGTGAGGGTTAGGGTCAACTCTCCAAAACATCGCATCCAGTGAAGAGCAGTGCTAGTTATACACAGCCCCTGGACATCCACATGGTTCCTGGGGGCTGCCCCCAACCAAGGAGATTCCCCATGTTCTCTAGTTGTAATGTGAGCCCAGGACATCGCCACTGACCCTTACCACTGCATAGCCATGGACTCAGATATGACCCTAAGTTCTGGTTGGAACCTCACCATGGCCCAGGTGGTGGGGCTGGTCACTCACCACAGGTTGCTCCTCTCCACCCTTGAGTCTCCAGTTCCATCTTTCTTCATAATGCTCAAGCTGTCCCACTTCTCTTTCTCTCCCATCTGTCCACACATGCTTACACATTGTAGTGGCTCCCCCTGTAGGCAGGCCACAAGGCTGGCGGGCCCCTAGGTGACATCCTCCATCATTGTTGTATGGTGTGTCAGCAAGCAGGTATCTATGGCCCACCTGTGCCATGCACTGGAGGGTAGGTCTGTGGGTGGCTTGGGAGTCTGCAGTTCTCTGTCTGTCCTCCTCCTTCTGTGCTGTGCTGCCTGGATTTGATCTGGTTTGGTTTGATTTTTATGAATGCTAAGTATAAAACAGCACTGCGTCAAGTCAGGTATCAAGCTAGGATGAACAAGAACTTCCATCTGCTCTGCAGATAGAAGAACACCATCACCAACAAGACATCTCTTTGCCCATTGCCGGGGGGGGGGCAAAAAAATGTGAAATATTTTTTAAAACCAAGTAACTTAAACACTTGCTGAGGAAATAAATAGATGGAGTCCCTGTATATCTCCGCCTCAGCCCTCAAGAAGGAGAAACATTTACTATGCTTGGGGAGAGTCAAATGAAATAATGCATGCTAAAAGCACTTAGCACAGTACCCTGAAAGCCCTAATTACATTAAATATAGTCTTTTCTTCCAGCTACTAATTATTTCATTTAATCCCCATATTAGCTGAAAAGAAATACTGTTTTACAGATGAGAAGCATGGGCCCTTTACAGAGAGAGAGTGCTAGTTGATAGTACGACACAGCGTCACTGAGACTCCATCGTACAGGAGTAGCACATGGGGTTCAGGCACCACACTGTTCTGGTGGTTTCCAGGAAAGGAGAGTTAGAGAACAATTACCATAGCGATGGAATGAAAAGTAAAAAGGATGATACAAATATATGTTCTATAAATATTTTGTTATAAGGAACAAAACACACACTCACTAGAAAGTGTGTGAGGTGCACTAGCACCAATTACTCTGAGGCTCTGTTTGCTTCTCGTCAGTACGACTGTGTCTACAGGGAGAGGTTGGAAGAGGAGTGCATGGCGTCTTCATTTTATATGGGCGCATGGCAGGCTCTTTGCACACCTGAATGCATGCTAGTGTCATGTGGGTTTCCTTCCTTTTGGGTTCCCTCTGGCAGAATAATCTGTTTTTTTTTTTCTTTTCTCCAAAGGATCAGATAATTAACATTTGTAACTATACAGGCAGAGGGTCTCTGCCATCCCATCCTGCCGTTACGGACTTTGTAGTATGAAAGCAACAGCAGACAACACAAAACAAACAGCCAGGTCTGTGTTCCAATAAAACTTTATTTACAAAAAGACAAATTACAGGCCCCAAGGGACAGCAGGCTAAGGAAGGCCAGCCGCTGATTAAGATAGCTAAATGACTGTACCTCTAGGTGTGCTAAAAACGGAATGGACAAGCACCCCGTTCAGATGATAGGTTGGCCATGTTTGTAAGTGAAGCCAAAACAAGGAAAATAATATTCAGAATGTGAATGAAAAGGCAAGATTGGAAATTGTCCTAAGGAGCAGAGCTACTCAACTAGAATTGGTAAGATGAGAGCTAGCGACACACATGACAACCAAGCTCAGCTTCATCCCCCCAACAAGCACAAAGCCAGCCCGTCACCTTTGATGGTTTAGCTCAAAAACAGTCTGGGGTTGTCACATCTCTGTGCTCTATTTTTTTCCCCTAATCCATTCACTCATTTGTTTACACATTTAGTTTTCCACGCCAACCCCCAAATGTTTACTAGAGCGTCTACAAAGCACAGGAATGGTTTTGACAGCTAATAGAGTAGTTTCTGTCAACAGGACACAGAGTTGATCGGACAGGACTGACGCCTCCTCACGCAGTCGTTCCTTTATTCCTCTTTGTCAACAACTGGGTATCATAGCCACTGACATGGCAAGATTAGTATGTGGCGTGGGGCTGACAGAGGCAAACGAATCTCCATCTCAGGCTTTCAGGAACTTGGACTGGAATCTCGGGGACACACACACAAACAAAAACAAAACAAAACAAAACAAAACAAGGAAAGTACAGCACAGCACAGCACAGCACAGCACAGCACAGCACAGTACGCACTGTTGCAGCAATGTAGGCACCAAATGCTGTGAGGACAGAGATAGTGAAGTCTCAGCTCTCCCGGGGAATTCAGGAACTAAGGTTCAGCCTGTCTCCAGACAAGTTTGCTCACCCAGTGTTGATTTTTGCAGAGGGATTTTGAGCCTGCTTGCAAACAACTAGGAATCTGTGTGCCTTGCCTTCCATCCCACTTGATAAAGCCATCTACTAGATTATAGGAAAATTCTTAAAATAATCTTTTGCTAATATAAATAGTGCTTACAAACTTAACTAATTACCCTTAATTAAGTTAAACTGCAGTAATGAATGCAGTCCCAGCTGGGTTGGCTCCAGAAGCTTCTCTGATAAAGGTTAAGTGTGAGCAATGTATTAACGAGTTGGCTAGCTGGCTGCCGTGGTGAAGGCTTTAACTCTAGCACTCTGGAGGTAGAGGCAGCCATATCTCTAGGAGTTCCTGGCCAGCCTAATCTACATAGTGAGTTCCAGGCCAGCCAGTGCTACACAGTGAGACCCTATTTCAAAAACAACAACAACAACAGACCACAAAAATGAGCAGTTGGGAGGAATTTAGGAAAACGGAAAATAACTTTGGATCAGAGGAGTTATCTTGCTATGAGAATGCTGTCTAGACGGCTATCAGATGCTGATACTGGAAGAAAGTTCTAGAAAAGCATGGAAGCCCATGACTCGGAATTATGAAGATGGAAGAGAAAGAGTGTCTGCATCCCTCACATCTTGTTAGCCATTGGGGCCGTGCCAGGGAGGGGAAGATAGGACTGTGCCAGGGTAGGGATGAGGTAGCTACATCTAAGGTCCTTCTTGGTGCTTAGAAGATGGGTTCTGAAAGTTCCTATGTAGTGCCTTCTGACAGAGATGCATCATGGGAAGTCAGCGGGGGTGGGGGGATACAGAAATGAGTCCCATGGACACTCAGAAATCATCATCATCATCATCATCATCATGCTCAGCAGCAGACACAGCAGTTCCTAGGTAGATGGTGTATGCGCTCTGAGAGCATTTCAGACAGCTTTAAGAGCAGAGGAAACATCCAAAGAAGTAAGGCTTACAGGTGTCCTTCGGACTCACTAAAAACATGCTCCAAACCGTACTGCATCCAGTGCTTTGCCAAGTACCACCTTGTAGCTTTTGTACATTTATTGTTTTTACATCTTGCCAAGTTTTCATGGTAGCCATTTGATAGTTTACCTGGTTTGGGTTAATATGTATGTGCATGTATGTGCTTGAATATGTGTGCGTGCATGTGCATGCATATACATGCACATGTGTACACACGTGTATACACACGTGTATGTGTGTGTGTGTGTGTGTAGGCTACAGACTGACATCATCAGATGTCCACCCCAGCAGCTCCCTACCTTATTCTTCAGTCAAGGTCCTTCAGTGTACCAGGAGCTCACAGGTTCAACTGTACTGGCAGGCCAATAGCCCCAAGGATCCCTTTGTCAGTGCCTCCTTGGTCCTGGGATTTTGTGTATAGACTACCATGTGCATATTTTTACATGAATGCTAGGGTTCCAACTTCACATCCTCATGCTTGTGAAGCAAGCGTTTGACCCACAGGACCTTCTCTCCGGCCTTTTGGTTGGGGGTTATTAACACACCACACCTAATCAAAGGCTACCTTCTCTGACCCATGGAGGCTGAAGAGCCCCTGTAGGAGTGCAGGCTAGTCCACCAGGATGAGTGGTACCCATTCAACACAGCCTCCCGATACGATTTACAGAGATACCCTCCACAAGGGTTTGCTTCTGGGAATCTCGCCACCAGCTGTGTGCATGAACATCGTGCTAGGCTGGCATCCTACTGCCGAGCCTCTCTTGCTGTTGTTTTCTGTTATTGATCTTGTCTGTTAGCATTATTAAAAGCTCACACGTTTCTCCTCATATCTTATTATAATCCGCACAGCTTTCTGGAGGCTCCATCTCCTAGGAGATGAGCCGTTGGATCTGCGCGTCCTCCCTGCGTCTCTCCAGGATTCTTGGCTAATTAATGGTTTTGCAACATTGAGCTGTGCCCTCCTTTCAGTTGGCTGTCTGGATGTGCCCATCAGCACTGACCAATCGGGCTTGAACTTTGAACATCATCTGATCTGGTATTTTTAGAATTAATGTATGTGTGGCTAGTTTATCCTTTCTTAATTATTCGTATACTAGGAAGTATAGGTTTCTATTTTATACAAATGCTACCACACTACTATTACTACTACCACTACTACTACTACTAAACATAATAATAATAATAATAACATTAACAATAATCATGAATCCATGATTCAGTGGATAAAGGTACTTCTAGCTGAGTCTGATGACTTAGCTCCATCCCTGGGAGCCACATGATAGAAGGAGAGACCTGATCTGGCTGGCTTCCACTGTGACACACATAAATACACACACACACACACACACACACACACACACACACACACACACATATGCACACATTCTCTCACACACATACACACACGAAAAATACTACATGATAAAAGAAAAAATAATCACTAACTTATACAGGAATCTGGCACAGTCTCATGGTAAGGGCAGATCCTGGAGCTAGCCGGAATTTAGATTTGGGGCTCCCTCACTGAGAAGCTGTTTAGCCTTGAGAAGACCATGTAACCTCTCTGACATTTGGCAGAACAGGATTAATAGAACAGTGCTGGGCCTGGTGCCTGGTGCTAGGTTATTGGCCTAGATTGGTTTGGTGCCTGCATGGTAGAAGGCACTTGTTATTTTACTGTGAAGATCACAGGCCCCAAGTCCCCTTATTTGTTAACATCCATGGAATCCCTGAGTGTATCCTATCATTTTTAACTTTTCAGTAAAACTGCATACTTTATGGTCACTTCTGCTATTAACTCATAGCTTTTCATAGACATCACTTGTCCCAATTAAATGCAATTATTGCCGTTCTTTTCCAATTACTGATGCTCAAATTGTTGCCACTTAGCCG
The DNA here is from genome assembly GCF_978045245.1 of Mus caroli. NCBI lineage: Eukaryota > Metazoa > Chordata > Mammalia > Rodentia > Muridae > Mus > Mus caroli. Next base: position 11,239,312 of record NW_028227265.1, read on the forward strand.
GCAGGAGTTCTTTAAAGCTGATTTCTGTGTCCGTGCAGTGAATTCCTGAAGCAGTCTTGCTTTCTGGAGAAGGAAGGGCAGTGTGGGCCTGCTGATACGACTCTATAGGACTCTTGGCTAGCATGTGCCAGACCCCGTGTTCAATCCACAGTGAGAAAGTGAACATTGCTAACCTGTGCTGTCTTCTCTCATCTTCAAGTGCATGAGATAGGACGGGCATTCCAACGTTCAGGAGTGTGGTGTCAGTAACTGAACACTAGGCTCTGAGTGGGGGCTGAATGGTGTGCCATTTGCTACTGCTAATGAGCGGCTGACCAGTAGTGACAGAGATAAGCTTATTTTGTAACCATAAATTCACACTCATCTTCCTGAGAAGTTTGTTGGCGAGAGCTCATTTGTCAGCCAGCCTGGGATTCCTTGAGGGGTTTTTGTTTGCTTGTTTGTTTGCTATGGTTGGGTTTGGGGTATTTTGTTGTTTGGTTTTCTGTTTTGTCTAATCTCAATAGCAAAAAAAGGAAGGATGGGGGTGAGAGAATACAGCAGTGCAGGAGAGCAGAAAGTGCGGGGGAGGACAGAGAGGGTGGCTATGAGTACCTGCCTGACAAGTGGAGGATGGGGACACTGTGGGGACACAATTACTGCCCGAGCTTCAGACTCCAGACCCTCTGACCTCCCTGCCCAAGGCAACTCCAATCACAGTGCTCTCTTATAACAGCAGGCTGTTCTCTCTGGAATATGCTTCATTGCACGCTGTGGTCTGCTCAGTGGACATCTGGGATTTCTGTAGACTACACACTCCAAAGGGCACAGATTTGTGGGGGGGTGGGGGTGGCGGTGGGGGGAGAGTTTGACAAATTACAAAAGAAAGGTGGCTTAAGACTTATTTTTATTCACAGAGTTCTGCCTGAAACAGGTGACTAGAGAAGACCAGGTTCCTCCCAACTCAACACGAAGAATAAGCAAGCAACAAGGGTCAGACCTAAGTCTTATGATCCTACTGAAGCCCAGGGACACAGTTTAAGGAAAGAAGGCAACAGGTGTGTGTGTGTGTGTGGTGGGGAGGTCTTAGATGGGAGAAAGTATGACTCCTCCTCTTTATGTCTGCTCTGGGTCTGAGACCTGCGTCCAGGCAGGCAGGAGAAACAAGCAAGTGTCGGGATATTGGTGGGACCCAGGGAGCTAACTAATTCAGAAATTCTATTAGGAACTTGTCCTCCCAGCGTATCGAGGGCAATGGGGTATAAGCAGCCAGGGCAGCAATGGTTGGGGGGGGGTGAGTAACCACAGTAGCAATGGGGTGGAGATCTGTGACCAGAGCAGCAATGGGGGGAGGGATGTGTGGCCAGGGCAACATTGAGGTGGGGGGGAGGTGAGTGACCAGGAAAGCAATGGGGGGTCAGGGGATCAGCCAGAGTAGCAGATTTAGGCACCTTGGTCTCCTTGGCGGATAGTGTGAGCTTGGATTCTCCAGGGCATGAAGGAGGAGGAGGAGGAGGAGCAGCAGCAGCAGCAGCAGCAGCAGCAGCAGCAGCATGCGTGGAAGGGTTGGCTCCATATATGTGTGTATTTTAGGGAGACGGTGATGATAAGGACAACTGTGGGCGATGAGAGGAAGACACCATTTCCCTGGGATATCGGTAAGGTGGCTTTTAAAATGAGTTGGACATCTGTATCAAGCTCTTTAGAGGTGAAGTACATTGGCTTTTTAAAAATTAGCCCAGAGGCTGGGCGTGGTGGCGCATGCCTTTAATTCCAGCACTTGGGAGGCAGAGGCAGGAGAATTTCTGAGTTCGAGGCCAGCCTGGTCTACAGAGTGAGTTCCAGGACAGCCAGGGCTACACAGAGAAACCCTGTCTCCAAAAAAAAAAAAAAAAAAAACCACAAAATACAAAAAAAAAACAAGACACAAACAAACAAAAAAAAGCAAACAAAAAAATTAGCCCAGAAATCTAAGTGGGGGAAGAGATTTAAAAACAAAAAGATTGTCAGAATGATCATTATTGACTGGGGACGTGGCTCAGTGAGGGGGAAGTTTGCCTAGCATCTGTGAAGTCCTGAGTTCCATCTCTGGCACTGAGAATGGGGAAACAGGTCTGTAATACCAGCAATCAGGAGATGGAGGCAGGAAGATCAAAACTTCCCAGTCTGCCTTAACTTCACAGTGAGTTCAAAGCTAGCCTAGGGTATGTGAGGGATTGTCTCAAAAAAAAAAAAAAAAAGATGATTATTGAAGCCAGATAAGGGTCCACATTGGTCATACAACTTCCGTTTAAGCATTTGAAATTCTTTATAATCAGAGCGTTTCAAGCTTTGTGGAAATAGACTAGTAAGTGCTAAGTAGAAAGGAGTTTGTCCATGTTTGTATCTGCACCTTTATTGGGCACTTGCTCGACCACAGCTACAGAGTGGGTGACTTTGGCTGCATTACCTCAGCCTCACCGTGCTTTCAGGAACACACCCCCTTCTCAAAGACACCCGAAAGCACACTCTCCCTATATAATTACACTGGTTAGTTACTTATACACCGTCAAATGGCACTTTTCCAGTACCTCGTAAGATGCACACACGCACATTCTACCAGATTCAAAAGAAGGGTAAAATTAAGTTGGAATCCATAATATTTAATGCCCTGCTAATTGTGGTAGATTTGTCCTATCATTAGTGGCTATCTCCAGGCTATTCTCTAGGTTGCACATAGAGAAAAATGTGTCATTAAGGATAGTGGATGTGAATCTTTATTTTAAACTGTGCATAATTTCCTTGGGTGGGTGGTTAACACTATTCTGTCAGCCCAATGCCATCCCTTCTTAGACAGTAAAGAACTTGAACAGAAAAGCAAGACAGACGGGTGCCATGGTTTAGATATCTACTTGTTTGAATGGTGGATTGTGTGTGTGTGTGTCCCTGTATCTGCATGTATGTGTTTGCATGCATGTGTGTGTGCATGTGTGTTTGCATGCATGTGTGTTTGCATGCATGTGTGTAGAGATGCATGTGGTATGTGCATGTGTGTGCACATGTGTATGTCACAGCATGCATGTGAAGGCCAGAGGCCAGTTCTGAGCAGTTGGCTGAATCTTCCCTTCCCCCACGTTCAGGCAGAGTCTCTCTTGCCATTGCGGCGCGGCCATGGTGCATCGTCCAGGTTATCTGGCCTTGCCGTGTCCAGGAGACTCTGGTAGCTCTGCCTCCTGTCTCCTGGTTGGAGTGCTGAGACCACGGCTGCATGCTCTCACATTCAACTTCCACATGGACCTGGTAAATCTGTGTTCAGGGCCCTTAGGCTGCAATATAGTGTGTGTTTACTCAAGGAGCCATCTCCCTGGCCTTGTACTGTGCATTCTAAATGGGAATGTTCTTAAGTCACAAAGCTGGGCGTTATACTTCCTGAATTCATTTGCTGGGCACACTCAAAATGTAGACTGCTACCACAGGCAGTCTACACTGAGGAATGAAGAAGACAGACAAGAGAAGCGTTAAGCAGTTATATTTCTACACCCATTAAATTTAAATTCATAAGGACTGTGAGGTATATTAAATAATTAGCAATAGACATCATGATACTCTCTTCTGGAACCCCAGGGGCATCACCTTAAACCCATCATGGGAGGATGTGGCTTGTGCTCCACTTTGAACCTGTGATGCCTTCATTTCAATCACCAACTCGATTGGCTTAAGAAACACCTAGGGCATTGGTGCAGTATGTGTAAGGCTATGTCTGTATGGACCATTTCAGAAGAGTTAACAGGGGATGGAAGACCTGCCTTGGATAGAGATAGTCCTATGGGCTATGTCCTGGACTGAGTCAAAAGCCAGTGGAGTCTAGTGTGTAGAGCCCTCTGCTTCCACTGTGCTGTGAACCAGCAGCCTCTTCTAACCCCAGGCTTTTCCCACCACAGTGGATGGTGTCCAAGAGCTAAATAAAACAGTCCCTCCATGAATAGCATCCTGATGGGAATTTTGGGGGTGCACCTTCAGGAGAAAAGGAACTGACACATAGCCCTTTCCATTTGACATCGAGTCCTTAAATAGTACTGCTCTCTGGTTGGTCAATGAGGCACACTTTACTCAAAGGACATTGCTGTCGTTATGAAGGATGGGACTCAAACTCAGGCTTACCAGACAGACAGCTCCTGCCTCTGGTATCAAGGTGCTACTTGCATTCATTGGTGTTGGCTGTGAATTGGACAGGGAGGGGACCCATGGACTCTCTGTCAGAGAAGGCAGAGAGTGAGAGGCCAAAGAAACGTTCATGTAGTCAGGTCAGTCAGTCAGCCAGGTTGCGGCTGACTCCAGGATCTAGCTGTCCGTGGGTGAGTTTCCACTCATCCTGTGCATCGTGGTCAAATGGTTGCCTCTCCGAAGTCTGGGTCTTCCTGTTCTTATAATAGAGCCAATGGGAATACCCATCTCCTAGTGTTCCATCTATGTCAGAAAGTGGGTTGGAGAGCAGATATTACCTGTAATTCTGTTTTGTGTGGAGGGAGTGATGGTGTGGAATAGGCTGGCTTGCCCAAGCCTCAAGGGTACTCTCCAGTCTCAACATAATTCACACAGTGATGGATAAACAGACCAGTCACCCTGGTGACTCATGACATCCCCACACATCCCATGCTTGGTCTCACCTTTCCCCTGTGACGAAGCTGCCCCTGATTTCTATGTTCCCACTGGCATCGGCCAGTCCCTCACCTTATTTGAATCTTGTCCAGCTCTGTCTGCAGAGGCCATATCCGTATCCCTGTGATTCTCCTCCTGTCAACAGCAATAAAAACTGGGCTCATCCATTCTAACACTCCAGTCAAGAAGCCCAGAGAGAGAAAGGCCAGTGTGGACAGAGCTTCCAAATTTATGAGACAGGGACACAAATAATACCCTGCATTTTGAGGGTAGAGGCAGGCCTGGAATTTCTGCAAAGGTTTTCCAACTCACAGCATATTTTAATGCCATATGTATGCTCGGCGGCCGAACAGCTCTCTCTAGATGCCAGCACTGCTGTTTAAAATAAATAAATAAAAAAGGAAAAAAAAAAAAGAAAGAGATCCATCCTAAGATCCAAACAGGCTGCAAATTCAAACAGGAGAAAACATTTTAGGTGGTTCATATGAAGGAAGAGCTGTTAGTCTAAAGGCCAAGGGAGACAGCCACGCCCACTTGCAGACCCCCCACACTGAGGACGCCCTGATTGGCCAAACATTTATGATACATCCCAACCTGTGTCAAAGGTCCCATCTATCATATTACTGAAAGCTCATAATGGCCTCCCTAACACTTAGGATTCCAAAATGGAACAGTGTATAAGCAAATCACAGTAACTGGAGCAGAGTTTGTTTTGAAAGTGGCTTACAAAGGACCACAGATTTAAAGAAACCCCAAGATGAGCAACAGGGAATGGCCACATAGATCCCTTCTCTAGGTGGACAGTGGTGTGCAGAGATGTGAGGGGGAGCCTAGAGACGAAGAGCCAGGCGAGAGCTTAACTGGTCTTCTATTGCCAAGGAAACTGAGGCTCACACAAATTAACCATCTTCCTCAGACACACACAGATTGTGAAGTTTGCAAACCTGGGTCTGTTTGATCTCAACACCAGAACTTTAAAAAAAGAAAAATCGCAGTGCATTCATAGTCACAAACTGGAAGTATCTCAGAGGAGAAGGACGGAGGGTTGCAAGTGAATCCCCTGGGGGTTCTAGGAAAGTGACCCTGCTTGGGGGCAGTTTTGGCACTGGGGAAAGGAAATGTACCATGGCCCCTATGTTACATACATCTCAGACAGACACTCGGGGACTGTGAGGTTGGTATAAGCATTCTTTCCAAACCACTGATACCCAGCGGAAAGGACCGCTGAGGATGGATCGTAGGAATATCTGACATTTAGGATTTGATACCTTGTGACAGCCAGGTAGCTCATCACTTCATCCTTCTCAAGGTACCGTCCCCCTCATTCACAAGCGCGCACAGCTCAGGAGTGTTAAGAGTCTGTCAAGAAATGGAAGCCGTGAACAGATGAACAGATAAAGAAAGTAGGAAAGGAATATGTGGATCACGGCCTTAAAGAAGGAACAGAGTTCAACCATGCTAGAGTGCAAATGGACCTCAAAGGTCAAGTCAAATCACGCAGCCATGAATGACAAATGTCATGTGACCCAGGCTGTATCCAATGGACATGTCTGTCATGGTCCTTCCTAGAGAGCTTCAGTTCTTTGAGACTCCCAGATCCATGTCCCAGCCATCTCCTCACCCCTCCCTCACCCCAGTCTCTCCTTCTCCTAGGAAAACAGTCTCTTTCTCTCTCTCTTCCCCCCTAACTGCTTTCAGAGCAAATAGCTCCTAGCTTCTCTCTCTCTCCCTCTCTCTCTCTCTCTCTCTCTCTCTCTCTCTCAGTCATCTCTGTTGACCTTCAAATGTTTTCTCCTTGACTGAGTCTTTTGCAGCAAGGTTGTGCTCAGAACTAAGCCCCACACGGTGGGGTGAGCCCTTCTCTGCTGCCGGGTCTTGTCCCCTTAGGAGAAGCACTGAGTTGTCTTTGTCTTGACCAGCAACAGTGTTAGACTTTCCCTGTGACGTCTCCCTGGGCCTCCCTGAGAAAAGCCACGTCCTGTGTTCGACCGCAAGATATTGACGGCATCTGGCAGTCTGGCCTTGGTTTCTCTGTTTCGTAATCTTATGTCACTTGCTATTTGTGCATGTACAAATGTCCACCAAGCGCCTAAGCCTTTTTGTTGTATAATTGGGAAGGCTCTTGGGAGATTTCAAAGACCGGAACCAGCCTCAGCTCCGGTGAGATCCTTCATGCTCTCCTTCCTGACTATCCACCTAGATTACATTTCCCAGCTTCCTTTGCGTTTAGGTGGAATCGCATTCAGGCTACTGTCACAGAAAGGGTGACATCATGGGGATAGCCACAGCTGCCCATTTGTCTTCCATACAGGACTCTTTGTTTGCCCTCTTTTGTCAGCTGATGTTCAGGAGACTCAGGGAATAACTGAGAGGCCCTCTCAGATGGTGAAGTCATTCAGACCCTGGGTACCCAAGTCACCACTGGGAAGGCTGCATTTGCACATCTAATGGCATTTTCATGGAGTAACAAGGAAAAATGAAACAAAACCCCATTCTGGTGGGTTAAACTTTTTTGGTTCAAAAAGAAAAGAAAAGAAAAGAAAAGAAAAGAAAAGAAAAGAAAAGAAAAGAAAAGAGAAGAGAAGAGAAGGGAAGGGAAGGGAAGGGAAGGGAAGGGAAGGGAAGGGAAGGGAAGGGAAGGGAAGGGAAGGGAAGGGAAGGGAAGGGAAGGGAAGGGAAGGGAAGGGAAGGGAAGGGAAGGGAAGAAGGGAAGGGAAGGGAAGGGAAGGGAAGGGAAGGGAAGGGAAGGGAAGGGAAGGGAAGGGAAGGGAAGGGAAGGGAAGGGAAGGGAAGGGAAGGGAAGGGAAAGAAAAAAGAAAAGAAAAGAAAAGAAAAGAAAAGAAAAGAAAAGAAAAGAAAAGAAAAGAAAAGAAAAGAAAAGAAAAGAAAAGAAAAGAAAAGAAAAGAAAAGAAAAAAGTCTTAAAAGTACAACTCGGGGCTAGAGAGGTGGCTCAATGCTTACTGTTTTCATAGTGGACCTGCATCAGTTTCCCAGAACCTATGTTGGGCAGCTTACAACTGCCCACAACTCCAGTTCTGGGGGATCTGACACTCCTCTGTGGCCTCCAAAGGCTCTCTCGCTCTGTCTCTGTCTCTGTCTTTGTCTCTGTCTCTCTCTGTCTCAGTCTCTCTCTGTCTCTGTCTCTCTTTCTCTCTCTCTCTCTCTCTCTCTCTCTCTCTCTCTCTGTGTGTGTGTGTGTGTGTGTGTGTGTGTGTGTGTGTGTGTGTGTGTGCACGTGGGTGGGCAGAATGTAACAGCTGCTGCCTGTTAATTTGAGGGGGGCAAGCTGCAATCTCACCCTCATTACTTCCTGTCACCTCCAGCTTCTGCTCTTGGCTTCTGCTCTTACCTCTCTTTCCAATATCTGAGGGTTTTCACCCTTCTCATCCACCCACTTGTGCTTCCCCATCCCCTAAGACACAGACCAGTGAGAATTCCTCTTGCAAGCCTGCCTCTGTTCTACATAGGCTTTCCTCACCAAACTCAGCCCCTCACCCATGAATGTCCAGGTTTCAGTCTACTCTGAGCCTTGAGAGCCTAGACAGGCTCCTATTCATCTTTATTCCAGGGTCACAGTCCTGAGACATCACCAAACAGGTATCAGGACCAACTGGATGAATGGCTCAGCCAGGAGCAGGGGATAGAATAGAGCCCAAAGGTCCATGAAATAGAGAGCAAGAGATGAATCAGGATCAAAGGGGCCTGGGACATGATAGGTTGTTACATCAGGAAGGTCTATCCTAGCCAATGAGGGGTAAGACCCAGGGCAAGTGGAAAGACCCCACCTTTCTTTTGGAGGGTCTGCCAGGTATGGTCTCAGGAAGGGATTGGCTCTGTGGATAAGGTTAAGACAACAGAATACAAATTTCGTAAGGACAGAGCTTCTATGGTGAGGGATGTTTATCTGCACAAATCACTGCTTGTGTCTACAACAGCTGGAACAAAGTATGGGCTCAACAAACTCGTAGTCAGGCAAAGATAAGGCAGGGATATCAAATATGTATGAACAGAGGCAGGGAGGCACCTGTTTATTCACTCTCGGATGACTACAAAGAATCTAAGAATTGACACAAACCTACCAACCTTGGGGCCATCAGTTGGCCAAGCTGGGCTCACTGAGTCCTGGGTCTGCAGTGCTGGGCAGAGCCCACCAGCTGACTGTGCTCGGAACACTGTTGATGACTTGTGATTGCTTTTGTGCAATGTAGGCTTCATGTTGCTCGACTCCCAGTGAGTTAGGGTTCTCTACATTCCTCATGTCTTCGGTGAAAGTTTTGTATTAGTGCCGTCTTTAAAGGCTTTTCTTCAGCCCTGTTTTGAAATGTTGAATGGATTCCAACCATATCAATCAAGGTCAGATTTGTCAGGAGAGCATCTGTGTGTGAATATGAGTGTGTTTGCATTCCATTGAGGTTTCTATTTTTACTCCATGATAGTACATGCCAGGCTGTCTCCAAATCATAGAACTGTAAGTAGCTCGGCGGCTGCGGCGGCGGCATCTTATCATCTATTAATAGGTCCTCGATGGGGTGGAAGGAGAGAGGCTCTGAAGACATAAAAATTTGGTGAAGTCTGCACTACCCAGTTCTTCAAGGCAGAGTTGTTTCCACCCTTTGTTACGTAACGTGCAGACTGTAGGTAGTCTCCCAAGACAGGGTGTCAAGGCATGTGATAGACGCTTATTTTTGTTTTTGTTATTGTTCAGTTGATTTTTTTTTCCCTCTGGGACACCATTCAACAATCTATAACCTTCCGGGTGTAAGAGCAAGTCCAGAAATGCTGTTTTCCAGAATGCTAGACCATGAGGACCCTTGCTTTTCTTTACCCTTAGTTAACCAAAACGACTGCTTTACCCTGTAAAGCAAAAAGCCATGGCCTTATCCCTGCCATCCTAAGAGCAGGGGCACAAGAATCAGAAACCCAGGCTCAGAGTGAGCATCTTTGGAACGTGATCACATGACCTTCTGAAACCTCATCACCTCTCAGCCTTAGCCCGCTTCTGTAGAAACAATGACATAATTGAGAGATTCCTTCATCAGGGCAGCAGGTGGCATCTGAAAGGATATGACAAGGCCTGGCCTGGGGTAGGTGATGAGGTAGGTGAATGGAGCATCAGGCTAATAACTCTGGGGATGGAGACACAGACAAAACAGAAGCACCTTCCCTAGACACCTAGATGTAGACAATGAGTTTGGTAGTGCACACCTGTAATCCCAGTAGTCAGGAGGCTGAGGGAGGAGGTTCAAGAGTTCAAGGCCAGCCAAGTTTACATAGGAAGATTCTTAGAAAAAAGAATAAGAGAAGAAAGGGGAGGTAGGGAAGGAGGAGGGAAGAAGGGGAGGGAGGAGAGAGTTAGGAAGAGACAGAGACAAAGAAGGAACCCACAGGAGGACCCTGCTTTAAGAGACTCTAACCTGCAAACATAGAAAGAAATATCTGTAGATCTAGGCTCCCTGAATTGTCCTCAGGTGTAGCCATGGCTGGTACCAGAACCCCGGGACAACTGTGGATGCTCTTCTTGGTGTCTGTTGCTAAGGTTTGGTGGGAAGGGAGGAAGCTGTGAGTTCTCCTGTTACCAAGCCCACGCAACGGGAGAGGATATCCCATACTGCCCGCTTCCCGACAACAGCAGCAGGGAACAGAGTATCTGTGCAGCCACACATGGAGTGCCCCTGGCACACTTAGCAGCCAGTCCAAAGCCACAGCATGAGAGCTCTAAAGGAAGACGGGGCAATTATCTCATGTGGTCTTTGTGCCGATGAGAAAAGTGGATCCTGTGGATACCTATGGGCCATGATGCCAGTGGGAGCCTGGGTCTCTGTTTATCCTAAAGAGATTTGGACAACTTTTTTGTTTTGTTTTGAGACAGTCTCTGTAGCCCTGGCTGGCCTGGGACTCCTGGTGATCCTCCTCAGGCAACGTTTTGGGCAAGGTGCTGTAGCTCCTGAAAGTACCTGCTGGGTGCCTGTGCCTTCTCCATCATATACCACCCAGGAAGACGGAGGAGTTGCTGTCTAATTGTGCTTGAGTTTCCTCCTCTACTCTCTCCCCTCCCACTCGGCCTTCTCCCGGGCATTAGGCATTTAATTGTGCGTGCCACTATTCATTGTGCCCAGGGCTTTACAGGGGCTACAGGGCCCCAGCTTCTCCATTTTGTCAGCTTAATGTGCACCGACTCTTGTCCTGCCCGTTTGATGACTCATTGTTCAACCCGATCTCATAATTACCTCGTGTTTCAGACTCAGGTGGGAGAGATCCTGGAGAGCTCGAGAAGACGGGCGAAATATTTACTTTGCACCAAATGAAGAACACAATTCAGTTCCTTTGAATATCAATTAGAGGCATATGGTGCGAGCCAAGCTCACTAATAAAGTTAAAAGAAATACCGCAGTGAGGGAGACAGTTGCTCCTGCACAGGCAAAGGCAGGAGGGCAGGCTGCTAACACTGGCTGGGATCTCCCAAACAGATTGTCTGAACACCTGCAGTTCAAGGGCCCTCTGACTCCTAAGGACTCTCCTTAGTATCTCTTTAGACAAGCTTGTCATAATTTAGTAAGTGGTCATGGCAAGCAGGTTTCAAGTGTACCCAGAGCTGCTGAGAGTCTATATTGAGGATTCCAAGACAGTGGTCGGTGACAGTCTCAGCCACCAGTCGAGGATGGAACCGGAAGAGGGAGTGTGCCCCCTTGGTGTATTTGCCTGAATCTGGAGGTGCAGCCCTGAGGCGAGCAGTGGAGTTCCCTCAGCCTCAGTTTCCTGATAGGTACAATCAAGATGATGGCGGTATTTCCCAGAAGAGGTCGTGATGAGGACCGGCTGAGTGAAGCATGTACAACAATTTTGAGACTCATAGAAGCTGAGGTAATACGAAAGGGTGTCATTGAAACCAACAGACACTCACGTGATGGTGCAGCATATATGTGCACAGGTTCTCAGGTGGCTTTCAAATGCTCCAGGGGAAGCTTTCTGACTTTCAGTACTTTGGTACCTGTTGGAATTGGGGGTAGGGGGGGGAAGGGGTTGGCTCATGCTTTGGAAGAGTGGGCTCAACCCACTCAATACCAGAAACAACAGGACCTCTAATAATCAGAGCCACCTTAGCTGTCTCTAGAATATATTGCCAAGGACAAGCTGCTCCTGCTCGATCCAGGTCTATAGCTCATCCTTTGCCTAGAGTATGGATTCTCCTGGGAGCTTTGGAAGTATCGCATGCACCAAGCACTGAGCCCCAACCAAAAGAATCCATTGAGTTGGCTAAGATGAGGTGAGCACTCTATTTTACTTCTGTTGCTGGCATAAAATATCCTGACCAAAAGCAGTTGAGAGGAGAGAGGTGTTTTTTTGTTTTTTTGTTTTGTTTTGTTTTTTAATCTCACAATCCCAGGTTACAATCAGTCACAGCAGGATATAAGGCAGCAGGATCTTAGAGCACCTCATCGCATCCCACTCCCAGGCGAGAGAATGAAGATGTAGGTCATCTCACCCCCACCACTCTCTTACCAACCTAGGGCCCAAACCTAGGGAATGGCACTGCCCACAGGGGGCTAGGCCTTCCCACATCAATCAACACAATCAATATAGTCACCTCTGGACATACCTACAGGTCAACTTGATCCAAATAATCCCCCATTCAGACTCCCTTCTTAGGTAACCCTATACCGTGTTAAACCAACAGTTAAAACCAACCATCACATAGGGGTATGTATCTATCTATCTCCAGGTGATTCTAGAGTAGGGAACTCTGAAAAGACAAAGGTCCCCTCTCTGATGGGGGACCTTTACAGGCTCTCTGGATTTGTTTACAGGCTGGCCTAAGAAATGAAGCCACACACTTTTGGTGCAAAAAGGCCAAGGTTGTCTAAGGACCAGATAGAGAGATGTTTCTACACCCTGACTCGACATGAACTTTCCCTCCCACATCCCTTTGCATGGATTTTATTTTTTAATGAGTCTGTGAACACTCTATCCTTTACCAGACAATGGAGGGAGTGTGATGAAGGAGATAATTAAACATGATAGATATCCAAGCACGTCCATCTCTAAGCCATTTTTCAAAGACAATGGAAGCCCTAACATCCCTCTGATGAGAAGGAGCCAGACAGAAGCATCCAGAGTAACATACGACTGGGTACAAATGGTAAAATTAAAGGCAACGTTGTTGATGAGCTCACTGGAGCCTGAAGTACCGAAGCACAATATTAGCCTTGGTGGGAAATAACTTCATTGAAATATGTCCTTCGTGGTGCATGGCTTTCCCGGGGCTCTGAGAGTGTTCTGTCTCTCTCTGCATCTCACTCTCTGTCACCAGGCATTCTCAGCAGAGCAAACAGAAAGGAGAACTCTGGAGGAAAAGCAGAGGATAATTGAAGTCTTGCTTGATCTATTGTTACAACTGAAGAGGCAGAGAGAGTAGAAGACCACATCCACACAGCTCCTGTGGCTTGCACAACAGTCAGTCAGTCAGTATGTACTTAACCATGCACCCGTTATCAATACATCCCTGTGGTCTGCTCCTGAGGTGGGGGCTTGGGGGTGGGGTGGGAGAGAGATGGATAAGAAACACATCCTGCCTGCTAGGTGTTTGCAGTCTTGTTACGACACATAAAAACACAGTCAATAATAGTGAGTGGTTTCAGCTTAAGTCCAAACGAACAATACCAAGGGAGACACCGATCTGAGCGTTTCATGTGACACCGAGGGGAAATTGAGCACATGGTCCCAGCAATCAATTCAACCCTGTGAATGGATATACAGGGGGCTGGCTGTGGGAAGAGAGGCGCCCCTGGTGGAAGAAGCAGCAGGTGACAGATTAAGATGAAATGTGCTCTCTCTGGGTTTAGTAGGCAGCTGTGTCCCTGTGCAAGAGACTGGTTGGCAGCAGAGGCCTAGGCAGCATGGAGTTTGCTGTGGCAGGGTCTAGGAGAAGGGCCAGTTGTGCACTGAGCAGCTAGAGGAATACTATATGTGTGGCTCTCACCATCCGCCTTGTACAGAAGCAGTCCTTGGAGGCAGAACTGGTCTCCAGCAGAGGAACACAGCTTGCTGAGCACACAGCAAGGCTGTAACCAGAATTCCATGAGCAGAGGAAGGTTGCTCAGGTGAATCCCATCTAGAACCCCCTCTGGTGGTTCTTGAACCCACTTGGTATCTTCAAGGGACCTTTTGGCAGATGTCTCATATCAGGCTTGAGGATGGGGCCTATCTCTGGGATCTGTCAGGTAAGCAAGTGCAAAGGTGTCAACACCACAGGCATGACCCCCAGGATAGGAGATGTGAACTGCACATGAGCTGAACAGAGCAGCCATTTTGCTACCATTGTACAGACTGAGACCCATCTGCCGGCACCACCAAGGTCTTGGTGCCAATCTCAGATGAGAGGATTCCCCTTGTTGTGTAACATCTGCTCTGAAATGGGCCGAAGACCCATCCTGTAGCTCATGCTACCAATGAGGCCCTGCCTAGATCATTATAGACATGTGGTGAGACTTTAGGGTTGATAAAATGACGCTACCACCCTTCCCCATTTATTGGTCTCCTTGTCTCTAGACACAGGTATGGTCCAAGAGCAACTATTAGTCTGACCTACCTAATACAAAATCCCAAACTCACTTAATTTTTATGGATGCTCTGTTTGCTTTGTAACGCAACTGAATGGTTCTTAAGTATGAGCTTCGGAGAGGACATCAACTGTGTTATGCTTTTAGAAAGTTGGGCACAGGACTTGACTTTTCACGGAGCACACAGCCCATGCAGCTGGAGAACAAGGTCTTTGAAGCTCATTGACTGTGAGACTGCACTGCTCCAAAGTCTTCCCATGGCTTCTCTAGCCATAGGAGAAGACTCACACTTCTTCCCATGCTCATTGGTCTTATAGGATCCACCCACCTACTCCCCATATTCATTCCACAACTTCCTTACCTTTTTCATTTCACTCTGGGGATCATACCCATTGTGGGTTGGCCTGATGCTGGTTGTATTCTAGTGATAATATGGGCCTCCCAAACTGGTTGCCTCAGAGATGAGAGAGTTTGCACAGAGACCCTAGCGAAGGGTGCCTGCCCCCAGTTAATTGTGATTGGTAAATAAAGTTGCCAATAGCCAATAGCTGGGCAGAAGACACATAGATGGGTTCTTAGGTTTCTCAGGCTTGCAGGAAAGGAGGACAAGGAGGAAGAGAACATGCAGGAGAGGAGGAAGGAGAAGCCGCCATGGGTTAAGGGTCAAGAGAACATGGCTCTAAGGGCTGACTAACTAGAGTTAAGAGCAGCCCAGATGGAACATAGTGAATAGTAAGTAATAACTTGGGGCTATTGATAGGAGAGTAGATTCTAAGTACATGCAAGATAGGCAGCTGCCCATCTATTGTGCTGTTTAGGGCTTATTGTATCTATAAAAGCTGTGTGTGTCTTTCATGTGGGAACTCGATAAGGTGGGAAGAAACCCCAGGTCAGGATTTAAAATATTTACTATCATAATACCTGAGTTCTGGGCTTAGAACATTCCCAACTTGTTCCTGGCCCTGGGCCTTTGTACTTGTTACCAAGAGATCATTCTCCCATACAGCCCAGCGCTATTTCAACCTCTTTGTTCTGATCTCTGGCCTAATAAATCTTGACCAAGCCCCTGCCTGACCACATTCTATAGAGAAGCCCCCATTACTTTCTGTACATTTTTCTCAACTTAATTTCTTCCCAAAGCACTTACCTCCTGGCATCATAGCGTACATTTGTTACTGCACATCAGCCTGTAAATAAATTGCAGGAAGACACTCTACACAGTGTCTTTTTCTCGGCAGAAAGGTGCCTGTTATACACCATGCACACCATAAATGTAGATTAAATGAAAGACCAGACACCTTCCAACCACCCCTTTGAAGGCATGGCTTCAGAAACCACTCATGTGTTAGATTTTACCTTAACTGTGCAGGTCCCTTTGGCTGGTGACCATTGTGTCCCTTGATTTTCCTGTCCTCCTGCCCCATCGTCACTATGAATGGTCTAGTATTGGTTTTACTTTTCCTTTGTTCCTCCTCAGCTGTCTGAGTGTCTGTCTGAGTGTCTGTCTGAGTGTCTGTCTGAGTGTCTGTCTCAGAAGGTCAGGTCAGGCCTGGTTGGTTTTCCACTGCATTCCCAATACCAGGTAAAGAGCAGGCATTCAGCAAGTGTTTACAGACTCGATCCTGGTAGAGCAGGATGCTGGTGCATCTAAGATTGTTTGGTTGGCATTTTGAACCTTGGAGTCAGATCTTATATCAACTGTTCTTCACTGTCAGCATGTTATACTAACCCACACACACTTCCTATCCACTGAAACCCTGGCTCTGCCATTCAGCACACCATTATCTCTTCCAGCATACATGAAAACCTAACATAGTTTGTGGTCGTTTGAATGAGAATGGTCCCTGTAGGCTCATGGGTGTAAATGATTGGTCAGTACTTGGTGGACCTGTTTGGGAAGGATTAGAAGGTGTGGCCTTGCTGGAGGATGTGCCACTAGGATCAGGCATTGAGGTACCATTTTCAGTATGTCCATCTCTGCCTCCTGCTTGTAGATCCACGTGTGAGCTCTCAGCTATTGCTCTAGTACCTTTCCTGCCTGCTTGCTGCCATGTTCCCTACCATGATGGTCAAGGACTCACTCTCTGAAGCTAAAAGGCCCAAATAAAGTTTTTCAAGCTGCCTCAGTCATGGTGTCTTATCACACCAATAGAAAAGCGACTCTGACAGAATTTCAAGGCTACAACGGGTCAGTGGAAAAGCTGTGTATTTCTTCCATCTGTCTCCTTGCTTGCCATTGTGGCAGAGCTAGATCTTGACCTCATCTCCCTCCTGGACACACCCATCTTTCCCTCTCCTGACCCAGCTAGATCAATGGTTCAAATCCCATCATCTCTAAGAACTTACTTTATAAATCTGAGCAATGTTGATCTGAGCAATTCCATTGGTCTCCCAATAATGTTGCCTCTTTTATGAGAACCTTATGCCTCTTTTATGAGACCCATAGAGTCAAAGGTCCTGTAGGGCTGAGCAGGGCCTAACATAAAACCTAACATTAAAAACCACCATGAGTCTAGGAGAGATACTTTACTAGAGAGCTAGAATTCAATAGCAACCATAATTCTATCCATCTAAATTCAGTGGGGATGGTAGAGCCCAGGGAGTTGTTGAATGGGGGATCCCTCTCTACTATTGTGCTGTGGATGGAACCGAGGACCCCATGCATGGTTAGGCAAGCACCCCACTACTGAGCTTTATCTCCTGCCCTCAGGAGTCTTTTTTAAGCCAAAGGATGAGGGAAGTCAGTGTTTCTTAAAATGAGTCCCCAATCACAGGCCAGGTAGACAACAGTGGTCACATGTTTAACAGTCTTATTAAAGTCCCCAGGGCCCATGTCCTTGGAGGCTAGAGTGTGAACAGGGCTGAAGTGTCTGGTGCCAGGGGGAACCTAAGCAGGCCAACTGGGGTCACTGGCAAATCCAATTGCAGACAGGCATGCCTCCTTCTTGCAGAGCCTCCACCCAGCCAAGCCATCTGGCGCTTTAGTGTCTACCTCAGGCTCATTTAAATAATGGAGCAAAGTGTAAAGATGAGAGATAATCACAAAGAGCTCTGGAAGGGATGCAGATAGGAGCTGTGAACTCAGAGGAGCCTGGGAGAACAAAGCTAATCAAGAGCATTATCACCAGCCCCAGGTGTGCTCTGGGGCGGGCGGTGTGAGCACCGCGCTTGCATCCTGGGGAAGGGGGGCCGGGCTGGGTCTCTCTGAGCCTTTTCCAGAGTGGAAGAAAAAGGACTTTCAGATCTTGATTTGTCCTGATGCTGCCACCATGGAGAGGCCCTAAAAACCACACCCAATGCCTTCCAGGCTGTGCCCCCAACCTGGAACTGCTTTCAGCTGGTTCAGAGAAAAGCCACAGTGTCTTACCTCCCCAGACCTCGGTCCTTTCTTTTCCCATCTCACTGCTGCTGACAGATCCCTGACTCAGGGCTCTCCCTTTGTCTAGCCTCCTTTTCGAGAACTCTTTAAGTCTTAGTCTTCCCCCCATCCCCGAGTTTGGGTTTCATGAGGACTTCTTGCCGCTTCAAGTGTCCCTCAACTTTCCCTCTCAAGGCCTGGCCTTCCTTAGCATCTGCCACATCTCCTCTTACTTTTATACCAAAGATAATTGCTACTTATTTTATTATACCAAGTCCCATAACACAATTCTCATAAAGAATATAATGTGCGTGCTTGGGTCATGTCTCTCCAGATCCCACTAACCCCACTTTTCTCGCCCTCTCTAGAGTTCCCTGGGATCCTAAGCAGCTTCTCTCCCACACCCATGCCATAAATACATGTGTGGTTTATCTGCAGGTACACAATCTAGAAGGCACACACCAGAGAAAAACAAGTATCTGTCTTTCGAAATCTGGCTCAATTCACTTCATATGATTGTTTCTTGTTACATCCATTTTCTTACAAATGGCATAACTTCTTAATGCTGAAAAGCATTGCTCGAGCATATCACCTCTCTTTGCTCACTCCTCTGTTGTTAGACACTTAAGTTGGTTCCTTGATTTAGCTATTGTGAACGGAGCTGCAGTAAACAAGCAAGCAAGAACTTCACGTGGGTCTCTTTCTCCTGACTCCACAGGAGGCTCGTGGGGAACAGTAGAGCCTTTACTTTGATCAGGCTGACATGGGCACACTATGTCTGCATGTCTCCCCAGGACTGTCAGCCTTGCCTGGCATATGGCAGACTCTGGTTGAACTTATAGTTTCTATGGAGTAGAGCTGTCCCAAGCTGATTTTGATTCCTGGTTCCTTCTCCCTTTCTTCCTTTATGGCCTTCTGTGAACTTGCTAGATGAAGCAATTCCCAATGGCAATTAGGCTCCAACCATCACCAGTATCTCGTGTCATTGCACTCTGTTCTAAAGGCAACTATAGGCTGGCTCTCTCTCTCTCCCGTTTGTGTGTGTGTGTGTGTGTGTGTGTGTGTGTGTGTGCGCGTGCATGCACATGCTCATGTGTAAAATTTAACTATTAACCAGTGAGAATTTCTCTTGGAATTTTTCTTGCCCACAACAAACCCAAGTTCACACCACAGCCTCTACTCTGTATCTCTTACAGTTTTCAGGCTTCCTGAGACAACTCAGGGTCCCAACAGTGGTACCCGTGACCAACTCTCCAGGTGTTCGCAGGGCTGGCTTCTGGCCACCTTCAGAACGTAGCTCAAAAGTCTCTCTGCCGAGATGTGCCCTGGCTTCCCAGTCTGCAAACCACACCCCTCCAACCTACTCAGCATCTATCTGAATTCCCCTGACCTTGTTGGGCTTCAGAGTATGGTCCCTGGACTAAGTAGGTTCCATAGAAACTCCTCAGAACTGCTCACAGTCAGCCTCATCCTAGACCTACCAAATCCTAACTCACACTTTAAGAGGATGTCCCCGGCCCTCTGTGTAAGCCTGGGAGTCTGGAAAGTGCCTGGCAACGCTCCCGCAGCCTGCAGTTGGTTAATCTGTTTGATTGCTAATCACTTATCTCAAACAAAGAGAGAAGCATGAAGAGAGAGATTTTGTCCGACCTGGCTGTGATTTGATTTCCCGTGCCTGGCACATCAGATGCATGGTAGGTACCAAATACAAATGAATTAACTGGTGAAGGAAAAGATGAATGTCCGTTTCTCTAATAACAACTGTTTCGTGAGCAGTGGCTATGTCTCTCTATTGTCTTCCTGCCTTCATCAACCTTATTTCCATATAGGATAATCTGTGCTGAGCACTGGGACATGGACTGGTCACAAAGATGAGGCTCACTCAGAAGAAACAATCCTCACCCAGTGTCCAACTTCCTTCTAAAGACACATCCTTAAAGGCATACAACAGTACACCCCTGACCCTTCAGAGTTGCTTCTTTGCAACAGAGAACAGGTAACACAGTCACAACTGTTCAAAGGGCAGAAGCAAGTGGTGGTGGTGGAGGCTAATCTCTAAGTGGCCTGATGCTCTCAGGAACCCATAGGAGCTCCAGCTGCCCGCACAAGACCTACACAAGAACAGGTCAGCCAACTGGCCAATGTGGAGAAGTGGGGAGCTCATAATGTCCCACTCCTAACTGGAAAGTTATTGGCAACTGGGAGAGGCAATCGGTGTTTCTTCAGCAGTGTGTCCATGCTCCAGTGGATGGAGTCCTATGCTCAGACACATATGGGCAGTGCTGATAGGATACAGTGGGTTAGAAGGAGGAGGAAAAGGAGAAGGGGAAGAGCAGAAAGAGAAGGGTGGGGAAGGGAGGAGGAGGATAGGGAGGAAGAGGGCAGGGAGGAGGAGGATGGAGAGGAGGACAGAGAGGAGAAGGAAGAAGAAGAGGATGATGGGGAGAAGGACAGAGAAAAGGGAAGGGAGGAGGAAAATGGGGAGGAGGAGGGTGGGGAGGAAGAGGATGGGGAAGAGGACAGAGAAGAGGACAGGGAGGAGAATGGGAGGAGGATGAGGAGAAGGAAGAAGAGTATGGGGGAGGGTGGGGAGAAGGAGGATGGGAAAGAAAGGAGGAAGTCCTATGAGGCAATGTTGAATGGAGACATACAGGAAGAGTTGGAGAAGCAGTGAGTGGATAAAAGAAAAAAAGGAAAAGAAAACCCTAGCCCTAGTCTCTTTTTCTGATTATCTCTTCAGTGTTTAACCACCATCATAAAGACCCTAAATGGCAGACACATCCAGACAGTCAAAGTTGTCTCCTTTCTCCTCTCCATAACAAGAAACCTGGGGTGCCTCCCCCTGCCCCCCACCAAACCTGACCCTGATGCATTTTGTGTTTCTCCATAGTAGCCAGCAGCTTTTATCCACTTCCTGAAAGTGTGGAATCCTGCCCCCATCTGGTGCAGAGAGCACTTCAGTGTGCACTGCCACAGGCAATGGGCCTGCTGAGACCCCCACGTGGGCCCTTACAACCCAAGTGTCCTCACCTGCTCACTTGCCACAGCATGATGGCTGCCTGTCATCTCCAGAGAGCTGTGCTTTGAGTCTAGCTTTAGACCCTGATTTCTTGCTTTTCCTTAATTAAGAATCACCCCTGTGGTTTAATTTGCTGCTTTCCTTCCCTCTGAAGAGACGCCTCTACCTCCTTACAGTCTGAATTTATGTTTAAGAGAATTTACTCCCAGGCATCGCACGGAGAGTAAAGACATGGAACTATAGGGATTACACGAACACAAGCAGAAGAGACGTTTGAGCAGCCGTAACACCTGCTTCTAAGATGAAGCAAAAGCAAAGGCTTGAGCCTCGAGAGCTCAATGGCCAGGAGTTCTTCCTGCTCTTCCAGCGAACCTGAGATTGGTTTCCAGCACAAGAATCAGGAGATTTATCACTTGGAATTCTAGCTCCAGAGGAGCGATCTGATGCCTTCACTGGCATGCACACATCCTTGGCTTGCCCCATGTGCACACAAACAAACAAACACTTGACAAATTTTAAACACAAGAATTACAAGGAAATATAAAAACATTTAGAAGTACAAATACTAAAAATTTAAAAACCCATGAAAATCTGCTATTAGAGATACCCACCGTCACTAATGTATCGATTCATGTCTTCTAAGTGGTTGTAGCCAGAGCAACAAGGTAAGAAAAATTAAATGAGCCTAAGGATGAGGGAAAAATGGGGAAAACCTCTCTTTTTTTGGCAAATGTTTGGTTATGTATCTAGAAAAATCCACATATACTAGTTCTTAAGTATTCTGTACTAATAGCTATGATAAAGTTCAAGGGTATTAAAATGGAAAATAGATTCTGTGTACACTACTAACAAGAACCTAAACATGAAAACAGCAGAAAAATATACAATATTGGAAGAATGACTAAAAATATATCAAGTTCAGCAAAAAAAAAAAAAAGCTATGGGGTTTACATGAAAAAATGTCAGAATGGCATGCATAAATGTGCAGGATGTGGTGATGTTCCTATTAAAGCATGAATAGCATCCTTCGTGTTCTCTGAAAGCAAAATCATCTTCTGGTCACGTGGATCTGAATGCTAACACGATGGGGCTTTTGCCATGGCTTAGTCAGTTACCCCAGCATCCATGTCAAACCCCAGGCACAGTAGCACACAGCTACAATCCCAGCCCTGGGGAGGCAGAAACTGGAGGATCCCTAGAGTGCACCAGCGAGCCAGCCTAGGCAAACCCGTGAGCTCTAGAATCCATGAAAGACCTATCCCAGGATATAAGGTGGGAAGAATTGAGGAAGACTCAACTTGACATACTCTGGCTTCCACAGGGGTGCACACCTGTGCATGTCTACCTGAATGCACAGATGCACACACCCACTTCAGAATGTACATACATCACCCACACACCCCGTGTGCAAGGAGTAACAAATACACGTATGCAGAGATCATACCTTACCAAACATCAAAATATACTACAAAGCCATCTGAAAAAGATCAATGTGATATTATCACTAGAATAGGAAGTTTCCATGTGGCTCTTTCCAACATCCTTAGTCTTAGTTATCCCCGCCCTCTGCCCCTCTCTGCCCTACACTCCAATCTTCCCAATAAACCTCCCTATTTTTGCCCATCTTTTAAAATATTTCTCCCCCCACGTGCAATGCCCCCTTCTATTTTTCTGGAAACACACAAAGATTCGTAATGACATCCTGCTATACTGCTTATCCCAGTTGTTATCATAGGGGTGGCATCCAGAAAGCCATGGGAGCAGATACAGAGACCCATGGCCACATGCTAGGCAGAGCCGAGGGAAGCCTGCAGAAGAGGGGGAGGAAGGATTGTAGGAGCCAGAGGAGATGAGAAAACTAGAAAACACAGCCCACACAACCAACCAAGCAGGGCTCATAGAGGCTCACAGAAATGAAGGGACCAAACATGGACCCTGTATGGGTCTGAGCTATATCCTCTGCATGTACCTTATGGTTATGTTGCTTGGTGTCCTTATGGGACTCCCAGCAATGGGCGTGGGGGTGTCTCTGACTCTTTGGCTAAAGACCCTGTTCCTTCTACTGGGTTGCTACATCTAGCTGTGATCTGAGGGTTTGTGCCCAGCCTCACTGTATCTTGTTAGGCTATGTTGAGTGGATATCCCTGGGAGGCCTGCTCTTGTGTTTTGAGGGGAAACAAGAGGAGCTGAGATCTGGGAGAGAGGAGAGATAGGAAAAGACACTAGGAGGAGGGAGGAAGGGAGGGGACTGCAGTCTGGACGCAATGTCTGAGAGAAGTATAATATTTGTGTGTGCATGTGTGTGCACATGTGTGTGTGCATGTGTGTGCATGTGTGTGTGTGTGTGCGTGTGCGTGTGTGTGTGTGTGTGTGTGTGTGTGTGTGTGTGTGTGTGTGAGAGAGAGAGAGAGAGAGAATAGTGAAATGTGTGAGGCTTGTCTTTCTGGTTGTTAATTGCTTCCTTCAGTATAAGCTTTTTCTAGATCCATCCATTTACCGGAGAATTTCATAATTTCAGTTTTTCTTTTCAGCCAAATGAAATTCCACTGTGTGTATGCACACCGTTTTCATTATCCATTCATCAGTTGATGGGCATCTAGGCCTTTTCCATTTCCTGCCTATTGTGAATAGTGCAGCATTGAACGTGGATGAGCGAGCTTCTCATAGAAAGTCCCTTGGGCATATGCCCAGGATAAGGCTAGGGGGAAAAATATCAGTGGAACAGAATAGACCATCCTAAGGCATCTCCAAATAAATATACGATTTTAAACCATGGTAGAAGAGGCGTCTATAGCCAATGAAAGGAGGAGGGATTATTTGGTAAATGGCCTGGCACAAATGTCTCTGAATCTAAAGGATATGGTCAATAAATATAAGGTTAGATTGAAGGAATGATTCCTGGTGTCTGGTGGCACAGGATAGAGACTAAAGACATTCTAAAACCATACCGTGGCATGGTTCTAGAAATGACTTAGGGAAAGACTTTTAATACTCTCACCCTGAGAAATAGCAAATGTTTGAAGTGATTGACAGCCTGCCTACCCTGTTCCAGCATCACAGAATAACTACCTGTATTGACTCCATGGCAGGATATGTACCATTACCATGTAACAATTAAAATACACATACGGTGTTAGGTTACCATCCCATGTCACCTAAAGAGGAGATTCACACAGATTAAGATCTAAATATAGTTAGATCTAAATATAGTTATATGCAAAATCCACACACGCAAAGAATGTCTGTCTAAAGTTGATAGACGGGAGATGTTCATTCCAAGAGGGGGATGTTAATCTCTTTCTTTCTAGACAGGGTTTCTCTGTATAGCCCTGGCTGTCCTGGAACTCACTTTGTAGGCCAGGCTGGCCTCGAACTCAGAAATCTGCCTGCCTCTGCCTCCCGGGTGTTGGGATTAAAGGCATGTGCCACCACCACCCGGTGGGAATGTTAATTTCGATGGGGGCATCTATACACATTTCTATAGAAACAAATGCTAACTCCCCTCTGTGTAAATATAAGCCATAACCTGTATCACTGCAGCTAACGGTTACGGACTTGGAAAAGCGTTTCCCATGTAGATAACAGGTAGTAAATTACTACGCACGCCACACAAAGACCTCTTACAAATTGAGAAATAGAAGCAATCCCATGGCAAAATGAACAAAGGCTGCAGACAGGCAATTCATCAACGAACAAGCCTAATAGACAACAGATACATGGAAACAGACTGAGATTCACTGGTAATCAGAGAAATGCAAATGAGAGCAAGGAGTTATGCGCTCACACTCACGTCCCAGCAAAAATTAAAAAGAGAGTTAAGACCCACGGCCAGAGCAGATGATGGAAACGCTCTCTCGCTTATTAATGCAGAAAGGGAAGTTCTTCCTAAAAAGCCATATGGATGCATCTATTAAAATTAAACACACACACACTCGCCAACCCAGAAGCTCCGATATTGTGATTCTGTCCTACAAAAAAAAAATTAAAAGTTTCAGTGTCCAAAGATAGATGTTTATGACAGCATTCTTCAAAGAGGAAGAAAACACTGATCCTAGCAAAAGCCTATCAGTAGGGAAATATTGATTAAAATTATCGTATGCTCACAGCAGGGAATAACACAATGTGCTATGCAACCAAATAAACGTCAAATGAGACCCAGAAAGGCGGCTGAGATGAGAATTATGCAAAGAAGTTTGCATACCACAACACCATGTTTTAATAAACAAAGTGCTTTAGAGGAGTTTTATGTGAGGGCTGGTAAGATGGCTCAGGGGGTAAGAGCACTTGCTGCCAAGCCAGACAACCTGAGATGGACCCCTCTCGGGACTGGCTGGTGGACAGAGAGAACCAATTACTGCACGCTGTTCTCTGACCTTCCCCCTGCTCATGGTGGCATGCACATAGTACATACATATACTCAATCCATACATGTAATAGAAATGCAAGAAGAAGAAGGAAGAGGAGGAGGAGGAAGAGAAGGAAGAGGAGGAGAAGGAGGAGGAGGTCACACATACAGAGAGACCACATACAAATATGTAAAATGGAAAATATACAAGACTATTTAGAAAGGTTTATGGGGTGCTTAGCTCAGAAAAGACATAGCAGAAGAAAGTGAGATGCTCGCATCTAAAAGCACTGCCAACCAAAATACCATGTGACAGATGACTCTGTTTTTTACAAGGTCGGCACTTGGGCTCATTCACTCTTTCATTTCTTCCAACACCATCCGTGACACGGTGACAGCTATGGTACAGTCAGCAGAGACACCAGGTACCGCTACATATACCTAAACATACAGTCTTTGTGCCTCTTGACGTAAGGAGATGGGCGTGAGTGCTCAAGAGATGGTTTGGTATGGTGATTCTCAACCTGTGGCTCCCGATGCCTCTGGGGGTCTCTTATCAGATATCCTGCAGAGCAGATATTTATATTACGACTGAAGACAGTAGCAAGATTACAGTTATGAAGTAGCAATGAAATAATTTTATGAGAGTTGGCGCGGGGGGGGGGTCACCACAACATGAGGAACTGAATTAAAGTGTTGTAGCGTTAGAGAGGTTTAGAGCCAGCGGGCTAGTGGCTAAGAGCACTTGCTGCTCCTGTAAAGGACCCGAGTTCTATCCCCATAGCCATGTCATTGGGAAGCTCACAGCCTCCTGAAACTCTAGCTCCAAGGGAACCTATGCCTTCTTCTGGCCTCTGTGGGCAGCTACACACCCACACACACACATGCACACAGAAAGAAAGAGAGGAAAGAGAGAGAGAGAGAGAGAGAGAGAGAGAGAGAGAGAGAGAGAGAGATCATTTTTTAAAGAGGGTGGAATATAGAAGCATGTCAGGATGATAGAGGGCATAGGTCAGCCTGTGCTCATGCCCAACGGATGAGTCAGAGAACTCAGTCAGCCACTGAGCAGAACACTGTGTCTATCCTATGTAAAGCTCCTTCCTTGTTGTCATTCCCTTAACAGCATAACAACTCTTTTTGCACAGTATTCACACTGTATAGGAGTCCTACGTAACCCAAAGCTGACCTCGAGGGTCGTCAAAAGTCAAGCATAAACTCTGTGCATTGGTATAGGGGCTAAGGAATCCTGACGTTGTGGTACCCAGAGGAGGTCTTGTGGTAGGAACATTTGTGGTTGTACCTAGTTGCACACCCCTACTACATCATATTATTCAACCGAGAAATATTTAGGGATTTGGTAAGATGGCTTTTGCATCTGGCATTATTGAAAATTAGATATCTAATCATTAAACCAACTGCGTCACCTGTAAAAGCAACAGATAGACAATGTTAACAGTTCTTCATTATCAATCATCTAATTATTTGTAAATTTGGGTTTAACTGTGTGCATGGAGGGAGCACATGCCCATGTGAGGGGGATGTCAGGGGCAGCCACAGTAGGCATCAGGTCTCTGGGAGCTGGAGTGACAGGTTGTTGTGAGCTGCCTGACCTGGCTGCTGGAAACTAAACCTGGGTCTTCTTCAAGCACAGCAAGCCCTCTTAACTGCTTAGTCATCTCTCCATCTTCATGTTTCTTTAGTTTGCTAGACTTTACTTTTGCTAAGGCTTTTGACCACATATCATCTACAAGACGGAAATAACACCACACACTTCTGCCCAGCCTCATGTTGAATGATGTCACTCTGACATTTGGAATCCATGGCAGTGAGTGTATTTACATCACCGAGCCAGACATTCCAAGCCAAAGCTTGGTCCATTGTCCAGGTTTAAGGCAGTGATGGAGGGGCTGGAGATACAGCCATTTGATAGACTGCTTGCCCAGGAGTCACTATTTCCTGAGTTTGATCCCCAGAACCACATAAAATGAGAATGCTGGCCCATTCTGTAACCTCACCACTCTGGAGGTAGAGGCAGAAAGAACATGAGTTCAAGTCCATCCTCTGCTATATAGTTTGAGGTTAGCCTGGGATACATGAGACTTGGTTTTGAAATAAAACAGAGGATGAAGAATAACGGAGATTATACTTAAAAGTTGTGTATCAATAGCTAGCATGCTGTCAATGGCACAAACTACTGGTCAATACCCTTGAAGTGTTATCTAAAAAGGTGTTAGCTAGTTCCACAGAACTGTGCCTTGGGATGCAGTTGGTGCACGGCGACATTCTGTCTTGTTTTCATTTCCAGTCTTGTCTTTTCTGAACGTGATAACATTACCTTATGTCTCCATTAATACAAACGAAAATATTAATGAACACTTGTTTGTGACATATGCTGGCTTGTGAATTGCAACCACAGGTTGGCTCAACATAGGAGTTGGAGAAGTTAGCAAACATGTTCTCCTGAAAATGAACCGGCGGCTCTGTCCAGAACGTCACAGAGCAGAACATTTATATTTTATCACTATTTGCAAATATTTGCAAATTATTTGCATTGTTTAGATGGATATTGACTCTTATAAACATATGTGAAACATATGTGCATTTCCCCAGAGAACTGACTGTCAAAGATTATTAGCTTATACCACCAGCTTAACACTGACCACACTTGTGTATTATCAGAAACATAACCCAAAGGAAAAGGCTAAATAACTCACTAGCCACTCATCCAGTAGGTCCTCCCAGGTTCCTGCCATTGTTCAATTTTCTTCCAGCATCCTTCATGTCAGATCAGCTCTCGGGTCCTTACTCTCAGACTGCCACCTCACCCAGAGAGGTTGCTTAGCACATGAATGACCCAATGAACTGGGAAGGGTGTGGTACAAAGTCCCAGAGACCACATTCGCACAGGGAAATACTGGGCCGAATATCCTTTAAAAGCTTGCCAGGAACTGCAGGCACCAGCAGGAATTGAACCCTTAACTGCTTGTTA
Organism: Mus caroli; assembly: GCF_978045245.1. Taxonomy (NCBI): domain Eukaryota; kingdom Metazoa; phylum Chordata; class Mammalia; order Rodentia; family Muridae; genus Mus; species Mus caroli. The sequence continues at coordinate 11,267,199 of NW_028227265.1, forward strand.
TTCTGTAGCCAAACTTTTGGGATGGATTCACTTCAACAGAATTCTGGGCTCCTGGGCTATAAATTAGAACATGTCTGTAGCAACCTTCTATCTTCTTGCTTTAAAAAACAAACAAACTCTCACTCACTTTTACAGTCTCAAAGTTTGGGAGTACTCACACCTGCAATCCCAGCCCTTGGGAGGATGAAGCAGAGAGACTGCTATAGGTTTGATGCCAGGCTGGTCTACATACTGCATGGCTGGCCAGGGCTAATGCAGCAAAACCCGTCTCACAAACCCCAAATAAGCAAATAAACAAATGAATGTTATAGCACAAATTAAAGATACAGTATCAGAATCTTGACCGGAGTAGATCTTGCCCCTCCCCCTCCCGCCCCCCCCCCTCCCCCGCCCCGTAGTATCTTCTTATCTCTCTCGCTGATGGATAAGTTTAAAAATTTAACACGAGTGGAATGCTCATGCAGCCCTCTGAGCCTGGTGCAGCTGTGACAGGGAGTTCAGATAGGCTGAGAAATATGTTCTTACACCAAAAAGGAAGCATGCTCATTTTCCCCACTGAAAGCATTTCTTAGTGTAGAGCCACAGGAGTGCACAGGGTCTGTGAGCACAACCCTTGGATATGAGCCTTGCTACCATGTAAGCAAGGCTTTGGGCAGGACAATCAACCTTGGTGGACCTCAGCTGTCTTCTCTATAAAATGAGAGTTATGGAACTCTATGCCCATCACTTATAGTGGGGATTTGAAGACTGTGTAGCCAGGCTGGTTTAGTAGTAGAGACTTGGGAACCTAAACACTTGGGAAGTTGAGGCAGAAAGATTGCAAGTTCAAAGCTAGGCTGGGAAATGCAGTGAGACGGTATTCCAAATTAAACAGTGAAAAAGAAGGCTGAGATTATAGCTTTTGCCTATTATGTGGAAGAAGTACCTGGCTTCTAATACCACTAAAAAGTCATTGAGCCGTGGGAGAAAATTATCTGTGTACAGGACAAAGCAGCTTTATGGGTAATAGTCAAACTTGGGAAGCAGGGCTGGAGGGAGGCAGCTCAGTGGGTGAGAGCATCTATGTATAACTACGTAACATTCATAAAAGGCATAGTACACAGCAACAAAAAGGCAACAAACTGTTGGCATACACCACAACATGCTCTTGTCTTAATATAATTTAGTGGGGGAAAAAAAGCCAAATTTAAAAATAAATGTTGCAACAGCTGTGCCCTGTGCAGGGTATGGTTACTCTCATCAACGGTGACTACCTATACACAAAGTAGCTGAAAATTCCAGCATGAACTGGGGAGGGCATTCCCAGGGCCTGTAGCTGACGATTCACTAGCATTTGATGGCTTCTGAGGGGGAGGCGAGAGTCACTCTTCTTTAGGAATGTGGCCACTGGTGATTGGCCAATGTTCTAATGGATGGCCCCACACCCAAACCCACATAGTCAGGACTAGTGGGACTCCATGGATTAAAAACAAAGTGATAATTTAAATATATGACATTCTAGGAAATAGAGAGAACAACACTGGAAAGGACGGGAATGAACTGGAAGCACGCACAAGGAGGCGACAGGGGACACTGCATATGTTTATCACTGCAACCACAGCAAGGGTTTCATGGCTGGCATCTGTATGTCCACTGTTATCAAATTGTACACTACAAAATGCAGAGTTCAATAAACACCAGTGGTGCCTCATGACACTGATAAAAAAAAACTATATGGAATGGTAGAGGCAGAGCTTATATGGAATGGTAGAGGCAGAGCCTGGGCTGGCCTCTGATCTGCAGTAAGAGGCTGTGAGGTAGTGGCCATTACAGTGGGGGTGACTATGGGGATGGTGAGGATGCTGATGGTGAGGATGCTGAGGGTGATGAGGGCTGTGGCAGCATCCATCCTTCACCCAATGTTGCTGCTGGGGAGGACTGCCCCTTGGCTATGTCCCTGGAATAGCCACATACCTTTCCCCATCACCCATTGATCATCTAAGGTCAGCCTGGTTGTCATCGCCTCAACACCCACACAGTTGCTCCCTTCTCTGACAACCACTGCCATCCATCAGGGAAAAAAAAAAGCACTAACCACGTCCCTTCAGTGCACACCAGCCATGAGCCTTAGGTTCAGTCAGGTGTGAACCGATATTTGCTTTATTGCTTCCTAACCTGAACCAGCCTTGGTTCCCTATCCATTCACGGGGGCTACTGATGAGTGGCACCGTGGACTCATTTGCAGAAGGCAAGGTAGGGAAGTTCAGTGCACACTGACTCAACACATCGTTCTGCCATGCCTGTGTCCTGTCTCCTGTGCACAGAATCTTGGAGGGGTGGGGGTAGGGTATGTGTCTCAATAAAGTCCACTCCTTTTCCTGAACTCTGCTTAGAACAAGGCATGGAATGAGGGTCTGCCAGACACCATTGCCAATAACCTTTGCTCCCACGCCAGCCTAAAACAAAGCCACCTTGAGGGGAAAATTAGCCTGATTCACCATGCTAGGCTTCCAAATTTGACAGATCCATCAGTGTGCCAAAGGCAACTGGGAACTGGGGGGCAGGGTCCCAGTGTGAGGGCACAGAAAGTACGTTCCGTACCCAGAAAAGAATAGATGAGTATTTGTTCTGTGGCAGCTTGCTCCCTGGAGAAAAAATAAAGGGGCGGGAAGTTCTGAAGAGCTTATGTCAAGCTCTGCTCCTTCGTTTGTATGGAGCCTGATTCTTTCTCATCTGTCAGCAGTGTGAATCCAGCAGAGGGCAGACGGGCTGAGGAGCCATATTAACAGAGCTCGCAGGGTGAAAAGAAATACTAGAAGTGGAGAGGAAACATTGTATCCAAACTGAATTCCACTCTAGGCTTTGATGATCCTCTGACTGAGAGCTCGCCTTTGCGAGCAGTGTCCTCAACCTGCTTTCTGAGCACAGAGAAAAACTGAATGAAAGACACCCATAGTTGAGCCAGCCATCAGCACTGACAGCAGCAGGCCCTAAAGTGACAGCCCTCTCTGACGCACCTGTCAAAGCTCCTACAGAATCACAGGCTGAGCACACCTCAGCCAGCTCCTAACCACCGGCAGGCCAGCCATTGCTTCTGGGTCTGTACTGAACAAGAGGGAGTCTCTTCCATGTCCACTACCCCAGTGGCTGAGGGAAGTCACCCCTCTGACTTGGTTTATGACTTTAAACATGCTCAACTACTTCCCCTTCTGAGCGAATTCCCCCAACTTGTTCATGACCTTGAAGTATCTCATGGAAAACAAAAGTTAAAAAAAAATGCCTTAAACCAGGGATGGCTCAGGAAGTCAGGGATCTGAGCCTGCCTGGCTATGGCGGAAACACAGATCTCCCACCACAACGAGCCCACTCTGTATCCAGGACAACAGTCTGTGGTCAGCACAAGCCTCAAGCTATTTGTCCATATTAATTACTGGCAAGCCAGGATTTCTAAACCTGTGTCTGCACCTTTCTGGTTTGGATTGGGATTCAGGAGTTTTATTTCTTCCAGCTACAGCTCAGCTTTATCAGAATAGGTTCAGGCACTGGCCCCAACCAGGCAGGCCCACTGCAAGCTTTGACTGGGAGTCTCTGAACTAATGATAGTAACGTTGTCCCTGTCATGAATAAAGCAAGATCCTTCGCCTAGCCTGCCTCTGACTAAAAGTAAAACAAAGACGAGTACTCATTCCTATTAGTGCCAAAGTTAAGGAGATAAATCCTGTCATAAGAAAACACAGTCACTCTGTAGCACGGGATGCAAGTGTGAATGGAGATTCCATGCCAATCACTGTCCTGATTTCTCTTCTGCTTCTTTAATAAAAACACTTTGGCCAACATCATCTCAGGGAAGAAAGGGCTTATTTCACCTCACCCTTCTGGAAGGTGGAGAGAGGATTCGGGAACACAGGAACTGAAGCAGAGAGCGTGGAGGAATACTGCTATCACACTGCTCTCCAGCTCATATCCAGCTACCTTTCTTAAGCATCCCATAGGGTTGCCATCACCAGCCTAGGGGATGATACCACCCAAAGTGTGCTGAGCCTTCTTTCATCAATTAGGAATCACTAAAATGCCCCCCAGACATGCCTACAGGCCAATCTGATCGAAGCAATTCTTCAACTAGGTTCTCTCTTCCCAGGTATGTCAAGCTGACACAGCCCAGATGAGCCACCACAACTGCCTTGGGCATGACTTCAGAGCTCTCTGCACAAAACCACTGCCGTTCAGAAGTTGTAGTTATTTCAGCGGCATTTTGGGTGGTAGGCTTTGCGTGCCCCAGGGCAATGGTGAATTGAGTCATTTGTAGGTGACTTGGGGAGAGAAATCGTTTTTTCAGGTTTCAAGGGTAGATCATTTAAATCCAGCTCATCGTGTTTGGGGACCTCCATTATTTTCCTGATGGCCACAGTCTTACTGTCCACCATTCTATAGGCAAGTCCTCCCATGGCTAGGGATGGAATTCCTATGTGATCTCAAATGTAGATCCCAGGGGGATAGAACTACTCTCTTCCTTTAGTTACTACTTACATGTGTGCAAATCTTTCCTTACGCCTGTAATGACGCTCTGTCCACCCAGAGAAAATGGATGCTAATAGTAGCCATGGCCATAGCACTGTACAAGCCCTTCATTCTTCTCTGAACATTGCCATGAAGACATTCTTGCTCGTTCTTAGTTGGCATCAGTGTCTAGCCCTGAGATCCTCTCTGCAGCACAGCTTTTGTAGCAGCCTGATATGGTGATAATTTTCAGGGAACCTCCCTTCAGTCCCTATGCCCTTGGCCCTGGACCTTGGCAGGGCCCTCTCACTCTGGCTAGGTCTCAGCCTTCTTTATGGCATCCTAACACTGTGCTCAGCTCTGAGTGTACTTTGACTTGTAGATTTGAGCGAATGCAATGTAAGCTACGGTCCTTCTGCACCCGTTCATGCACATTTCTCCACCAGGCCTCTAAAATGTATCATGGTCACTGGATGAGGCCAGTTTTGATCACCTGAAAATCATAGTGCCTTCAAATAGATGAACAAATGTGGAACAGATGAACAGAGCCAATTAGTGAAACTGCAGTTGACCCTAGAATTACAGGATGCTCTGAGCCCTTGAAGTTCAAGCAACATAAGCCCACACTCCTGGGCTAACCAAATGTTATGGCCATATGCCAGTGATGCTTCACAATGGCATGGCACAGTCCACGAACCTGCCAGGACTGAGTCCAGAAGGAAGCAGCTGAGAGGAGTTCTTTGCCTGTGCCTACCAACCATGCTTTGATTAAGCCTCAGGACGTAAAGAAAGTGCTAAGGGACACTTGTGGCCCCATCCAAATGGCTGACCCGGAGGTCAAGTATACTATGACCACAATCCAAGAGGAATCGAAGCTTCATGATTTTCTTGAACATAAAAAATTATCCAATTCCACAAACAGACACAATTACTAGCCTCAGAGACGACGCTCAACTTGACACCAATTCACTCCAAATGGATGGCTTGTCTCCTCTCTGTCACCCAGAGCAATTTTACCATCACAAGCTTGCTTTTGAAACATGAAATCTTGGGAGAATTACAACTTTCTCTGTAGCTTTGATGTTTTTTCCCCTTTTTGCAGAGAGCTATTTTAAATAGCCCCCCCCCAAACATGTGTGGGAGTGCCAATCGGCCACATTTAATTGGCCAGATTGCTAGCCTCAGAGATGCAGCACTCTTCAGAAAATTAAACATAGCCATGATTGTTACTTTGCTCTGTTATTGTGGCTACAGAATGGCCAACCAATCTGTTGGAACTGAAGAAATCCAGCCACTCAATTATCAGTCAGGTTTACATAGCTAAATACCCCCCCCAAACAGGTTTTGATTTTGTTTTTGTTTTTTTTCACTTAGCAGAGGTGAATTTTGAAGTGATTGCTAGCTGGCCACAGTGCATGGCCAGGATCCGAGGTCTCCCTTGCTGCTTGTCAGTTTCTTGGGCAAGGGTTAATGCTGTAAAGACAGACTGACCATCTATCACATACTCATATATTCACTTGACCTCGCGTGTTTATCAAACATCTCTGTGGGGTGCTGCAGAGAAAGAGAGTGGAGAAACAAAGCGTCCCACAACTAGGAAGTCAGTGAGACTGGCGAGGATGCCAGGAGCAATCAGAACATCCTCCTGGTCCCCATTGGGGACATTTGTCAATATATCTAGATACTTGTGATATCTGATAGGTTAGGTACTCCTGGAATCTAGTGATCATAGGTTAGGTGTACTGTTATATCATCTATAAGAACATGGCGACTGCCACAACAGAGGATTATCGGGTCTCAGCTATCAGTTGTGTAAATGCTGAAATCCCGAATATTGAATTCATTTCTTTAAGAGCAAAGGCTCCTACCCATTGGTTCTGTCTTACCCATTCCTGATTTCTGCTTCAGTACAGAACGGAGCACAGGCAGGAAGGTACCCTATAAATGATGGATGCATGGATGGATGGATGGATGGATGGATGCATGGATGGATGGATGGATGGATGGATGGATGGATGGATGGATGGATAGATGGATGGATGGGTGGGTAGATAAATGAGTGAGTAGGTAGATGGATGGATAGACAAATAGGTGGGTAAGTAGATGGGTATGTGAGTGGATGATGAATGGATGGATAGACAGATGGATGGACGGACGGATGGATGGATGGGTGGGTTAATGGGTATATAAATGGGTGACTGGGTAGATGGATGGACGGATGAATAGATATGTGGGTAAATAGATAGGTACATGACTGGATGGATGGATATGGATAGGTGGGTGGGTGGATGGGTGGATGTATGGACAGATCAGTAGATGGATGGGTGGTAGATGATAGATGAATGGATGGATGAGTGACTAGATTGGTGGATGGGTAAGATGGGTAAGTGGATGAGTAGAAAGGTGGGAGCATGCATGGGTAGGTAAATGAGTACGTGAGTGGGTGAGTGCATGAATGAGTAAATGGGTGGGTGAGTGCATCTATAAATTTGTGAATGAATGGATAAAGAGGTATGTGAGTGGGTGGATGGACAGATAAATGAGAGGGCAGGTGGGTGATAGTGGATTCTTTGATGGATTGATGAATGTGAGTAGATGGATGTATGGGTGAGTGCAGAGCCATGTGAATGGATGGATGGGTAAGTAGGTGATGAGGATGGATAGAAGAATCTGTGGGTGGATGGCTCGGTGAACCGATAACTTAGTGGGTGGGTAGGTCTATGAGTGAGTGGATGAATGTATAGATGGATAAGTGGATGGGTGAATGATGGATGGAGGAATAGGTAGATGGATTGATGGGTGGCAAATAGTGGATAATGAGTGGATGAAGGGTTCCCACACTAGTAGATGATCCCAATCAATACACACAATAGATACAGTTTTTCGGGATATCAGAAACTTGTGGTTATAATATCCTCTAGAGTTTATGTGGCTCCAAGGAAAAGAAATACCTGGTAATGTTGGCATGACTCCACAGGTAATAAGATCAGTGATAAATCTCATGACCCAATGCTTTCTTAGCCTCTTTCTTAGCTCTTCTTCTAACTCCAATAAGATGTACCGGGCTCTTTCTGCAAACCTTCCCAGCCAAAATGAAGATAATCTGTCTTCTTTTATCTCTTAACCACTGGAAATGAGAGTAAATTCGTCATATCTCACATTCTGTAGATTCATTTAGTCAATTATTCTACTTTGGGTCTGAACTCATCCCTTGTAATGTACAATCTGTTTTAGATGTTAATTTTTAATGGTGTGATTTTGGCTTGTCCTTCAAATGAGTTGAGTAGAAACACTGATTTATTTTTATCCCTTTCATCAATGCCAGAGAACAGAATAAATTACTCAGGAATATGTTCCCTTGTCTTTGCTTTCCCCTCCCATAAGAGATTATGAAGATGAATGTCCAAGGATTGCTCTCTCTAGAAGCCTGGCTGTGCAGACCAGCTACAAACAGGTACCATGTGGGTGTCATATCAGGAAATACCTTAAGGCCAGGAGGATCCTTCCCTATTTTGGGGGAAGTAACAGTTCAGAGAGACTATAAACTGCAGTGTTGGCATGTACACTGGGCACCTAGAAGCTAAAGCAAAATGATGTATTTAGTCATGATTTCAGTCAAAATACCTGCCTTGACTAGCTTGGTGGAGAAAGGACTTATCTTGACTTCTGGTCTCAGAGGTTCCTACCCTTTTACCCATCCATCTATCCATTCATCCACCAATCCATCTACTCATGTACCTATCTACTTACCTGTCCATATATGCATCCATCCATCCATCTATCTATCCATCCACCATCCACTTTATCTCCTCACCTACCAACTTATATACCCATTCACCCACCCATCAAGGTAGGGAGAATGTGGTAAAACAAAGCAATTCATATCAAGTTAGAAAAAAAAAAAGAAAGAAAGGTGAAGAACAGAGAGGATCCAGGACAGGAAACCACACCTGAGGATATGCCCTGGAGACCTCCCTTCTTTAGGTATGTTCCTCTTCTAAAGTTCCCAAAGCTCCCAAAATAGCATGAGCAAGTGAGAGCCAACCCTTCTGTGCTTGTACCATTCAGGGGAACACGTCATCCAAATCATGACAGAAGCTGAAAACCAATGACATGTAAAATATGGTCCTGAGAACAGACACCAGGCCTTAGGACTGGGTGTCCAACTTGTGGCCAGTAGGTCACACATGGCCCAGGATAGCTATGAATGCAGCCCAACACAAAAATTATACACTTACCGTGGTGGGTTGAATATACTTGACCCAGGAAGTGGCACTATGAGGAGGTGAGGCCTTGTTAGGGTAAGTGTAGCCTTGTTGGAGGAAGTATGTCATTGTGGGAGTGGGCTTTAAGACCCTCCTTCTAGCTCCTTGTAAACAGTCTGCCCCTGGCTTCCCTTCGATGAAGCTGTAGAATTCTCAGCTCCTCCTGCACCATGCCTGCCTGGATGCTGCCATGTTCCCACCATGATGATAATGAACTGAACCTCTGAACCTGTGAGCCAGCCTCAATTAAATGGTGTCCTTATGAGAGTTGCCTTGGTCGTGGTGTCTGTTCACAGCAATGGAAACTCAAACCAAGACACTTAAGATGTTGAGCATTTTGTTTTCTTTCTTGTCTTCTTTCCTTTCTTTCGTCCTTTCTTTCTTTCTTTCTCTATTCCTTTCTTTCTTTTTTAATCTTCACCTGTAACTCAACTGCATGATTCTGAACCTTGAACAGTGTGGGTGACAAAAGCATCATGTCATCGCATCACAACAAAATAAATGCTGTGTGTCAGACACCCTTGCCTCAGATGAATGTACTTCTCTGATTCTTCTTAAATTTGGATCCTCATTAAAAATCACCCAAGGAGCATCACATGTTTGAGGCAACTTTGGAAAGCCTCTCCTCCTGAAGACTCAAATAAGCTGTGTGTGTTTTGCTAACTAGGTCTATCCAGCCGAGCTCAGCTGTCCAATCGCCCACTGGTCCCCGCCTGAGTGGTCTGTTTGGAAGCTTACCAAACACCTGTCATCATCACTGTGCTGATGAGCCAGATAGACTGGGCCAAAGTTAAAGGAGGTAAAAAGAAAGATTCCTTTGTTTGCTCAACAAACACCCACTGTGGCAGGCACAGTGCCAGGCAGAGATGACACTGGGCAGCCGGCAGATGCAGCTGTTGCTTTCAACTTGCTCGCTGTCCACTGCGGGAGAGAGGTAGAGGTGTGCTTTGGTTTTGAGTCTCCCTTATTGCCTGTAATTCCTTACGACCCAAAGAGAGATGCAGAATTCTTCTACTATGTCTTTCTGTCCTTCTCCTCTTGGATGTTTTTGTATGTCTACCTCTTCTACACATTTCTGGTATTAGCTTTGAAAAGGCCCATTTAAGAAGTCTGCAGCTGAATAGCTGCCAACAGCCATCCATAGGTCACTGTCAATCAAGGACGGGGTTCTCAGATATGTTCCCATTCCTTTTTCTTATGTGCATGGCCTCCTATTACACAGGGATGCAGGAGTTCCAGATCTCACATTGAAAGCATGCCCACTCTTGACTAAATCTGACTTTCCCATTAAAGGATAGAGAAATTTCACTCACATCTCACTAGCTAGAATCCTTGTTCTCTCTAACTGGGAGGTGGGATAAAGGAGGGGGAGCGTGTCAAACAGTTCACCTGGGATACATCAGACTTTCAGACAACTTCCACACTGACTGAATACTACTACACTAAGCACTTTCTGGAATCCCGAGTTGGGAGACCTGCAAGTACCTGGCACACTCGCCATCTTCATCATTAGGAAAGGTTGCAGTCTCTCCACTATGGGATAAACTTAATTACGGACCCA